>NW_021604569.1:21847968-21856237 GCF_004785775.1 Grammomys surdaster | reverse complement strand
GAAAGAGGGAAGGGGGAGACAGGGAGACAGACAGACAGACAGACAGACAGACACACACACACACACACACACACACACACACACACACACACACACGCACACACAGGTCAACAAGTGACAGAATCCCATAGTAGCCCCAGAAGTAGCCCCACAGCCATGCCTCGTTAGCCCTCATGCAGGTGCCTGGCCCCATACAATTCAACTTAGCTCTGTCTGAGCCCAGCCACTCCTTATCCCCAAACAGAAGACAAGCAAGCAGAATGGCATCAAAACAACAGCAAGCAGAGAGAGCAGGGGAGAAAGGAAATGCTGCCTGCAGTGCCTGGTTGCTATGGAGACAGAACATGTGCTACCAGTAGGCTGGGACATGTCCCTCCTGCATGTCAAACACCTTCATTTAGTGTTGGCCACAGACACTGCCAAGCAGCAGCTGGCCCTGCACCTTCTCTGTAATAGTCTGAAGGTAGAAGGTCAGCATGGAAGGCCTGGTTCATTATGAAAGAAAAAAATGGCTAGGACTGATCAGGAGGAGTGTGTCCCTGGCATGCAGGGAGTGAGGAGGACAACATTTCCATCTCCCCGATGGCGAGGGTTTCCTTTACTTCCGGTCATTAAAACTGCACAGCCCCTGGGGAGATGTTGAACATGGCCGGGTCGAATCGCTGGCCTCGGAAGGGAGAGCCTTCAGCATCCCACCCCTTCTTCAGCATCTCATGGACTTTCTACAAACAGAAAATAGAGAGATTAAAGGAGATCACAAGGCATTGCATGCTTTCTCCTAGAACAGATTGCCTGCAGGCAGAGAGACATCCTGCTTCCTCAGGGCTTGAGGACTTGAGCCAACTGGCCAGAGGACTGCAGGCCTTGCAGTAGTTTGTGCCCAAGGGAGGCACCCTCTGACTGTTAATTCCTCTGCAAGACTGTTCTCCCAAGACTGAATTTCTAGCTTTCCAGCTTCAGTTTCCAGTAAAACTCTGACTGATCTTAGTTTGTCTTCAGTCCCTATCCCATTAGGTCTGTCCAAGTTCCACACAACCCACAGAGCCTACAGTAATCCCCAGGGAGATGATTCAGATATGAAGGGGTGGTGCCCCAGCCCCTTAAGGACATGACTAATGTATGCAGAGGTGTTCTAACACCTCTTGCCCAAAGAAGCTCTTGTCATTGAGAAATGCATCAGACAATATTGGGATTGACCAAGGATATGATGATGCAGAGGCAAGGAGAGACCTCCAAATGTCCAGCTGTGGGCCTGGCAGTCAGAAACACCCCACTGCCTTTAGGACACAGTAAGAGCTGGTAGACTTAGCTCCTCTGAGCCTATGGCTACTACTGTCTAGCCTTTGAAAACCAGAGCAGACTGGAGCTGTGTGGTTCTAGGCTATGTCCCTGGTGACAGCACCTGTACCTATGCTAATGGGCTATCCTTCTTCTGAGCACCTGCCTTCCTCAGACGCTACCATTGACATACCCAAGATAAGGAGATCAATCCTTCCTTCCAACCATAAGAAACCTAAAAGACTAATAAGACACATGGCTAGAGACTGTCCCCCAGTGGAGCACCTGTTGCAGACGGCCCTGAAGAACAGGTGCAGAGGACAGGTGCTGCTGCCCTTTTCATGAGGATGACAGATTGAAAGCAAAGTGGAAAATTTTGAATGTCAGCAAAGTTATTGGATTCTCAGAACTACAGACTGTTAAACAAAATCCAAGCTTCCTGCTAAGTGAGTCTTGTTTTTAAATCTAAGTGAAGTAGCAATAACATATCAAAGATACTTAGTACATAATAGGCCTTCATCTTTGTCCATGAGAAGTGTGAAGCTGCATAGTCTCAAAAAAAACCAAGATGAGACAAGCTAGATAACCTAGGCAGGAGGCTGCTGAGCCTTAGCCAGCTGCAGGGTGAGCAAGAACCTAGTAGTTGTGTGGGGACCCACTATGCAAAGGGCAGGCTGCTAGGTTTGTTTTCACAATTGAAGGAGCCCAGGATGCCACGATAAATGCATGGCTTTTTCTCCAGGGCCACCAAATTCACTCATAGGATATAGTGACACCTGTCTGTGCAATGTCAGTCACTATTTGTTAGGGGGTAAGTGCCACCAGGCTGGAGAAATCCTAGAGACACATCGAAGTACAGACAGAGCAATGGCACCTGTGTACTTCCACAAAACCCTTCTAGATGAATACCCACTCAAAGAAATCTAACTGGGGAAAAGATGAAGAGTATTCCATTTGTTGACTTTGGAAATAAGTGACCTTATGGTAACATTAAAGAATTAAAATGACAAAAGAGGTATATTACCACTTCAAAATTAAAATGCTTTAAAATACAAAGCCTGGTGGCGTTAGAAACACAATTTAAAATTCTGGCAGATTTAGAAAACTTCAAGTTTACACCATAAATGGGCATCAATACAGAGCCCGTTGGTAACTGTGACTGCCAACGTGCACAGCAGATGGAGGCTGGCAGAGGAACCTGGCCGCATTTCCATTCTCTCTCTACTAGATAGGAGTAGCAATCCTAGAGAAGTGACCTCAACTACCCACAAACCCCCTGAATATGAGTACTGATTATGAGCTAACCTGCTGTATCAGGAAACACAAAGTCCTAGACCTACCTTTCTAGCTCTGTTTCTTTGCTCAATAAAAGAAAGCGCTAAAGATACTTTACATGGAACCCCAGGGTGCTCTACACTGAAGATGTGTCTCCAAGGCATTTCAAGCCTAGACAGGAGCTAAAACTTCAGCATGGATACTAGGCAGGTAGTGAGACATGTGAGAATTTAACAAAGCCCTAAGAGTTATGCTCCTGACTATCCACAGCCAGAGGCTTCCTTGGCCATCCTGATTCATTCAGCTCTGGGGAGGGAGTCACACTGGGTTCCACCCATGCCTTAGCTCCTTGAAGGTCTGGCTGGGACCTCATCTGGGCAAGCACACTCATTCCCTCAATGGCCCTTGCCAGATCCATGACAAGTTCACAGCAAAATCAATTTAGACTCAAGACAAAGCCCTTTCTACTAGACCACAGCATCTTCAAGGTTTTCCTTAGGGTCCTTCTTAGCTGGGCTGTTGTTCGGTCTCCTCAGTTTCGTAGTGCTAGATCACACACAGCTGTGTGGAAGTTGTACATCAGCCATGGGGAAGTCTTCTATGCACAGTTGTAAGGACCTTCTGTTCCACACTCAGGTTTCTGCAATGTCTTGTGGGCAAAGAGGGCAGTCTTCACAGAAAGCAAAAACACGACAGCCCCAAAGCCTTGCCTTTGGAGTGAGCCAGCTTTCCAGTAGCAGCCCACACACAGGACACTGTATTCAGTGTGTCTGTGCACAGTGCATACATATGAGGATTAGCCCTGTTACCATTTGATCCTTTTGCTAGCCTGCTTCAGACTGGCAGTGAGGAACTTCCTGAGAGCTGCCTTGGTTTACTGGAGCCAAGCACACTACCCTATTCCCAGTCTGGGACAGTAGGCTGGGAAGTAGTCATCACAACTAGGTGATCTAAGAATTACAAGAATGGGCACAAAGCAGCCAGTTCCTGCAGAGGACCATTATTAAGACTGCAAAACAAGGCTGAACTGTTCTTTGTATAAGGTCACATTAAAGAGGCTGGCCTCTTAATTCCTTGAAGACAGCTGTGTGTTTGCTCTCACTGATGCAGGCTGTTTTCCATCTGTCCTTGAGGAAGGTCACTAAGGTGACACTAAGCCATGCCAGAGGGCATCAGCACCAAAGGAAAAAAGGAAGGCTGCACAGTGTAGAGAGGTAAGTGCAAAGCTCAAGGGACAAGAGCCTGGGAAGGAGAAGGGAGACAGGGTGCATAGAACCTGACCTATCATGCAAATCCTGCACTGCTGCTAACTCCCAGGCAAGTGGCACTGAGACTGTTTTGAAATGTGTCCTGAAAGGGATGCACTCCCGAAGACCTTGAGACTCACAGGTGCAGAAGGCTGTAGGACTTCCTAGCTTCTCATAAATCTAATAGTTCAAATCTGCAGAAGATTTCACTGAAGTCTGGCAAATGCACAAAAGCAATTCAAGCCACAATCAATATCTATTTCAATGTTTCTCTACAACAAAGACTTTAGTTATAGCATCTGGGGAAGGTATGAAGAGTCACTCATCCTTGGTCTCTCCATTCTGTGGCACAAATTTCTCAGTGGTACTTGATAGCTCCTCCTTCCAACCCACCTAGGATGATAGCATCTGCATTCACTTCTCCTGTCAAGGCAGACTCTTCTCTGGCAGTCACCTTCTATACACATCTAAGTTCTTCTCTGGACAAAGTCCTAACCCTGGGCATAGGAGTGAGAAGATTCATAAGGTCCCACCCATGAGGCAAAGTGTCACAGTTAGACCTTATGTCCAGCAAACACAGGTCAACATGACTGGATTACACTGTGACCAAGCTGGTCTGGCTACCTCTGTTAATTTGAGGTTCCAAAGTTCCAAGTTTCTGCCTAAGTACTTCTGTATTACATGGATCTTCCCCTCATAGATGTCCTTCCCCTCACCACACACAGGGTCAGGTCAGGAAGTAAACCCCAGCCTTCTGCTAGAGCTGCTCTGAGGCATAATACATCCTGAGACCTCAAAACCTCAATCTCTTCATTTTGAAACAGACGATCTAACCAGAACTGTTGTGCAGAGCCTACAGCCAGTCAACCCACACAGTCCATGATAGTTCATGCTCATGACATGTCCTGGGATGGCCTGGGGGAAGAAGTAAGGACACCAGCACTGCCTCTAAAGGCTTCCTGACCTCACACATAGGAAACATGTCATGAAAACAGACTACAGTGGCCAATGAAACAACAGAGCATATTAAAGACCCCTGCCCCAAGATACAATGCCACTCTGAAGGGGAAGACGGGACAATCCAAACAAACCATGAAGAAAGGCTCCTTCAGAGATAACAGGGAACATACATTAACTTCTCTGGAGCCCTGGGGGCTGCCTTTCTGTAGATAGCCTATACCCAGTTGCCAATCCTTCTCTGAGCCATGTTTGGTCTACATGCACACAAGCTCATGTGTTGTTTGGCTGGGCATTTGACAGTGATGAAAACCTGAAGCAATAGACTTTATTTCCCTAAGTAGCTGCTCTCAGGATTATTAAGAGGATGTGTTTATCTAAGCAATCATTCTTTGCCACGAGCAGCCTGTCCCTGGGCACTATACAGGTCAGGCACAGCCTTCTGCTCTGCAGAAGCTGCTGACCTCACATTCCCCTGTTATAGCCCCAGCACTCCACTCACCTACCTATTTGTTGTGCATTAGTTTTTGGAGTCAGAACCTAAGCTGTGCCACCAGAGCTTACAGCTCAGGTATGAGATATGGTTAAACAGCCATGTTTATCTGTCTTCAGGTAAGGACTAGGTGACATGATCAGCTGGGCTTCCCTAGCTAGGTAGGACATTTTAGAACTGAAGCAGGGGCCAGAAGCCAAGCCCGAACTAGCCTATTCCCATGCTCTCTTCCCCACCAGTGTGATCCACCCGCCTGCTGATGGTACAAGGAGGGCCATGGTGTTCATACCAGCTCGTGGCTCTGGGGCTTGCCCTGCAGTTTCTGGTGGTAGTCAAAGGTGAGTCTGTCCAGGACTGCCTGTTCCTCCTCATCCACAGTGGCCATGGAGCGCTCCTTGTTGATCTTGTCAATGTCGATGGGTTCTTCTCCCTCTAGAATGGCATTCCACCAGTACTCACCAACCTTGCTTAGATTCACCTGGACAAGCAAGAAGAAAACCTGTATCAAGTAGGGCAGGAGACAGCCTAAGCCTCTTGGGAAAGAATACTTAGCATTGTGGACAGAGCCTAGCAGAGGACAGGCATACCGTGCTGGGGACACAGCAAAGTGTGTGGTGGGCAGATATTCCAGGCTGAGCCTACAACCTGCACAAAGGGAAGGTGGTTGAACAAGTAGGTCACATGCAGGAACCTCTGAGCCAGAGGTTATGTTGAGGGCACTTAAGGAGACCTGAATCCTACAGGTCTTAGTCCTCAGAGTCAGAATATTGTCTACCACATGTGTCTACACTTCCTAGGCAGACACTGTTTTCTAAAACCCGGCCCTGGGCCTTTCTACGCTGGTACATTCCTGCTTGGTAAGATCTTGTCTCTGCCCAGCTCAAGCAAGTTCCTCCCTTGGCAATGATCTTTCTTCCTTCCAAGAGCCACAGTCAGTCTCCTTCTGCCTTTCTGGGAGGTGGGACCTCTGAGACAAAGCATGTAGCCAAATACATGACAGAATCTTCCAAGGATCCCTCCCATGCCAAGGCCTCTCTCTACTTCCTCCTTGGTACCTACAGTAACCCTCCAGGCCCAGTTCTTGACCTCCAATGGTTCAGAGAGGTGCCCAAGAGGAGATGAACTCAAGCTGCAGGACAGTCTCAACCAGTGTGGTCAAGCAAAGCAGCATCCACCAACACCATGCAGTGTCTGTAGTGCTGGAATCTGTAAAGCTTATGACCACAGAAACTCAGAAGCCAAGTGGAATTTCAGCAAGAAAGGAACAAAAAACATCAGCAGCATCTTACAAAACTGGTGTTCAAGGGCACAGCTGCTTTTGTCACAAGGACACGGTACAAGACATACCATTCCCCAAGGCTATTGGTCAAACGGGCACACACAAAAAAAAACTGGAAACACTGGCAGTAGGCTTCGTGGTCACTGGCTGGATGACTCATCAGGAGGAAACTCTTATCTGAGTAGACCAAGGTATAATGCTTGCCCACCCTCTAAGATGACTGTGATGGGATAAACAATACAGCACTTAGATGGGGTTAAGGGCTGTTACGCCTGACCTGGAAAACCCCAGAGTCAGTTCCTGAGAGTACTATTATGGAAGAGGTTAGGCTGGTGGTGAAGGAACATTCATTCAGTGGAGGTTTCCAGAAATGGAAAAAAACAACACAAAAACATGTAATCGGGATATGACATCAGTACCTTGTAACTTCTACTTCTTATGCCCAAAGTACAAGGATATGAACATACGGAAGGGGAGCCAGAGAGATGATGCACCGGTTCAGATAACTGGCTGCTCTTCCAGAGGACCTGGGTTTGATTCCTAGCACCTGAATGGTGATTTCCAACTGCCCATAATTCCAGTCTCATGGGATCTAACACACTCTTCTGGCCTCTCTGAGCATCGTACACATGTGGCTTGCACACAAAACACTCATACACATAAAATAAATGAGAAAGAACACTTTTTAAATAGGCGAAAGCACTTGCCTATGGTGGCAGCTCCATGAGTAAATGGCTTCTGCTGTTTAGCCCCAACTTATAAACTATAAACTTATAAACAAAGCTATTCTTGATGTTCCAATCCACAGGCCTTAAAATGATGTGGAGTTTATGAGGTGAGGACCTCAAATAAGCCATAGAAACCCTGATGCTGAGAATTCTGCCCTGTCTTTACCAAGCTTGAGGGATGAAGAACCTTCAAGTAGGAAATATGCTTTCTCTATTCCAGAAGACATTCTGAGGTGCTTACAGAAGAACTGTTAAGCTGCTGGAAAGAAGAAAGCCTTTTATCTTTTATCAATAATGATCATTACTGAACCTACAGTATTATCTACAGTACTATCTAACTTAAAACACCCTCCTCCACCCCCAGGCTCTGTAACATACACACACATTATCACTATTTAATATAAAGACAAATCCTCTAAGTCAGGGCTGTGGGAGGTAGAGCCTCCTTCAGCTCCCAGCCCACCAACAGCACTACAGGGAAAGACTCAACACTGTCTGTAGATCAACTACTGCTAGTGGACCTTTACACACCACAAGGACCAGACTCAAAACTGCCACCAAGTCTACACAGATGTTCAACCCCACAGTTCCATAGACATGATGAGAAATGGAACACAGGTCAAGTCTCTGGTCTGCCTCACAGGAGAGTGGATTACAGCCACCTGCCAGATGTAAGGGAAAGATTCACTTCCAAGTCGAGAGTGGGAAGATGGGGTAGGGTTCATCCCATTCCAGGCCCACCTGTGTACCTAGCAATTCTAACTAAGTTTATGATGAATCCTATCACTTTTTATCATTAGAAACATTTTATCTATATTTATTCTCGCAGAACTTCTAATTACAGGAACATGCTCAAGATTCTTCTAAAATATTCTCAAAAAATTTATTGTAGCAGAAAGGATCAAACTAAGGGCACTGTGTATAGCAGACAAGTAATATACTATTGCACTACATTTCAGGTGCTCTCTCTCTCTCTCTCTCTCTCTCTCTCTCTCTCTCTCTCTCTCTCTCT
>NW_021604569.1:21802616-21847958 GCF_004785775.1 Grammomys surdaster | reverse complement strand
TCTCTCTCTCTCTCTCTCTCTCTCTCTCTCTCTCTCTCTCTCTCTCTGCTCTCTCTCTCTGTGTGTGTGTGTGTGTGTGTGTGTTGCATGCAAGCAAGTACACGTGTGTACACCCGAGTGTATAAGTGGAGAACAGAGGAGGATGTTGGGCATTTTTCTCTACTGCTCTCTATCCTATGAACTATGAACTGGCCAGTGAGCTCCTGGGATCTGGCCCCACTCCCCATTTAAGACACAAGCAACCATGTCTGGTTTTGGCTGTTTGCTAAAACAAAGAAATAAACAAACCCTCCCAACATGGGTCCTAAGGATTCACATTCAGTCTTCATGCTTGCACAGCAAGTGTTCTAGCCACTAAGCCATCTCTTAAGCCCCTCATCCCCGCCCCCAACCCCAAGCCCTTTTTGAGACCCAGTCTTCTAGTTAAGGCTGGCCTTGAGTTCATGATTATCCTGTCCCTGAGAACTAGGATTCAAAATATGCACCACAGCAACCAGCTTTTAAAATATCTATAATTAAAACACAAACATTCCTCAGGTGTGCATGTCAACGATCTAACTGAATGTTGCTAGCAGCTGAGGGATATTATACCAGAGAGCATGGCTTCACCCACATTACATCACCAAGAATCACCAAAATGCATCATTTATTTATGCTGGTAAAAGATGTCAGCCACCTTGTTTTAAAAACAATTTTTTATTGTGAAATTACATAATTTTTTTTTCAAAAGTGAACAGTTCAATGGCAATTGATACATCCATGATGGTATACAACCAATCACCACATCTGTATCCTGAAAACAAGCCCTATAGCCAGTTGTAGTTACTCTTCATTTCACTGTAATAAAATCTCAAATATCTCCCCAACACCTCTGGCATAATTACTGATACTTTTGTCTCATCAAATTTGATACAAATGAAACCTTATATTACTCTGTGTTGGCTTATTTCACTTATTATAAAGTTTTGAAGGTCATCAGTGTTGTGGCACGTATCAGAACTTCATTCCTCTCCATGCTGAATAACATTTCACTGGACGAACTTACCACAGCCTATTTATCCATTCTCCCCCTTTTGGCTATGGTGAACAATGCTGCTATCTGCATTGGTTTCTATTTTCCACTCCTTTGGTATTTACCTAGGAATGGAGTTGCTGGCTCACTTAGTACATCTACTTCAGGTTTCAAGAAACCACCAAATAGTTTCCCATTGGAGCTGGACCACTTCCACATCCTGGTACTGTACAAGGAAGGGATCCAGCTCTCTACTCCCTCATGGATATTTGTTTTTTTGGTTATGGCCACTTTCAGGGGTGCAGTAGCTTAACTGTTATTCCTTTGCCTGGCTACATACAAGCATACATGGCCCAGTATTTTCCTCAGTGACCTCTTTCCTAAGGTTTAGAATGCTCTTGAATCTGGGGCACACCAAAGGTTCTTGGGAAATCCAAGATGTCATTTCCAAAACCTTTGTGAATACTCTGAATGGGCAGTCAAAGATTAAGTAAGGTGCAGTGCAGTGTTAGTGTGATGATTATCCTAACCCGTCACTGGCCTGGCCTCCTTTTCCACAAAGCTTCCTTGAAGCATTTCCTGTGCTATTCTGTCTGGCTCCATATCCTCACACCCGGGACCTATCCTTTACTTTTTATATAGCTTCATGTCCCAGAAGTCTTAGCTGACAAGTTCTTCTGAGCATCACAGACTTCCTTGCAGTGATAATCCTAGGAAACTCAGGTAAGTCACTTTGGGCATTTAATCTTCTAAATAAACTACTTAAAGTGGTTAGAATACACTCAGGTCTCTGAGGGTGGGGTATGGTGTTCTTGATATTGAAGACAGAATCAGAGTTGTGTGAGAACAGAGAAAAAACCGCACATAGAGCAGATTTCAAGGGTTCCTGGCTAAAGACCACACCCTGGCAAAAGTAGTCCTATGGCTTGCTTAAATTAGCTGTTTTTGTTTTAACATTTTGTTACTTTGTAACAAGTCAGACTTGTGGAGGTGTAGTTTGCACACAGTAAAATTCACCACGTTGCAGTTTCATAGAGCCTCCACTACAACCCACCCACACCCAGGCCCCTCTCTTCACTTCATTCTGCATTGCTCATCTTGCCATCCAGCTTGTCCAGGTCCAGGATGTCTTCCCCATGAAACCCACAGCTTGTGGGCTTGTATACACACTTCCATTCTGGATCCCGTGGGCTATGACGATTGGCAAGACTATTCCATGATGTAGATGATCGCTATCTCTCCATGACCATGTAGGTGTTCTCAGGGTTTGGCAGTTGGGTAGGAAGCTGCTATAAGCATCTGTGCATTTTCACCTCTTGGGAGTACAGAGCAGGTCATTAGGGCTGCAATGTGAGCACACTGGCTAGGCCCACCACCTGGCGCTCACGGCAACAGTGAAGAGAGTTCAGGGTAGCACAGTTCCTCCAAATTGAGCACTGTGGGCTTCTTAACAGCTACTCTCATGAGAATACAAGGCATCTCACTGTAATTTTGACTTTATTTCCCTAATGATACTGAGTTTCCTTGTATGCTTGCAACACCACTCATTTCTTATTTGCAAATAACTTCAAACTTATACACTGCTCAAAGTACAGACAGCCTCATAGGCATTTAGCAGCTGTACCATTCTGTATGTGTTTGCATAAAACATAATAATGTTTTTTTTTTAATCCTTTAAGAGTGAAGAACATTGTGTTGGCCCTTTACCCTGAGTTACTTTCTAAGACTACACAAGTCTTCTGAAGTAGCAGTCTGACCTCGGCTTCCCCGCAGCACAGGACCATGGTCTTCTCTACTTCACTAAGGACCCTGTCTAGTGTCTCCTGAGGAACCCAGGTCTATCTGTGGCCCACACACAGGCATCTTGCAAGAATGTTCCCTCTCATCCCAGGCCTTCCCATATTGTCACCGACATATAAGTGTCAAGATCTTAGGACCCTGTGAGGTCCCATCTCCTGACAGGCCAGGACATCTGACCTTGCAGCCAGTCTCTCTTTACTGACAGGCACGGGCACTGCTAAAGTAAGCACCTTCTGTAAACGGAAACTGCTTGCTGCCTCCTGGCCTCCTCCTTTCTCAGTGGCTTAGAAAGTCAGTCTGAACCATTCATTGGGTCAGAATTAGGTGGCCCTCTACAAGGTCACTGTGACCTCACCATTTCCTGGGTACACTCTCATTTTCCAAGTCCTCTTTTATCTGCCTGGTCCTAGAACACAATAATTTCCCAGAGGGACCCCAGACTGTCACTGACTGAACAGTGCTCCCAAAATGTCCTCACAAAAAACTTCACCCTCAGTGTGAATAAACTTACCTCAGCATCCCCCGATCTGTGCCGATGACTCACCAGCATTTATATCCCTTTCCTTCCTTAGTAACGGAACCTCATTTCTATTCAGGGAAGCACTGTGCCCAGTGAGGATGGCTTTACTCCTCGCAGCTGCCCGTGTGATTGAGTTTGGGCCAACGGGAATGTTGTGGGACGTTCCTTCCAGGAAGGCACCTTGGAACAAGGGCAGATAATGGGGTGAGATGACAGCATGGCGGGAGCACCTGCTCAGCTCGACACCCACTGTGGGGAGATGTGGGCAGTGTGACTCCTGTGGATATGCTGCAAGCCAGTACTATACAAGTAATCTCCTGATTTTCAATGTCATCACCTGCCTTTTTGAGCTTAAGAAATTAAACAAAAAACTAAGATGCCGCACAGGTCAGACAGGAACAGCCATGGATCTCATCCAGGGAGGCAGAATACACTTACACTCTGTAGAGTGGGGACAACACAATGATACAAAGCTATGTGCCACTTTCTTCCTACTACACAGGAGGAGGTGCTGAGGGCCCATCCACTGTTCAGCATAGTCCTGCTTTCATTTGGAACAAGCAGTCTTAAGTCATTGCCTTCTGTGTGATCTCCAAGCCTCAGCAATTCCCTGCTGGTATCCAGGGACAGGAACAACGTTAAGAATCATGACAAAACTGGAAACAGGCCTCAGCCTGGAGACAGCATGGCACTACAGGCATAAGGACTCACACTCCAGTACATACACACCCGAGGCTTGGGACACTTGCCAAAATGCTAAAATAACTTTATCTGTAGCTTCCATTCTGGATTAATGAACATGATCGGTAAGTGGTCTGAAAGGACATCTTCACAGGCCAGGAAATGTTGTTACATCAGGAAAGGTGGCTTACAACTCAGGGAAGCCCAACAATGAATCCTTTCATCCTTAAAAGAAAACTGGAGATGCCCAGACAAACTGGCAAGGAACATTAAGCAGTCTGTAGCCGGGAGACAAGGGGTGCCAGTGCTGATGAAGCACTAGTGCCACTTCGGGGAGAGCCACAGAGCAATTATCCTGGGCTTCCACTTTTTGAGAAATAATAACTTCAGGAAATCATCTCAATACAGTCAGGGAGGTGCAACTTATATAAAAATACCCACAGGGCTAAAAAAAAATAAATAAATAAACATAGTGCAGTAAATTTTAAAGCCTGAACTCCAACATCTATTTCTTCAGAAAATATTCTAGTGCTATCTGAGCAATGCTAAGTAGTTTGTGTGTAAGATGTCAGTACATGAAGATGTGTGTGTGGAATGGCATTCACTGCTCAGGCAGATCCAACTACCTCTGTAACACAGCCATGTCTAAGAGTCCCTGAAGCAGAGCATGCCGCCTGCCTACAACTACCCACGCAATGCAGAGGGCAGACAGCTTGCCAGCTCTCCACAGGGAGGAAGAAACGAGGACAATGCACAAGCTCAGTGCCTGGCTTCTGGAACCGAATGAAGAGTCAGTAAAAGTAGCTGGTGCCGTTGCCACGGCTGATTTTACATCTCCGTAACCAGGCAAGGAGCTTGCCTGAGTCAAGAAGTCTCATTTAACATTCTCAAGTGTGGGAGGGAGGGAGGCAAGAACTGTCACACGGTTTTAGCTGCCACCCCTGCCTGCCTTGACTGTCTGGTGTGGGATCCACCACAAAAGGGAGAAACAGCAGGACACGTGGAAGAACTGAGAAGCAAGTGGCATGTCTGCACTCCCCTGCTTGGAGGTGAGAAGGTCAGAAGCTCTTACTGAGAGTCTAGGGATACCAATAACAGCTCCAAACGCCACTCCTCTTCACAGATGCTGCAAGGACCCTCTGTGAGTGTCCCAGGGTTGCTATGATAAAAATCAGACTGGGCCAAAGCAGAGGGTATTTAAAACATCACCCATTCATTTCTTATAGTTCTGGAGATCAGGTGTCCAAAATCAAGGAGTTGGCATGGCTGTACCCGCTGCAGGCTTCAAGGAAGGATCCTTTTACTTCTTCTAGCTTCTGGAGGCTGCTGATATCCTTTGGTTTATGGCCACATCATTATAGTCTTTGGTCTTCATAAGGACTTCCTATGTCTATGTCTCTTCTTCTGTCTCTTTTAAGGGTGTCTTTCACTGAATTCAGGGGTCATCAAGGAAATCCAGAAATGATCTTGTACTAAAATTCCTACTTGTAAAGTCCTTTTCCTGAAAAAAGGTTATATTCACAGCCAACTTCCTGGTTGAACAAGAAGCAGTTAGTAGGCATGTAGAGATTAAGGAGCTGAGTGTTCATCTCAAGGATCATAAAGAAGTCACACATGGCCACAGTGATGACCCACAGGCACACACCACCCATTATCCCCTTAGTTAGGTAACCTTTTCTTAATTCTTATGCTGAGTCCACACAGCCAATACAATGTGATGAGTGGGTCAAAAATAAACCCTTCATGAATAAAAACAATCTCATTAATAGTTCATAGGATTGTCTCATATATGTACTCAGAAGTTAAAAACTGGCCATGATATGTCACCAACAAATAAAATAAAAACACACTGGACTTTTAACATCTTTAAATAGATGTATTCCATAATACACAGTACTTTCTTGGGTGGTGGGAGACCAGCTCTGAACCTCTCATCAAGAAGAGACTCGAAGTACAGGCAAGGGCCCAGGCTGAGAGAGCCAGGAGAAGTGGCTATAATGTCTGTGGTGCCTCTCTGTAAGATCACTTATTGTCCACAAGTGATGCTCCCTAAAAAACAAACAAAAACACCCAACCCTGGGGGACTACAGGAACTGATGGTGTGGTATCTCAGTTCCAAGTGGCTTTCTTTGGTTCTACAAGAGATGGCATAACACCCAGATGCAGCTAGCTCTGCTTCTCTCATAAACTCTGCAGACAGTAGGTACCTGGCAATAATCAAACTAAAACCTTAACAGCAACTGGCACACAAGTAAACGCAGGCCATATCAGAACATGGATGGAGAGTTCTTAGGGAGTCTGCAGGAAGGGACTGTGTGCATGGATACCAGGTATTTTCTTACTATATATCTCTGGCTGGCATAAAACTCACGGCAACCCTTCTGCCCTAGTCTCTCAAGTATAAAGATTATAGGTATGAGTTACTATGTCTGACACATCCTATTCCACTTATATGGACACCCCTACCCCCCAAAAGTATCATGGCTCTGGAATATTTATTAAGTCAGAGTTGGACTTATCAACAAAAGCTCTTAGGAAGATAATTTAGTAACAATCACATTTTACAGACATAAAGTAAAAAGAATCACTAGTACACAGATTCTAATCCCCGTGGATTCTGAATACAAATGCAGTCTGTGAAGACCATTCAATGGTGAACACTGGTAACTTTGAGTGACACACACCACTTGGGAAGTGCTCTCAAAAGAGATCTATGCAGAGTTGGGATCTCATACTCTGTAGAGAGGGTCAACTAGCCAAGGCAGAAGACATGGCTGTCCCAAAACTCTCAGTCCTTGAAGACTGCAGCCCTAGAATTAGAGAACCCTAGCATGGTGGCCAAAGCAGCCACAGGAAGTGCCTACCAAAAGCAAGGCTACTAATCCAGTTCTGCCAAATTTAAGGCGGCTACATTAGGGTTGTCCAAAGAACTTGAGCAAGAAGGAAGACGCGCGCGTGCACGCACGCATACACACACACACACACATACACACACACACACACACACACACACACACAAACGCACACACACACACACACACACACACACACACACACACACAAAGATATGTAATACATATTAAATTGGCTCACATGACCACAAGGGTCATCTGCAAGGTGCAAAGCTACGGAAGTTAGATACTCAGAATGAGAGAGATCCATGTACAAAGGCCATTCATACAAACCACAGAGTTGAAAGGACAAAGAAGCTGGAGTCTGATATCCAAGGCAAAAGGCATGCTTGCTTGGGAGGGGAGAGACAGAAACTGTTGTGGATAGCCCTGTATTTTGATTGTATTTTGATGCTAACTCCGCTCTCCTGGGAGGGGCTGTGGATGAGGAGTGAGGTACTCAAGTAACTTGAAAACCATACCCTAATGAATAAAGGAGCCAATCACAGGGCAAGTAGGAGGGAGAGAGGAAGCAGGAGATAGGTCCTTTTCGGATGGGGACAGCGTGAGGACAAGATACAGCTATTAGTGTCTCCCAGATTCTATGGCAGATTTGCCAGGATTCACCACTGGAATATTTAGATTTAATATAGATACAAGATTAGGATTCTAGTTGTTGCGCCAAGAGATTGAGTTATCATTGTTTCTGAACTAAGTTTGTATGGTGTTTTCCTTCCCGTGACGGTTCTATTGGGTTCCAGAGAGAACGATACAATAGCAAAGCTTGGATTTGCCAGATGTGCACCAGAAAGGCCGTGGGGGTTTTGAAGCATAGAGCTGACGTGGTAGCGACCCACCAGTGGGAACTTAGTGAGCTGGGTGGAGAGATTTTGGAGCACTAAGTCAGAGAGTCTCCATGAGATAAAAACAGGTCAGCCATTGCCTGCCAGTGCATACATAGCCTGACTGCCTGTGCACAGCCGCCCAGCCCACAAGGGCAGAGAGTAGCAGGACATAGTGCAGGAACATGCCAATCTTTTTAAATATTTCCTGCAACAAGAAATAGGTGAAATGTCTCTCTTCCTCCACACCCTGTTCAATCTCAGCCGGGCCTACTGAATGGTTCTATGCTACCCACATTTAGGACAGGTCTTTCTCATTCAGATCACTGACACACATGCAATTCTTCTCTGAAACATACTTGTAGACATTCCATGATTTGCCAGTTGATTCAATCCACCTTCAGAGGCAGGGTCAGAGCTATCACAGTAGAGTGGGCTGAGCCACAGGCGTATCTAGCCAAACATACAGCCCGATTGTGGGGGTCTGCTGACTGCTATTCACTTGGCTTTATTCATCTGGATTCACATCTCACTGTCGTACTCATGGACTTTATTTAACCCACACCTTGCCAGACTCTAGGTGAGATCTACTTGGTGAACTTAATAAACCCAGACTGGTAGCTAGGAAAATTCACCATTTTCATTTTAATATACTTGGTTTTGCCATTATACATAGACAAGTGGGCTCTCAGGCAGGAGTGATGAGGACACGGAGGGCGGATGATACAAATGGAAAAGCTCATGGAGCTAGAGTCCAAGCAGGAGTGGGGTGCTAAATACTGGAGAGACTAATTAAGTCTGCTCCAATTACTGTAATTAAAGACCTCACTGCTCATTGGAAAGACCTGGACAAAGGGCCATCACAGCAGGTTCGAAACCTTGATGGGAGCTCTGCACACAGGTGACGACACTTACCAAAACACACCTGCCCGGCTCAAGGCTCCAGAGGGAACTCTCCGTGTTGATCTTGTGAGTGAGCCTCCCTTCCATGAGGACACGCTCTCCACTCTCTTCCAACATGGCCACTCGGATGGAGCCACTGCTAAGGGCCACAGAGACCTGAGAACACACCAGGAAAAAAATCATCTTGCTTGTGAAGGTGGGAGCTCCTCCATCCCAGCTGTGCTTGGGCTCACCAAGCATTTCTGTGAAGGAAGCCATACCAAACTAGTTCACATTCCAAGCAACCTGAATCTATCAACTCCCTTAGGCAAATGCACCAGAAAATTTTTTATCATTCTGGTGCGTTTATCTAAGGAAGCTTCCGCCACAACACTTGACTTTCTACCCAAATCTTTTCCCCTCTGCAGTGACAGACACTGGTTCTCATGCTGGGAGGCAAGCAGAAGACATAGGAGTTAGGTTCTTCCTTCCATCTCCCTTGTGACTCCCTAGACTGCCTGAGCTCAAGGTTTTGGAGGGAATCCTCAATGCTCCTTTCCAGGAGGATCTCTCCATTCCCCTCTCAAATAGCCAGTCAGGCACTGGCAAGACCTTCTCTCTTACCTCTTAAGGCCCTGGACCACTATGCCTAGAGCAGCTCACCCAAAACTTTCTGGCCAAAGACAAATGTGGCTGGCCTCTTCTTTCCCTGAGCTGCTACAAAGGGTGTGACCATAGATACCTTAGTCTTTGTCTAGGACAGTAAAATCAGTTCCTTCAGCTTTGTTTTTGTCTGTCTGTCTGTCTGTCTGTCTGTCTGAGACAGAGTCTTACTATGTAGCCCTAAGTGGTCTAGAACTCACCACATAGATTAGGCTTGCCTTGAACTCACCAAGATCCTCCTGGCTCTGCTGCCTAAGTGGTGGGATTAAAGGCATGTGCTACCATGCTTGGTCTTTTACTTGGTTCTTCATAAAACCAGACTCAGAGCCTGCTCTGGGCAGGGACTGTCTATGTGTCTATTTTGCTATCATGGGTGTATCTCTTCCTGCTCTGAATATATGTCTCCACAATGGACTAGGAAGTGCTAGGAAAAGGTTAACTCTAACAACCCTAACCATAAGCTCAATAATTAGAAAAGAAAATATATTTGTATTTGTTTCACTTTTATTATTTTAAAAAGACATTATTAACAAGGCAGTGCTGCGCGCCTTTAATCCCAGCACTTGAGAGGCAGAGGCAGGTAGATTTCTGACTTCAAGGCCAGCCTCACCTACAGAGTTGAGTTCCAGGACAGCCAAGGCTACACAGAGAAATCCTGTCTTGAAACCACATAAAAAAAGACTTTTTTTTGGAGTATCTGCCCAGATGTTAACTAGTCGAGCCTCCTTACTCTGAAAATTTTGCACCACAGGTATATTTGTATAATGCACATACTAAACAGACATTGGGGACAATTCAGATTCTTTTTCTAATGGGTTTATGAAGTTAAATTTCAGAGATTACCTGGTAGATGCTCATTAAGTGCTTCATTTTAGATGTGGGAGGGAGTGCTTTTAATTTTCTGAGTCAAGTACTATTTGCTAATGAATTCTAGTATTCTAGTATTCATAGTAAAAACCTATGTAGTTTTGTGTGTATGTGTGTTAAGGGGTACATGTATGAGTGTGTGAATGTGTGTGCCTACATGTGAAAGCCAGAGACAATTTTGGATATTATTTTTCAGGCACCTATAGACCTTGTTTTTGAGCCAGGGTCTCACACTAGCGTGGAACTTGATAACTGGGCTAGGCTGGCTGGCCAGCAAGCCCCAGGAATCTGCCTGTCTCTGTCTCTCTAACTCTGGCATTATAAGTACTTGCCACCATACCTGGGGTTTTTGCTCTTTTTATGAGGGTTCTGAGAATTGAACTTAGGCCCTCATATTTACATGGTAAGCATTTTACCAATTGAGCTATCTCCCCAGCCCCTAAATGCATTTTAAGTATCCATCAACAAAAAATTGAGCCCCCCTGCCCCGGAAAGATGAGTCAGTGATTAAGGACCCAGATTTGATTTTCAGCATCTACCCATATGGCAGTTAATAACCATCTCTAACTCCAGTCTCACTCAGTGGATCTAACCTCCCCTTCTAGCCTCCTTGGGCATCAGGAATGCATGTGATACAAGCACACATGCAAGTAAAACACCCATGCACACAAAATGTAATAAAAATAAGGGGAGAAGAGTTTGGAAGAATTCCCTTATTAAAAAAAAGAGGGGGGGGGGAGACTAACCATACATGATAGTGATCCCACCTTATACTCTCAGTGAAAAAGCTTGTGCATTAGAAAGCCTATGTGCATGCTTGGGGGAGGAGGTAATAGAAGGACTGCTCCAGAGGACACATGGCCCTAATAAGACAAGTTGTCACACAGTACTTGTCACAGCCACACTGCCAGGTTCAAGTGCAGACTCGGTGAGGCATCATCTCATGGGACTTCAGAAACACTGTCTTAGGACTTCTCATGGGACTTCTGGCACTGTCACCCTCTCTATATATTTATTGTTAAAGTCTTTACCTGGATAGTCTTGCTGATTACAGTCTAGGCTCACTGTCCACCTTCTAACAGCCAAAGAGACAGAAGCAAATGTGCATGGCTCATTCCTGATAACCATGACAAATGTTGGCCAAATTATCTAACTATGAATTTCTACTTGCAAACAAGACATGATACAGGTCTTGGTACTACTTCCCAAGTACAAACTCACCTTAACAAACTCCCAGTAGTTTTATACAACATGCTCACTTCCAAATTTGGGTATGATTCTAACAGGAACTAACCAGTATAATTAAATCCCCAAAGGAGGAACCAGGACAGAAAGAGACAGTGAAGGGAAGAATGGATGAGTGTCCAGCACATCTGTGAAGACAGAATGACACATGGCATAGATGCCATAGGCTGGGGGTCATTGCACACTGGCAGCTAGAATCTCTGGCTAGGAGAAGGCAGGTACAGAAACAGCATATGTGAGAACAGCTTAGAGCCAGCCCAAGGGAACAGCTGGATCTGCAGGAGCAGCTTGCTTCAAAGATTGACCATCATTCTGAGGAGCTGGTATGATGGCCATGCTCTAGGTAAAATACTAATTCCTCAAACAAAGAAACCACTAAGGCTTCATACCTTGTCAGGCAAACCTAACTGTCAATTCACTCAGTTGACAGATGATGGCGAGACAGATTTTTGAAATGGAACAGAGAAAACCATCCATAAAGCCCCACACTTAAGACAACGTGGGAAGATACTAAATATCAACAAGAAAAATAAATCTTGTAGAGAAATGAGAGTTCTATCTTACAAAAAATGCAACATGAAGGAAAAAGGCTAAAAAGCAAAACCAAAGATGATAGACTTAATCAGGGAAAAAAAAATGTATTTAAATAGTTCCAGTTTATAACTTTGCCTGACCAAGAAAATTGAAAAAAAAAACCCAAAACCTAAAAACATAATTGCAAAAAATAAATAAATAAAATTTCAACAAAAAGGCTAGAAGACAAATCAAGAGATCAATTTATTAAAAAATGAGTAGTCCAGAAATTCTAATAATCTAATTCTCTAGAAGTATAAGAAACTATTCCTTTCTGTTGAAAAGAATCCCTGAGAGCTGAGCAGAATGAAAACAGGATGACTTAGACTCATGTACTTTGATAACATTGAGTGTTTTTCAGAAGGTCCTATTAGTACTATAAAAGACATGATAAAGTTTACTCACAAAGAACCCAAGTAGATGAGACATGCAGAATCAGCAGCACTGTAAGAAATAGGAGGGGGTCAAACTGAGATGCTCAGCTGATAATGAGTTTGTTGCTAAACCTGATGATCTGAGTTCTATCACAGAGATCCACAAGATGAAAAGAGAGAACCAATTCGTGCAAGCTGTCTTCTGACCTCCACACACCATGGCATGTATGTGTGGATGGATGGATGGATGGATGGATGGATGGATGGATGGATGGATGGATGGATGGATAGACGGACAGACAGACAGACAGACAGACAGACAGGTAATGTAATTTAAAATTTAAAAATGGCTTTGACACACACTCAAACTGTGAAATAGGTAAAGGTTAAAAATAAATACATCTTCAAACATACAAGGTCTCTCTCACACTATCATTTCAGTGAGGAAAACCTAAATGAGAAAACTAGAAGAAGTACTATTCAACAGGGATACAAACACTGTACCGTGTTAATCTCGGAGTGCAAGGCACAACTGGAAACAAATCACTCATGCTGGAGTCACAGGTGAGAAAGTCAAGAAGAAAGTTGATTTCTGGACAACACAGAGTATGACTAATTCAGTAACTTGAAGGTCATGAGGAAAGTGCATTGTTTTTGACAATATATATAAAAAAAAAAGCAGTAAGAAATCTCTAAAAAATAAGATTATAAGAGAAATTCCTAACTCAAAAGTAAAAATGGTGAAGGAGCTCCTAAAAAGCCTTTTTTCCATATGTGCTCCAAAAGCATGACACGACCAAAAAAAACCAAAACAAACAAACAAACAAACAAACAAAAAGCCGGGCGGTGGTGGCGCATGCCTTTAATCCCAGCACTTGGGAGGCAGAGGCAGGCGGATTTCTGAGTTCAAGGCTAGCCTGGTCTACAGAGTGAGTTCCAGGACAGCCAGGGCTATACAGAGAAACCCTGTCTCAAAACAAAACAGACAAACAAAAAAAAAAAAAAAAAAAAAGCATGACTCAATCTGTAGGCATTTCACTATGCACTTTAGAAACTAACCAGGGAAAGCTATAGAAGAAACCCAGCAAGCTCTGTGACCTCCTACTTTGCCCTAAACCCATCCATCCTCTCTGCCCTAAGCAGATCCAATTCCCACTGTACTAGTCACCACCATAAGAATCGAACAGAGATGGCTCTCTCAAAGCTCCATTCTCAAAGCCTTGTATAACCTACCAAAGGGTGTTCAGAAGACCCTACCAACAGAAAGGATGGGTACTGGGGTGTGCATGTGCATGTACACCTGGACATAAAGTTGTTTTCAAAAGACCTTTCCCAGGAAGAGTGTCTGTTAAAAAATCATTATAGGCAACTATTTTAACTCTGAGGCAATGAATAATAAATGAAGAAACTAAAGAAAGGCTCCCTCTCCCAGCTTCAAGTGACCTCAGAAAATGTTAGACTATGCACAAAAGTGAAAGGCTGATTAAAAGTGGGATTCCAGGATGCAGATTCCATGAGTTCTCCATCCATGATGAGATGGACCTTACTATGACACAGCTGACTGAGGGTCATCCATGGTCCTGTAAGTAACCTCCATCCTGTGCTTTCTAAGAAAGCTCAATAAATCCTTTGGTCTCCCCAAGTTGGACTTTGGTAATATCATACTTTGCTCTGAAACTCCAGCTCCAGGGGATCCAATAAGACAACCCACATACATGTACACCTATATGCACACAGACATGCACAGTAAATAACAAATATATTTAAAAATTTTAAATCGTGTATCTGTGTATGTAGCCATGCTGATAGAAGCCGGAGGTTCCAGATGTCCTGGAATTACAGGTGGTTGTGGACCCCTCATCGGGATGCTAGGAACTGAACTGGGATTTTCTGGAACAGCAATATGTGTTGATTACTAATGAGCCATCTCTCCAGCCCCAAATAATAAATCTTTTCAAAAACTCAACTCAATGTATCAAAAAAGATTATAAGAAAATTGTGACTGACAAATCAACAATAATACAAAAATGTAATCTATGGTTCAAACATGGCACACACTTTTATTCTCAATACAGGTGGATCTCTGTGTGTTCAATGACAGCAGAGCTGTAGTGAGAACTTTTTCTTTTTTTTCGAGACAGGGTTTCTCTGTATAGCCCTGGCTGTCCTGGAACTCACTCTGTAGACCAGGCTGGCCTTGAACTCACAGAAATCTGCCTTTTCTGCTCTGCCTCCCAGAATGCTGTGATTAGAAGTGTGTGCCACCACTGCCAGACAAATTTTGTTGATGTTTTGTTTTGTTTTTGTTTTTTCGAGACAGGGTTTCTCTGTGTAGCCCTGGCTGTCCTGGAACTCACTCTGTAGACCAGGCTGGCCTCAAACTCAGAAATCCGCCTGCTTCTGCCTCCCAAGTGCTGGGATTAAAGGCGTGTGCCACCACTACCTGGTTTTGTTGATTTTTTCTTTTTAAAAAGAACATTTAATTACATAATTTCTCCCTTCATTTCAACCCCATCCACATATCTGTGTACACACACACAACTTTGTTTAGTGTTACTTTTATGGACAACTGGGTGCTAGTTTTGCTGTCATACCTCAACCTATAAAAGCAATGGTCACAGTGTGTGTATGTATGTGATAAGTGTTGGTTAATATTGAAAAGGCCTAATTAAAATATGTTGGTGTTACAAATAATGGCACTGTGTTACACTAGAAAACACTGGAACTATATAGATTTCATCAGGAAACCACTTAAAAAGAAGGAAAAATACATAGATTCAGGAATATGGTTAGATAGAAAACTATAAAAATTACTGGAGAAGCCTGGTCTACCAAAGAAGCTGCTGCCACACTTCAAACAAAGTTAAAGAAATCGGTTGTCTACACTGCACTGAAACTGGGCTTTGAAGATACTCAAAGAGTCTAACTCACAAACATGCAAAGGAAACACCAGGGCATAGAGGGACAGACTTGCCTGAGTACTATGTAGCAGTGAAATCTGAGGTCACATCATAAAGTCAGGCACAGAGTACAGAGAGGAGACTGTATGAGATCTCAAAACAAAAGCAAACAAACAAACAACAGGCAACCTATATGAGAAAGTGCCATCTCCGGTTTTAAACATTCCTTAGGGGATATATCCTGAGGATAACACACACATACACACACATCACAACCCACAACACACCACAAAACATTGCTCCTCTCTATCCTCAGGGAGCTCCTGAAAAAGAGTTCCATAAGAAAGGAAAACAAGTATGCTGCTCCCCCTGTGCAGCAGGAACAGGCAAGCAAAGACTATGGTGAACAAAAGACCAGACAATGCTCTACTGAGGCAGAAGACAAGCTTCACAAGAGGAATCTTTCAGATTAGCCAGAAGAACCATTGTTTAAAATCTTGTATGCAAAATAAGAAACTTCCTATTTCCCCTGAAGAACATAATGCACTTGGTACACACTCCATTCATTCTCCACTACCCTTGAAAGGCCAGCGTGCTGTCCTCACACTCACTTCCTCAGAAAGGAGATGAGTGAAAACAGCTTAGGAGGCAACTCAAAGGGCCAGCACTGAGCTACACTGGAGAACAGAGGGTCTAGGCTCTGTGCAATGCTCCCTCCTTCAAGCCTGTCTCACACCCAAGGAGCCTACACAGGGCCTCTTCATCCCCAACCAGAACCAACTCTGGCTCAATCTATCAAAGCTGACGAAGTCATGGCTGCTACCATGATTAGATCTGATCGATGCCAAAGAAAACCCAAAAATAAAATACTGCTGACAGACAACTGTGACAGGTACACTTAGGAAACAACTGGAAGGGAACCAGTCAAGAAGTGCAACTCTGAGGAAAAGCCCTTAGGCCAGTGGAACCCAAGAGACACAAAAGAAACTTATTTCACAGATTTAAGAGAGGCATACCAAAACTCTTACAAATCATAAGAAACTAATAGACCAAGACGTTTTTAAAGTTTTAAGTAAGCACACTGCATGGGAAGCATATGCTGTTCCTTTACTTCCCATCCTCCCTCCTCCGCTAGTCTTTGTTCTACTAACAGCTTCATTTTCACTTTCATATCACATGTGTATGCGTATGATTTTGTGTGTACATAAAATATAGGACTACAAAGAAAAAGCATGTATCTGCCTCTCTGAGACTACCTTAACTTGCCAGATCTGATATGTTCCCACCAAGCACTCAACTGTACTTTATGTCTGTAAGACCTTCATTGTGGTCGCTATCACACATCTTTCTCTACTTCCCTGCTCTACGATTCCTTACTTAGGTCCACGTCTTAGCTGCTGTGACTGTGCTGCCTAAAAGCACTGCTGCACACACTGTTATCCTGATGCAGGGCCTTCAGGCCAGCACTTAAGAGTGCTCCAGTTGAGTCAGATGCAAGACTTCTCTGGTTTGTCCAGTATTTATGTTGTTGTTGGTTTTATTTTGAGAAATCTCCACATTGACTTCACAGAGTTACAACTAGTTTCAATTCCCACCAGCAGTGTTTAAGAGTCCCCTTTTACTCCACATCCTCACCAGCATTTGTTATCGTCTTAATAACTGTCACTCTGGCTGTAATGAAATAAAATCCCAATGTATCTTGCTTTTTGTTTTCTTTAGACTAGCTCTCACTATGAACCTATGGCTAGCTTGGAGTTCACAGAGATTCACTAGCCTCTGCTTCTGAAGTTTTGGGATTAAAGGTGTGGCTACCACCCCGTCTCAATGCAGTTTTGATTTGCATTTGTATGAAGGCTGGTAAAGAATATTTTTATGATTATTAACAATCCATGTTTAGTGCTAGCCTCAGTGACTGTCAGTGATTCAGCCTGCTTCATTAGTCCGTTTACTGATTGAATTGTTTGATTTCTTGTTGCTTGGTTGTTTTTTTAAAATTCCTTGTCTATTTCAGATATTGGTCTTCTGTCCGTAGTATAGCTAGCAATTGCCTCCCATTCTATAGGCTGTCTCTTCACCCAATAAACTGCTTTCTTTGCCATGTAGAAGGCTTTTAATTACATTCGATCCTGTTTGTCAATGTTGGTCTTATTATTTCCAAGTGAAGGGGACCCACTCAGAAAGTTCTTGCCTGTGCCTATTTCTTAAAGTGTTTTTCTTACTTTTTCCTCTAACAGTTTCATAGGTTCAGGTCTTATATTAAACATACCAGGGATTTGTAAAACACGTTTGTGATATTGTTAAACACAGCATGGAGAAATATTAAGGAGAAAAAGAAAATTTCTTACCATGTATGAAATAAGAACATTCACAGGTAAAGCAAAATCAGTAGGTGTCACAAAATGCCAACATTAAAATTGGCAGCAGATCTGGAAAGCTCCTCACCCCACCACAGTGCTTTAAAGAAAGAAGCTAAACCTCCTTTGGCTGGGGACAGCTTTGATTCTTAGCTGGGCTCTCCTGAGTGTATAGTGGTTTCTGTGTAGTGGGCTAAAGGTCTGAGTCACTGAGATGGGCACTCCATCTATGATGGACATACACAAACCACCAGTTTGCTAACTAACCATTACTGCCTATGCAGTAACAGGGACAAATGTTCAATGCCAGCCATCTATCTTGGTAACACCATTTGGGCCATGTGCTATGACAATGTCCACAGAAGAATGAGCCAGATAAAGGGTTAGTTAGTCCTGCTTTTAAGCAGGACTGTACCACCATTGAGATAAGAACAAATACACAAGAGAGACATGAGTCTAAACTACATTGTGTGACAGCAACTCCAAACCGTACCCATGGTGTAGGGCAAGCCTGCTACTCCCAAGAGTGAGGCAGTATATCTGAAGCCTATGTCCCTAGAAGCTGTCTGGATCACTAACACAGCTCTTCTGAGTTGCAGAAAAAAGAAACTAATTTTAAACTGGGCCTACTATGAAGCCTTTCAGAGAAACCTTCAGAGATGAGGTTCTTCCCCGAGCATCTGAGTTCAACTGCCAGCATTCATGTGAGGTAACGTACAACTACCTTTAACTTCAGCTACAAGGGATACAATACCTTCCTTCTGGCCTCTGTGAGCATCTACACTCACATGTATATACCTGTGGTGGTGGCTGAATAAGTATGGCACGGAAAGACCATAGGAAGGGGCACTATTAGGAGGCTGGAATAGGTGTAGTCTTGGTGGAGAAAGTGTGTCCCGTGGGAGAGGGTTTAGAGGTCTCCTATGCTCAAACTATGCTCAGTGTGGCTCGCAGTCACTTCTGCAGGCTATGGATCAAGATGTAGATCTCTCAGCTTCGTCTCTAGCATCATGTCTGTCTGTGTGCTGCCATGCTTCCTGCCATGATGACAATGACTGAACCTCTGAAACTGTAAGCCAGCTCCAATTAAATGTTTTCTTTTATAAGACTTGCCATGGCCATGATGTCTCTTCACAGCAACTAAACCTTAACTAAGATAATACACAAACACAAACCAAAGATAGATACAATTTAAAATAAAATTTTAAATAGTTTATTAAATTTATTTTGTATAAGGGGATATATATACATGTGTATCCGTGTGAGTGAGACTGTGTATGTACGTGTATATATGTGTGTGTGTTTTCCAGAGATTGATGTTGGGTATCTTCCTCTATTTTGCTCACTTATTTTGTGACAGGGTCTCTTATTGAACCTGAAGCGTTGATTCAACTATGCTGGCTAACTGGTAAATCCTCAGTATCCTTCTGTTTCTGCCACCCTAGCACTGGAATTACAGGCAAACAGTATGGCTTAAGTCTTTGTATATGTGTACTGGGGATCTGAACTCAGGTCCTTGTACTCACAGAGCACGTACTTTATCAACTGAGGTATCTCCCCGGCCCTTAAATTTGTTTAGAATTTATTAGTGCTCTTACCACAAAATGAGTTGGAAGACAAAACCTGATCCACTAACACCAAAGAAGATGTTAAGCAGGCAACTTAGAAAAGGATATCAGCTCCCGTAGCGGCATATTTTCCCCATAAGTTGGGAAGAGCTAAGGTGGGAGGAGTAAGGAGAAGAGGAGGAGGAATAAGAAAAGGAAGAGAAGGAAGAGGAGGAGCTAGGAGAGAGGATGACAGGGAGGGGGGAGGGGGGACCCACATGGCAGCGGATGTTCGCATGTTTCTAGCAGTCAAAGGTAGTTGATATATCTAGGTTGGGTACTGGGTTACACTTCTGATTGTGTGGGCATCTTGTTATTGAGCATTACCAAACAAATAAAGCCTTTGGATAATCTAAGCATTAGAGTCACATTTCTACTGGGCCCCCATGGATGGTGGGATGGTCTGGGCCCAGCCCAGCCTTGTGGAGACAGTGTGGAAGATTGGCAGAGCCATCTTCCCACGCTGGTCTTGTGGGTGGCAGGGCCAGTGTTTCTGGCTGGCCCTAGTTGGGGCATGCCCATGGCCTCTGGCCGCTTCCAGCTGTAGAGCATGGTGGCCTGCGCTAAGCTGAGCCAGCTTGAGCTAGGCAGAGCTGCCACCACACAGATGGTCCCCTGATTAGCCCCTCTTTTTGAAATATTACTGCAACATGTTCCAACCATCCAAAATAGACAAAGGTGAACTGAGCTTTGTAGACTGTCAATATGTGGGATGGAGAGTGACATCTAAGTTGTCCCTAATGTCAGAGCAAATTGTCCCCGAAAAAACAATTATAATTTAACTTCCATGTTACTTGTTCCACATAACCCCACCTCCATTAAATCAGGAATTTACACAGAGGTGAGACCCAGACAGAAGTCTAAGCTGAGAAACAGATACATCTGAACCAAAGCACAGTATTTACCCAGCAAGTCGTCTACTAAATCGGTATCTAAATATTTATTCATGTATTTTATGTATGGGTACTTTGTCTTCATGTACTTCTGCATACCAGAAGACTACATTAGGCAGTGAGATGCCATATGGGTGCTGGGAATTGAACTCAAGACCACTGGAAGAGCAGTGAGTGTTCTTAACCACTGAACTCCAGGCCCCTCAAATAGGTTATCGAAAAGCCCTGTTTGGGTGTAACAAGGGAGCCAACATTGGGTAATTTAGTCATTTCTCCCAGCCTTAATTTCTCATCTATAAAACAGAGGATTGTTTTATATATATATGGTTCTTTTGAAGTATAAAATAAGGAAAGATTCTGGTACATGTCAAACTTTGTTATAATGTGGATTCAAATTCTGTTATATCCTATTTGAATCTGTTATCTGAGATTATTTTAAGTGAATCCTGTTTATTCATAACAATCTATAATAATGTTATTTCTATCAAAGTTTCCTAAATAAACCTCTTTCTCTCCAAAAAATTAGGCCCTAAACAGAAGTTTCAGAAATCAGCCTAAATTGGTAATGTCACAACTATACATAACTGATATAGCTTCTGCCTATGGAAGAACCACAGGACATAAGCCAAGACATTAATTTGGTCACTGTAGCCTAGATTTGTAGTATGTGTATGTGGTAATGGCCATCCATGTACATCCTACTCTACTACTCTTTGCCTTATTCCTTAGAAACAGGACATCTCACTGAACTAAGAGGTCAGCAGTTGGGCTAGCAAGCCCTAGCAATCCTCCTATGTACACCCTCTACAGTATTAGGAATGTGTAGCACCACCCAGCTTGCCTGTCTATGGACTTGCATTCAGGTGACTAATCTCCCTATCTCTATACTTCTTTGCTTTGTCTCAGGACTGGCTGGAACTGCAATGGGTACCATGCATTATCTGGCACAATTTGGGAGGCTGAGGGCAGGTGGTTATAGGGAGTGTTTATATCTGAAGAAGAGAATAAACTTTGTCAACAGGGGGAGAAAATGTATACATCATAGAATTTGTGCCTGAGGAAGTAGAACTATTCTTCCATGAGCACCCTGAAGTGACAGGCCTGGCCAATGAACCTGAGCACTGACAAGGTAAGTACATCAAGTAATGCCAAATCTGGACCTCACAGAAATGGGATGTCCTCTGGTAATCTCTAGCCAACATCAGCAAAGAAGTGTATGGACAGGAAAGCATGCTCAACACATATCTGTGTGAACCCAGCAACCATGTGTGAGACAGGAACTGTTTTCCTGTGTTGTTATCTTACCGTCTTAGGACAGTTTCAGTATTTATTTACCTCCAAAGTATACAAAAGGGCTCTGCTGCCCTAGTCTGTGGGGAGCACTGGCCTCATACTAGTAAACAGACATAACAGTCAACATGCAAGGAACCTTAGCCCTCACTGTGAGGTCAGCTAGCTGGACTTTTCTTAGGGAAGCTGAAGTAGACTTTGCTAAGATAATGTTTGGATCTGTTCTTGAAAACCAACAGCCTAGCTGTCTACAGGGAGGCCAAAAGAATGCCTGAGTCCTTACTAAGAGTCTAGGACATCAAATGTGAGCTTTTCTCCAGATTATGGCTGCTCAGACTAAGAATAGGGCTCACTGTCCCCAGGGAAACTTGAAGACCAGGTGAAAAGGGCTCACAGACAGAAGCAAAGGCCAAGGACAGCAATGGCAACCACCTCCTGGGGGGACAAAAACCAATCAGAAAACCAATCCTAACTCTCTTGAAATCTACCAGCTCTTTGCCTGGAGCTCAGACTGGCTACAGCAAAGCCCCTGCCCACAAGCTGTTACCTGCTTCCCCTTCACCACATGCTTGGGCACTGGCACCCTGACCTCCAGGTCAGTATAGTCTTGTGACCAGGTGTAGTTCTCACGGATGGCACCGTTGTAACTGTCAGGATTTCTCTGGAACTGCTCCTGAATCCTGAGAAAGAACAAGAAAATTAAGATGCACTAGAGAAATCTCAGAGCAGCTTCACATGTGCTAGTCCTATGTCTTGAAGAAATCACAAAAACACACACACACACACACCACACACGTGCGCACGATAACTTGCTTTCTTTTGGAGCAATTTCCTTTGTGACACTTATATGTGGTCTCCCAGGAAATCACAGTTCTGCTTATTGTCAGTTCAGAACTAGCCCTGTTAAGTAGACAAATAGCTTGGTTAAGAAAATCCCTGGCTCATGAGCACTGGGTGTGTCTGATGAACTGCTAAGTAGAACTTATCCTTTTCAAACAGGCAAAAAACTCCATCCTGCAGCTGTTTGACTTCAATCCTAACCCAACACTAAGCCTCTCTTTCCTCCTAGTAAGTAAATCAAAGCCACCAAGACTGCATTAAAACTGCACATCATTAGTAAGAGGTAAGCAATTCATTTAATGAGATGGGCAAAAAAAAAAAAAAAAACCACACACACAAAAAAAAAAAGTCAACCAAATCTTATTACGTACCTCCATTACAAACCTAGCACAGGTACAAAAAGGCCTAGCCAGGAAGCAGATGTTGATGATAAATACAAAATCTATCATAAAATTTAGCTATGTTAAATCATATAAATGCCTTAAAGATGAGACTAGACTCACAAGTCCACTAAGTGAGTTGAGGATTTAATTCACAGATAAAAGCCTTTGTCCAGAGAAGGTAGCAGAATATTCTCAAGCAGATGTGGCTCAGCAGTCATCTTAAGAGTCTACTCAAACAGCAACAGACAAACTGAGGCAGGCAGGGAGCTCTACACACTGTAAGGTATGTTTGTGGTTCTGCTCATTCCAGAAAGCACAAAGTTGCCGGGCAGTGGTGGTGCACGCCTTTAATCCAAGCACTTGGGAGGCAGAGGCAGGTGGATTTCTGAGTTCGAGGCAAACCTAGTCTACAGAGTGAGTTCCAGGACAACCCAGGATATACAGAGAAACCCTATCAAGTTGCAAGTGCCTAAATTTGTCTCGACACAGAAACAAGACCAGGATTGGGGAAGAGGTAATTGAAGGGGACATGGTTTTCTCACTCAAGTTTTAAGAATATCTTGGGGCTGAAGAGATGGCTCAGTGGTTAAAGAGCACTGGCTGTAACTTGCAGAGGACCAGGGTTAAATTCCCAACACTGACATGGCAGCTCACAACTCCCTATTAACAACAGCTCCAGGGGATTCAACACCCTTACACAGGTGTGTGTTCGTGTGTGCGCTTGCGCACACGGGGGTGGGGGGGACACCAATGCCTATAAAATTAAAGAATAATTTTTTAAAAAAGAATACTTTTACTCATGGTATGTGTACTTTTGTGTCTGTCTATTTAAGAGACTGGGCCTCCAACATGCCCTGAAATCTCAGGACTGGATAAGAGAAGGCTTCTGAAGGTAAATTGTGTCCTACCAAATGATATCCTTGAGTCTTGACCCCTGAAGCCTCAAAAGTGATTCAGTTATAAGCAGGCCAATTAAGGTGGGCCCTCACCCACTCTGTTCCTCAAGTGGAGACTTTAACACACACTTGTCTAGGAAAGGGATGTAAAGTGGCCATGAGGAACAGGCAGAGACTAGAACGATGGAACAAGAACTGTGGGCCAGAAGCATCCTTCTTCCCTACAGCTTCAGGAGTGAGAGCCAATCCACACCTGACCCCAGATATCTGTCATTTAAGCTTTGATGTGGCTGCACAAGCAAGGTAGCTAAGGAAATTCACTTCCAACAGATGTAACTTAAAACTTCAGCACTCAATACTGTGAAGATCAATCAGCATGGACACAAACTGGAGACCATCTGAGGGGAGGCACTGTGCAGCACAGAGAACACACAGGAACTGAGAGCCAGAGGACACCTGGCTTGATGATTTGACAAAGCCAAGCAAGATGAAGGCACCAAAACAAGGAAAACATACAGAACACATCAAGTATTTACTACGTTAGACTAGTGGTATAGGAAAACCTTTCAACACAACAAAACCTGAAGGGGTTAAAAAAGGATATATAACTTCTCCATCCAGTATTGTCTCAGCTTTAGAAAGAGGAAATGAGCATACATACATAAGCAGGTTTGATTTTTGTGATAAGAGGGGGTCTGACCTCTTTGCTTCCTTAGGTAATATCCAAATTCTCTACAATATGCAAACATTTTAGCCAAGAGAATACCAACTACTTCTACAAGCACAGACTGGAGTGAAGATGTACCTGTGGCCCCAGGATCCAGTGCAGTAGCCTCAACCCAGCCCCTAGAGTCTCCTGAAATTGAGTAGAGAAACAAGCACAGCCAACAGTGCTGCCCAGCAGGTCACCAAGCTTCCACTGGGCCCTCCCACATGAACCCCACTTGTAGTACTAGGCTCATACTGGACATGGGCACACATGAATATGGGGTGGTATCTATGAAAATTAAAAGAATAGCAGGGTAACAGTGGCTACCTCTACAGCTGGGAAGTAGGGAAAAACAGATCCCCCCTGACAGTCCTATCAATATTATCATGTTAAAATAGACAAAACTATGAAAACAAGGGCTAGAGAGAGATGGCTCAGCGGTTAAAGAGTACTTCTTGCTCTTGCAGAGGAACTGGTGCCACATGGTGGTTCATAACTATCTGTGACTCCAGTTCTATGGAATCCAACTTGCTCTTCTGACCACTGCAGGTATATGGTACAGTTACAAAAGCAAAACACTAGTACACATAAAATAAATATTTTTAAAAGAATATGAAAATATAAATACCTTTCCACATAAAATTAAAACCAAAATGGCCCTAGCACTTCACAGAGATCAGTGACTAAGTACAAAGAAGAGCCTGGACTAGCTAGGAAAAAGGCTCTGGATGGCCGCTCTAACAAATCAGCTCCTCATGCAAACATCAGTATGGCATATGAACTCAATTCTTCAGGAAAAAGGCTGCCAGTCTCTGCCGGACCCCTTATTAGGTCCTCAAGCTCTGCATGTCCATTAGGGGCTCTCTATTTGTTGCCTGGGACCTGCTGGTCTATCTTCTTCCCACTATGTCCAGACAGACCCCAGGTTCCCTAGCATGGGCCTCACAGCAGGCAGGAAAATTGCTCCTAAAACAGCCCTAGCAGGTTGCTTGTTACTTTTTATAGCACTCTGAATTCACATTCTCTTTAAATAAAGTTGATTATTTCCAGACAACAGTATGTAAAAATGTGTCCTATCAAGTGCAGGTGGCTCTGAGCCCCACCCAGCAAATCCAAGGCCACCCCTGCAGCTGTGGGCCTACAGCAGGAGGCAGGGGAGGAGGGATGAGCAGCAGAGCTTCAGCATCAGGGTGGGAGTGAGACGGTGAGTCAGCAACCAAGTCTCACTGCAGCTCCCACTCTGTTCCTAAGGAGCACGGGACAAGAAGGCTCTCGACAAAGAAAAAGAGAACACAGGCTCCACATCCTGCTGGGCACTATGGGACACACAAGCTCTAAGTCTCCTTGAAGACACAACAGTTTTGACCGCTAAACAGTTCCCAGCAGGCCTAGGCACCAAAGTGGGGCAAGCCAGGAAACTAGAATCACCTGCAATAGTGAGTGTGGCAGATACTGTCATGAGAAACCATCACTGTCTCAGGGAATAGGAACAAGACTCATGCCTGGGCAGAAGCCCAACCTACTTTATCAGCTTGAAGCCGTCACTCAAACCAAAAGGACCTCTCTCCTTCTGTCTGCTCTTTTTCAATGGTAGAGGCTGAACTCTCACTGAACTAACCTTAAGCTTCTCCTTTAGTTTGTTTTTTAAAAAACAAAGGCTCAGAGACAATTTGGGGTTTAGAATAACTAGTAGAACATATGATAAAAGGTAAATAAAGGAGACTAAATCCTTAACCTTAAGGTTTTTGTACAAGATAGAATCCCAAACTCAATGGGTTATATGCATTGCCCTCATTTCTTTCCCAAGAAAGGATGACTACAGGAGGCATTTGTTACAAGATGGGAGGGAATTGGGGGATTGGCTTCCCAAGGTCACAACTAGAGCAGAGGTGGAGCTCAGAGCTGCCAGGTCATCCCTCTCCCTAAGGGAGCAGAACCAGTCTTTTACTCCTCTTAAATCAATACCGTCTGTGATCCTGCATAATGTGATCAAAGATCATTGACACTACGCTTGGGTGGCAATGTCCACCACCCTTGCCCGCCTCAGTCAATCCAGATATAGTGAACCATACCTCACCACACTCCTATTGCTGTCCATTTGGTCATCAGAAGAGGGACCCTATGTATGTGCTATGGTCTGAAAACTATATCCTTCCAAAATTCATGTGTCAAGTTGCCATAACAGCTTCAGAAAGTGGGGTTTGGAAAGGCTGGTGAAAGGGATGCAGCCCCATGAATTCTCATTCATCTCTCGTGTCCTTATTAAAAGGCCCTTAAAGAGACCCCTTGCTTTTTCACCATGTGAAGACACAGAAAACATTGTATGTGAGGAGCGTATCACCAAACACTGAATCTGCCAATGACTGGATAGTAAACTTTCACCATCTGAAACTCAGAAACAGAGTCTTGTTGTTATAAACCAACCAGTTTATGGCTTTTTGTTATAGCAGCCTGAATAGGCTGAGACAAAGCGTATGCACATACACACAGCACCAATGTGATATGTGCACATTTGGGGCACATCTGTAGATGGACATGCCACAGGTATGAGGGAGTAAGCAGAAGGTAGTTGTTCCCAACTTTATGTATTCTCTCTTTCTGTCACTCTCTGTCTCTCTGCCTGTCTCTGTCTCTCTCTGTCTCTCTGTCTCTCTCTCTCTCTCTCTCCCTCTCTCTCTCTCTCTCTCTCTCTCACACACACACACACACACACACACACACACATCAAGCCAGTGTGACCATGTGGACCGCAACAACTTTCAGGGCTGTGACTTCATCAAGGTATTCGAGAGAATCAGTTAGTCATCAGAGTCCTCATTTCCCATTCTCCTTCTATAAAGGATTCTTCCTTCTCTTGTCAACTCCTCCCTGGCAGTGCTCAACTTTGCCTAAATCCTTTCTAACTGGTGGAGATCCAGTAACTTTTCTTCCGAGTTCTTTATTGCTGAGACTTTATAAAACAGACACGGTTAGAAAAACAGCTTACTCACTGTCCCGCTCCAGAGCCCTTACACTCGAATCCGCCAGGCTCTAATCCTGGGTTTAGGCCCTTCTCTTCTGGAGAACCTGTGTTCAATTCCCAGCACCCAAAACTGTCTAAACTCTAGTTCCAGGGAATCTGATAGCCTCTTCTAGCCTCCACAGGCATCAGGCATACAAGCAGTGCACAGACATATATGCAGGTAAAATACCCATACACATAAAATAAATACAAATTTTAAAAAAGAAAAGTGTCTATTCTGGGCTCCTTTTCAGACATTTCAGAAAAATGGACTATTCTGAGCAATCTAGAAGATGATCTACTATAGGAGTATTTTGGGTTTTGAATAAGTGAATTTATTAAGTTTATAGCAAGTCAAAGTAAAGGGAAAAATGAAAGACATGAATGGATAGATAAGTAGACAAAACAGGAAAATATCATCAAATCAGATTCTCAAACACTCAGCAGAAATTAACTGGGAACTCCTAAAGGCAGCCACCTGAAGTTCCCAACAGTCTCTTGGGAAGAGCAGAAAGAGGCTTCCAAATAAAAGACCAAATAATAACAAAAATACTGCTATCAAGTTGGAGGCTTATAAATATCCAGCAGAAAGTCACAGAGGAAGCCCCATCAAACCAGCCTTATAGAGCTTCCCATCAAGAATAACATTCAGAGCAAAGTGTCCTGTTGGGTGAGGTTTCCAAGAAAAAGAACAGACAGCAATGTTGGACACTCACAACATCTGACAGAAATTGGCTGAGGAAGCTGAGGCACAGTCAGGTGGAGTTCCTAATTGAGCTTTCTCTCATGGCTGACTGTCTAGCTTCTCCCTTCCACAGGAGGCACCTTTACGTCATGGAATAAAGAACAGAACAAATACTGGTCGGCAATAGTTCACCTTCTAGATATTCATGAGGTGGCATTTCACTCCTGGGCTGTCTTGCTAAGTTTTCTCTCTCTGTCTCAAAGTTAGGGGAGCCAACCAGTAAGGATCTTCTTGAAGGATACTATACATTAAAATACTGGGTCTGAATCAGAGGGTAGGAACACCATCTCCAAAACCAGTTACTTGTGTGCTCAAACAACACACGGCAATTTCCAATATAATGTACGTTACATTCGCTGAAAGCCATTACGTTTCCAAATCATCAGTGATCTTAGTGACAGAGTATAATTCATTCTAAAATTCATTAATAAATGTTCTGTAGGAACTATAATTAATAAAGTCTAGATAATAAAGAAGGTAAGGCAAGAAAAAAATCATCTTGTGATCAGTGATGAAAGCGACATGTCTGCATCATTCTTTCAAAGCTGTACACCAGCAGACAGCTGATAAGACTCCACCAATGCACAGGCCAGCCCAGAACACCTGCCAAATGTCTCTGAGTTGACTGGATGCCACATGGTGCCTGAGAGAGCCTTACCTGGTAGGCATTCCTATTTCCAAATACAAAGCATTATTAACTCCAACTTGTATGTCTCAGGAAAGATGAGCAGCAGGAAGAAGGAAAGGAATAGAAGCATGATCACTAGAACCAGGAATACAACCAGCCAGTCCCAGGACCTGTAAACTAAACTGAACAAGTTCCATGTTTCTCTGACAAATAAGTGGAATGGGATAAAAACAAGGACAGGAAATTTTGAGACTTAGAAGACCTATGAATAAAATTCAACGGATAACGCTAATGTGAAAAAAATATAAAACAAAACTACATTTTGAGACAATCATAAACAGCTGGGTATCTATTTTTAAGAAATTATGAATATTCATAATATTAAAAATCCATGATAAATACAAATTCTTATTTTTACCAAAATACTTAATGGATGAAATTGAATGATGTTTGGAATCCATTCTATCCATCCAAAACAAATGAACAAATATATGTGGAGTGGCAGGTGGAGGGAGAAAGATGCTACAGGACCCGTGACATATTGCTGAAGTGATGAAGCTGGGTACAAATTTCATGAGTGTTCATTATGCTATTCCTTTCTTTCTGTATATTTGCAACTCTGAAGAAATTGGTGTGTGAGGGGAGGATGGAACTAGTGTGTCAAAGTTGTCAAGTCCAACCTTAAGAGAGAATGCTTGAGTTCGAGGCCAGCCTGGTCTACCGAGTGAGTTCCAGGACATCCAGGACTACACAGAGAAACCCTGTCTTGGAAAAAAACAAAAACAAAAAACAAACAAAAAAAGAAAAAAAAGAGAGAGAATGCTTACCCGTTTCTCGGGTGATGGCCCTACGTCATCCCCACTAGCAGCATGGAGTAATTCTACAAACTCCACAGCATTCATGTCTCATACCACTAGACTGTAAACCACACGGACTACAATACGCAAAAGCAGCTTCTCAGTGTGAGCTTCATTCACACTCACCTACAGAACAGCTCCTCATACGCTTCCTGGCCAATTAACCTTCTATCAAATGCTGGTTACACCTTTGCTGAGTTTTTTTTTGTTTTTTGGATTTCTTTTTTCCATTTCCTTGCTTTATGCATCTCTATATATTTTGATAAGGTTTCACCGATGGCTTCAAAGTTTATAAACACCTTTTCCTAGTTTGTAAGTTGCATTTATATTCCAGAATGCGTAAACACATCTCTTCATTGTAACATAATCAAATTAGCTTATTTGACAATTATTATATGACACATTATATAATTTTAATATAATAAAATCATTTAATGCCATCATACATGTGTACCTGCATTCACATACACACATGAACATGCAAGTGTGTAAAGAAATACACATCATGCACACATTGTTTAAAAATCAACTCAGCCTTTGTTGACCTGCGATGTATCTTTAGTCTGGGTAAGCTCATTTTATAGCTAGAGTTAAAAACAAAAACAAAAAAACTACATGAGCCTGTACTTATCTAAAATAAATCAAGCAACATGCATGCAATCATTTGTGATATACCCACAAATAATTCAGTAAGATTTACATGCAAATTTACAGAATATATTTCATAACATACATCAGTTATCAGTCAATATCAACAAAATTAATATCTATTACAAAACTATTTTAATTAATTAAAAATAAAAACTGTATAGTGACAATTGTTCTTAAATTATACTAATTTAACAGTAGAAAAGGATTCTTCATTTTTTAAATGCATATAAGTATATTTTTAAATATTAGACAATTCACTCCTAAACACTCTCTCTAAATTATATAAGCACATCAATGTCTGATACAACTTTTCCCTATGCATGCAAAATCAGAGACATTCAGACTACTTTTCTACTTCAGTTCCCTCAAAAGGAGGAAAAAAAGTCCCGAATTAGAAATGATTAAACTAAACTACCATCATGAGTCAAGCCTCTGGAGCGCCCCCATGTCGTTTCTCAGAAGTGGGTTAGCACAATGGCTCAGTCAGGACAGGTGTGCTTTATAAGCCTGATGACCTGAGTCCGATCTCCAGAAGCCATGGAAGGGTGGAAAGAACGAACTGACTCCACAAACTGTCTGACATCCCTACAGGCCCGTCCCCCACAGGAGACACACACAATAATAATGAATATATTCTTAAGTTTATCAAATGTGGGACTGGAGATGGTTCTCAGCACATGGTTAAGAATACTGGCTGCTCTTCCAGATAACCTGGGTTTGATTCCCAGCACCCATATGACACTGTCTGTAACTCCAGTCCCCAGGGATCCAAGGCCCTCTTTTGCCCTCCAAGTCACATTTCTCACTATGACTTCAAGTCAGGGCCATAGTCGGGAAGTGTGAAAACCAATCTACAGAACTGCAATTCCTGCCACACTGTGGTAGGCACACAGGCAATGTACAGTCACACAAGCAGGCAAAACATTCATACAAATAAAGTGTCTTTAGCCGGGCAGTGGTGGCGCACGCCTTTAATCCCAGCACTTGGGAGGCAGAGACAGGTGGATTTCTGAGTTCGAGGCCAGCCTGGTCTACAGAGTGAGTTCCAGGACAGCCAGGGCTACACAGAGAAACCCTGTCTCAAAAAAACAAACAACAAAAAAAAAACAAAAAAACAAAAACAAACAGAAAACATTTTTATAAAGTGTCTTTAAAGTTTTGAAATGTCATTAAGAGTAGAAAACACAAAAAGTTCAGGTATCTGCAGTCTATCCCTAAACATGAGAAGGAAACTGCAACTGGAATCCAACCATCTTCAGCGACACCCTCAAGCTCCATTCCAGCATTCTTCCACCCCAGAATATGGCCTGTTCTCAAAGTCTCCCCCTAGATAACACACACTTTTCCATAGAGCCACCAACACTATAGTGGGTAGCACCCTCCCACAGCTGTGAATTCTCCCCCTCAAACCATAACCTTTTGGGTTTCACTAATTCTGCACTATTCCCCACCCAGTCTTCATCCAGCTCTCAGCCTCAGTGAAATAGAGTTATGGCAAGAAGACTAAAGTCTTCAGACACTACTGGAGAATGCATAGTCTAAAAGAATGTTTTGTATAACACCTATCCAGTAGAACAGAACAGAACAAAATGAAGTTAAAGTATGAAGACACACCACAGATGTAACAAGCTGTTTCTCAAAACTGCCACTGTGTGTATCTGGGATCTTTGAAACATGCATTTCTCACTGTAACTGCAGATCACAAACATAGTAGCCAAGTACAAAAATCTACCACACAGAACTGCAGTTCCTGCTACTCCATAGCAGTGTGTTGGGTAAAGGACACACTAGAGATCACCTCCTGGTCAGTGGAGAGATAAACAGCAACTATAAACAGTAAGCCAAAGTCCTAGAGCATGAAAGAACATGGTGAGCAAGTGACCCCAGGCCACCGCACAGGATACAAGAAACTGGGGCTCATATCCACAGCAACTATGAAAGAGATGACACTGGATCCTGTTGGCCACCAACCTACTAGTGACAACCTGTTCTGCAAAGGCACTCTGTACACAATCTTCAGGCGGTGTGTCTGTCCATGCTGTGTTGATCTGCTCAGTTGCACTTTCCACAGTGCCACCCATGGGCATGTGTGCAGCAGTCTCTCATCCCTTCTAAGAAAGTCTTGTAGTTCCTCTACAAAAAGCTGCAGGAATTTTAGTGGAGAGATACTGTTTGAGGTTGAGAAGGCATAAGAATTTCAGATAAAAGGAATAACAATACCAGTTAGTGCTTACGGATACAAACTTGAATCAAAATCCCAGCCCTGCCACTGGCCAGCAGTCTGATCTAATACTATTTATCTTTGGCTCCCTAGGCCTAGGTGTGTTCGTAAGTAAAATAACAGAAAACAACTAACATCTTCACTGCAGAAGTAGCACAGGGCTCACATGCATCTAACATTCTGCATACTTTCCTGAGGTCTAAACCGGTCCAACCACTATCAAGCTGACATATGAGACTAGACTACTCAAATCTAAGAAGATGCCCTGACCTCCATTGTTCTTAGCAATATAACGTCATAACCTCATGGCAACAAATGGGCTTTCCTGTTTTGGAATTTTGGTCAGAGTTGCTGTTGAAAGCTCAACTCAGGAAGAAATTGGCCACCTCAAGAGCAACCAATACATTGCCTGGTGACAAGGCATCACGGGAGCATTCAAGTAAGCTAGTTTAAAGCTCTGCAAACAGTACTTTTCCATTTCATTAGTTACAGGCTGCCAGGAAATTTTAGCACTGAGCAGAATGAAGACAGGCTGGAGAAAGAGTCCTGCTATTTATAAAGCCCCACGTTAGCCAACCCGGTTGTCTTCTGCATATAAATGGGAGAAGACCCTCCAGCGGCCTAAGGACTGGAATGCTGGTGGGAAAGCCCAAAGCCCAGACCACAGGGTTCTTCAAACACTAGACTTGTCTTGTTGGTTTATATGTGACATTATAAGGTACTGGACAGATTGTGTAACTCACTGCAAGCTTAACAGTCAACTGTGACCACATTCCTAAAAACAGAACTTCAGAGGAGGAGGATCACTGATCAACGCAGATTGTTAATAAATACACAAATTAGTATCCCTGTACTATTATTACCTTTTCAATGAGCAGGACTAGATAGTCCATCAAACATAACCATAGAGCAAGGCGGTGGTCATGCACACCTTTGATCACAGCACTCAAGAGGCAGAGAAAAGTGATCTCTAAGTTTGAGGCCAGACTGGTCTAGGTCTACAGATCAGAGGATAACCAGGACTACACAAAAAAATCCTGTCTCAAAAAAAAAAAAAAAAAAAAAAAAATTACACAATTCAACTAAAAATCAAGTAAGTAAAAAAAACAATGTTTCAGAAACCCGGCCTGGCTTCTAGCAATATTTATTATGGTTTTTGGGAATTCTTTGTAGGGAATTACATGGAATCTTTCAATAAACAGGCAGCAATGAAATAAATGTCAGAAAGTCAGCTTGGACAAGAATGTTTATTTATGCTGCTGACAAAAAGCAATTAGTTCTTGGCTTAGAAGGAGCCTCTAACAAGGAAATAGTTTGCTGTAGGGCTATTTCGTTCCCTGAGAACAGACCTGTTGTTAAAGTCCATCTGTTAATGCCCAACATGGGATGACAGTCCTAGCAAGTTCAACAGCCATGACCTTAACCTGCCAGAGACAAAGCAAAAAACCCCAGAAAAAAAAAAAATCAACAGGCTTCTTTAACTGGTAGGACTGAATGGCCCTTCCCTAATGATAGAAGACGCTGTAGTAAGTGCTTTCTCTAGAGACGCCACACATTTGCACCTGCTATGATTTTAATATCCCCTCTAAAATTCAGAGAGTGGCATTTAGTAATCAGTGTGATGCTATACAAGGTGATTAAGCCATTAAGGCTCCTCACTAATAAATGACAGCAAGGCCCTTATGAAACATGTTTCTCCCAGTGGGCAACCCAACTGCCCTTCTGTCCTTTCCACTGTGTGGTAACATGGCTTCTCCTCTCTAAAGAAGCATCAGTGAGGTGCCATGTTGGATGCAAAAAGTAACCCTCACCAAATACCCAACTTAGCAGTCTTGATCTTGGAGCTTCCAAAACAATAAGACACAAAATGTGTTCTCTGTAAATCACCCTCTCTCTGGTAACCACAGCAGCCACTGATCGTAGATACTAAGGTCACAGAGAAACTGCTGATAGATGACATCAACATGAAGAACTAAGGTAGGATATACTGGCTGGTTTTGTGTATCAACTTAACACAAGCTGGAGTTATCACAGAGAAAGGAGCCTCCCTGAGGAAATGCCTCCATGAGATCCAGCTGTACATCATTTTCTCAGTTAGTGATCAAGGGGCTGGGGGGCGGGTGGAGACACTGTGGTGGTCCCACCCCTGGGCTGGTAGTCCTGGGTTCTATAAGAAAGCAAGCTGAGTAAGCCAGGGGAAGCAAGCTAATAGTAATATCTCTCCACATCCTCTGCATCAGCTCCTGCTTCCTGACCTGCTTGAGTTCCTGTCCTGACTTCCTTTGGTGATGAACAGCAATGTGGAAGTGTAAGTTGAATAAATCCTTTCCTCCCCAACTTGCTTCTTGGTCATGATGTTTGTGCAGGAATAGAAACCCTGACTAAGAGGCCAGCCTGAACCACATGACATCCTCTCTCCCAATTTCAGGAGCCTAGTTAGAAGACTGAAACCAGGGCTAATTCGTAGTTTGTAGCACAGGTGGACATGAGCAGCAATAAGACCTCTCAGGGCCTGGAGCCTTTTCCATCAATCTATACAGTCACTCGCTAGTTCTGGTGACCTTGCCTACTACCCCAGAGAGAAACAGAGAGCAAATGCTAACCCAACTAGAGGCTCTCCAAAGGGCCCAGAATACCTTCAAAGGCACTGGAGAAGAGTTGGTGTGATAGCTCTGCCTTACACTTTAATTCATGGGTGTCAAGGCCATTTCCCAATGCTACTGGCACTAGCCCAACATCTAGCTTCCTTGCTACTAGAAACATAGTCAAACCACAGAAAACATTACCATCAGGGGAAAAGCAAATCCTACTGATACTGAAAACTCTCCTCACAGTTAAGATATAGTCAAAGACTGACATACCCCGAGTCTACATTCTATATCAGCCCAGCCATACAGATCTACTCTCTACGACCCACAGCACATATCTAAGGCCCTGTTTCTGATTAAATAGATAAACTAGAGGCATGGTCCACTCGTCACTCTATTATACTAGGCTCATGCCAGAATAACCGACAGAAAAGTAATCTGTAGGTCTTTCTCTTTAAAAAATATGTTCACTCTCAGAATGTCAGGAAATCACAATGAAGTCTAGCTGGGATCTGAGCTTGGGCAAGGAGGAATGGTAAAACCCTCACAGAGAGACCAAAGGGTGACACAGTCACCTGAAGACCCTCATGGCATAAGGACAATTAGTCTGAAGGACTAAAAACAAGGAAAAGGAGTCAAACCATAGCAAAACTGTGTTGCTTCAGTCTCTAAGAGTAGATGTGTTCTCCAAGAGAAGAAAGAGTACTGCAAGAAGGAAGACAAAGACTGATTATACACATAACTTTACGACACCCACGTTCAAGGGTGGGAAGAAGACAAGGCTAAAGAAGGCTGAAAAGTCACTGCTGGCAGGAAGAAAGCTAGCTGAATGCACACATGTTAACAAGAGCTGACAGCATCAAAATTGGTAGAACTGAGAAAAGCCACTGAGGACTGAGGGAGATAGATGGCTTAGCTCATAAAGTGCTTGCCATACAAACAGGAGGACCCATGCTCAAATTCCTGAAGCATACTGGCCAGCCAGTCTAGCCAAATTGGTGAGTTCAATGGTCAATGACAAGTCTTGTCTCAAACAGGTAAGTGAAATTAATCACAGGCCTCAATATATGCACATGTTTGTTCGTTCTCTCTCTCTCTCTCTCTCTCTCTCTCTCTCTCTCTCTCTCTCTCTCTCTCTCAAGTAAAATAATTTGGAAAGTTTTTTTTAAAGGGCATATACTCTCACATCAAGAAACATAAGCATAGCTTGTGAGAGACTCACTTAAAAACAAAGAGAAATGGAAAGAGAAACAGCTGACATTCACACAAGAGTCACAGACAAGGATTGAGAACAACTGCAAAAGCAAAAGGAAGACACGGGAAGTAAAAGTGATTAATAACCATAATGGGAACAGGGATAGGAGAAGGCATGGGATATGGGAAACTGACCATACAAACACACTAAAAACAAGGAGATGGGAAAGGGGCCATTTAAAAAGTCAGAGAAAAACATAAATGGGTGCTATGGGTTCCAGTTGTTTGTGCTTAGCCAAGTATGATCCCTAGGTTCAATAGACTCCTTTAACAAACAATGCTGCCACACCTGGATATCCACAAACAGAAAGTGATGTTCACATTCTAAATTAACTCAAAATTTTATCATAGACAGAATTAGAAGTCAAACTACAAAATTTTTTGAAGTATTTATGCTACGTAAAGATTAGATGTGGCAACAAAAAACACAATCCATAAAAGAAGAAACTGCCATTCGACCCCATCAAAAGTCTTCTGTTTGGGCGAAAGTTTGGCTAAGAGGTTAAGGGAACTAGGAGCTGCTCTTCCAGAGGACCCAGGTTTGATTCAAAGCACCCACATGGCAGCTCACAACCATCTATAAGTCTAGTTCCAGGGGATCCAACACCCTCTTCTGGCCATCATGGCCACCAAGCATGCACTTGGTGCATAGACATACATGAAGGCAAAACACACATAGACATAAAATAAAACATAAAGCCTTCTATTTTCTAAAGGCAATGTGGTGGCTGGGGATATAGCATGTTTCATATGTGCAAGATTTTGGGTTTGATCCCCACCTCTCCTAACTTCAAGTACAAAAAGCAACTTTAAAAGATCAAAAAGACAATTCAAAGACTGAAAAACTATCCGCAAATTACGTATCTAATAAAGTATACAGGAACTCTCAAAACTTACTAAGAAAATGAACAACTCAATTTTTAAAAATAGGCAAGTGCTCTGAAGTGACACTTCACCAAAGAAGGCATAAAGAACTGCACCATCATTGCTTATTAGGGAAATGCAATTCAAACCACAATGACATGCCAGCATACACCTATGAGAAAGTCTAAAATTTAAAAAAAAAAAAAAAAAGAACATTAAATGTTAATCAGGATGAGGAGCCACTGACTCCCTGACACACTGTGGGCAGTAACACACAGCACAATGTGGTAATTGCTATGGACAAAACCCTTTACTCCTGGATTGTAACAAAGTGTGTGTCCCCACTGGAACTTACAGACAAATGTTCCCCGGCAGCTTCATTTTTAACAGTCAAGCAAATAGCATGGTGTTAAGTCAAACTTCCACCACTTAGACAAATATCTGAGAAAAACAATTAAAAGGGGGAGATATTTATTTTGGTTTCTGGTTGCAGAGTATGCATACAGTTCATACTTGGTGACCTGTATTGTTTCTGGCATGTGGAGAGGTAGAAAAATATGGTTGAAGGGCATGGTAAGACACAGCTAGTCACCTCATGGCAGCCAAGAAACAAGTATGTCAGAAAGGAACCCTGATATCCCCAAAAGCAATCCCAGAGATCCACTTCCTCCAGTAAGGCCTCATCTTCCAGTTCCACCACCTACCACAGACTATTCACATTACCAGTCCATCAATAGATTTAGGTCAAAAACCTCATGGAAACATACTTGCAGACATACCCACTAGTCTGCTTCACTACTTTTCTAGGTGGCTTTCAATCCAATCAAGCTGACAAGATCAAGATCAGCCATCACAAGAAAGGGGGCTGCTCCTGCCTAGGGTCTCAGTCGGGTTCTCACATAACTCCAGTTCCAGGGGACTTGGTGGACTTTTCTGGTATTCATAGGCACCTGCACCTACATACCTACATGTGCATGTTCATATTCACACATACACACACTCAAGCATACACACACACACAAATAAAATAAAATAAAATAAAATAAAATAAAATAAAATAAAATAAAATAAAATAAAATAAAATAAAATAAAAATAAAGCTCACTCAGAGATGAAAAGCTCTTGCTACTTATCCCAAGAAACTGAATTTGGCTCCCAGCATCTACATGGTGGCTTACAGCTATCTGTAATTCCATCTTTTGTCCTCCTCAGCCACCAGGTACTCACATGTTGTACATATATGCATGTAAGCATACACTGGCACACATAAAAATAAATAAAAATAATAGAATGGAGAAAAGATTAGCCATCACAAACCTAAATACCTATCAATAGATTAGTGGGGAGTGGGGAGACAGAAAAATAAAACCAAATGAGATATATATATATATATATATATATATATATATACACACACACACACACACACACACACACACACACACACAGTTGATTCAGATTACAGGGCTGGCCAGCTTGGCTGGTAAGAATGTTTAACCAGCAAGTATGAAGTCTGGGGTTTGATCCCCAACCTGGTATTAAACCTGGGTGTGATGCCACTATAAACCCAGCATACAGGAGGTAGAAGTAGGTAGATCGGGAAGTTCAGAGGCATCCTTGGCTACTTGAGTTTGAGGCCAGCCTGGAATACAAGAGAGCTTGTCTCCAAATCCAAAAAACAGACCAAAAAAAAAAAAAAATGGCTAAAGATGGAAGCACCCAAATGTTCAATGGGTAAATGACTAGAAATGTGGTTTACCTATACAACAGAATCTGATATGGCCTTAAAAGGAAAGAAAATTCTGGTATCTAGATGAATCTTAAGGATAGTGTACTAAGTGAAGTAATCTAGTCACAAAAGGATGAATATTCCATGACTCTACTTACATGTACCCGGAGTAGTCAAATTCATAAAGACAGGCAGTAGAATGGGGTTTTCTAGGGTTACAGGAAGAGAGATGGGGAGCTGTGTTTTAGTAGATACATGGAGAAATGAAAGAATTCTGGAAACAACACAATGTGAATTAATTTAACATCACTGAACAGTTCATTTAAGTGAATTCAAATAGTAAATCTGATGTTATATATATCTTGCTACAATCTTTTTAAAATTTTTACTTTGTATTTTTGCCTGTATGTACATTATGTGCAGCACACATATGCCTGATGACCTCAGAGGTCAGAAAAGGGTGTTGGATCCCTTGGAATTGAAGAGCCCATGTGGGTGTGAGAAGCAAACCCAGGTCTTCTCCAAAAACAAAGTTTTCCCAACTATCCCAACCCTCTCTCTTAGCAGAACTGGGGGAGGATAAGGTTTCTACATACAACTGAGGCTTCTGCTTTAGCCTCCTAAGTTCTGGGATTACAAGCCTGGACCACTATATCTGGCATTAACAATTATTTTGAAATTTATCCTACAGGATTCTAGAAAATATAAACTAAGCTTCATGAGAGAGAAAAGATCAACTGTAGCCCAAGGGTATGTTTCAAGGCTGAGGCCTGCCACAGAGGGAACATCAAAAATACATCGTGGGCATGTCCATGAACAAACAACTCATCAAGTTACATTCTAAAGGCACGCAACTTAGTATGTAAGAAAGTAGCCAGGTGTGGTGACACACATTTATAATTCCAGCACATATAGGAGGTAAGAGCAGGAAGAACAGGATCAAGGTTATCCTCAGGTATATAACAAGTGGAAGAGGCAGACTGGGCTTAGACCATGTCTGAGAGAGGAAGAGGAGAGTAGAAAGGAGGGAAGGTTCCTCTTCTGAGAAGCGCTCAGTTGAACAGAAAATGGACAAAGAGAAAGAAAAGGAGATGAAAGGAAGCCATAGAGTGATCGCTGATAGCTGATGAGAGCTACCCAGAGAAAGAACAAACACTTCATACCTTTGGCATAACCCTATCAACAGAACCAAAGCACACTATGAAGGAGAAAAGGTACAAAGGAAAGCATAACAGATGAAGACGGCACTACCAACCCTGTGTCATGTGTGGAGTAGTTCAGAACCAGGGTCAGGCAGCCTTTACAGGACAGGGTTCAGAAACCCTTAACTAGGAGAAAGGGCTCCCTGACTCAGGTAAATCCCAAGACCAGGATCTACGGAGGGAAAATGCACAGCATTCCACAAGTACAACAGACTGCTTCAAGCCAGGACAGCTCCACACAAGCTTCTTCCTGGAACAGCATGAAACCCAGGAGGACAACAAAGGCCAGCAGCAGCCAGCACCAGGCAGGGACTTGTAATTCTGTTTCTGTACCTCCTTCCCCTAAATGGTTGTGGGGGAAAACAGCAAGGTCATAGCATCATTCATTGCTGAGAACGATCTGACTTAACACAGGACAGAAGGAGGCAGGAGGGGCCAGTGGAACACAGGGCTGACAGAGCAACAAGACCAGTCACCTGGCTGCCCAAAGACTAAAATGAGAAGGAAGGCCTAGAGACAGGGCTGAGGGCACGTGGGCCATAACTGTCCATTCGATGACTCACTCCTCTAGAACAGTGCTTTAAAGGACCTCTCACTCTCACTTTCTCTACCTTCATTACTCTGAGCATCTCTGAGGAAAACCAGCTGTGACAGTTCAGAGATATTCCATTCCCAGACCAAAAGGCCACTTCCTCTTATAGATGTACATTACGGCTCTATGCAATAGTGAAACTGATGCTAGAAATGACTTTCTAAATGAACAAAGTCTATAGAATCCTAAAGATTTCACTAACTTGTTCTAATGAATTCCTGGCTAGGCATGGGTGCCCTGTGCTTATATTTCCAGCATTCAGGAGGCAGAAGGAAGAAGATTGTGAATTCAAAGCTAGTCTGAGACACATGGCAAAGTCATAGGCCAGCCACAAACACGTATGTACACACGCATGCGCGCACAACATTTTTATTTTTTTATTTTATTTTATTTTATTTTATTTTATTTTTGGTTTTTCGAGACAGGGTTTCTCTGTGTAGCCCTGGCTGTCCTGGAACTCACTCTGTAGACCAGGCTGGCCTCGAACTCAGAAATCCGCCTGCCTCTGCCTCCCAAGTGCTGGGATTAAAGGCGTGCGCCACCACCACCCGGCGCACACACACATTTTTAAAGGACTTAAATTATTGTTCCTAAAGCCAAAGCCTTGGAGGCTCTGCATCAGAGCTCTAGAGATCTGAGAAGGCCTCAGTCACTGACTTCCCGAAGAGTGAGGAGGAGGATGGAATAATGACAAAGTTCACTGAGGCAGGCTGCCTTGGTGACTGAATACCTGCCTGCTGGAGAACAAATGCAAAAGTTAGATCCTCCTTCAACAAGGTGAACATTTTAAATGAGAGAGCAAGACTCAGAATACGGGAAAGCAGTTCATTGTTGTGCTCTTTGTAAGGTTCTAGGAAAGGCCTTTTACTCTTTATGTTTAAAAGCATACAGCAAGCTGAGTGTGGTGGGTATAATGTAATCCTAGGTGTGAGGAGGCAAAGTGTTTAAGGCTAGCCTGGGCCCAGTGGGTCCCAGAAAGGAGAGGAGAACCAAGTCCCACAAACTGTCCTCTTGACCTCCACATGCATGTTATGACACACAACCATATACATACATGCACATGTCTGTACACATGTATGCATGCACATATACACCCACACACCCACACACACATACACAGTAAAAATATAATTTAAAAAATTTTAAGCTGGGCAGTGGTGGCGCACGCCTTTAATCCCAGCACTTGGGAGGCAGAGGCAGGTGGATTTCTGAGTTCGAGGCCAGCCTGGTATAGAGTGAGTTCCAGGACAGCCAGAGCTATACAGAGAAACCCTGTCTCGAAAAACAAAAACAAAAAAAAAATTTAAAAGATGGCTCAGTGATCAAGACCTGCTGCTCTTGCAGAGGACCTGAGTTCAATTTCCAGCACCCATATCAGGCTCACAACCATCTATACCTTTAGTTTCAGAAGATCCTGACCTGATGCTCTCTACAGACCTTCAGAGGCACCCATACCCATGTGGTATACACTCATATAGACACATACACAAAAATCAGTATTAAGAGGGGAAAAAAAAATAAAGATTCCATTCATGAGGCCAGGGAGGTAGCTGGGCAGGTAAAAGCCCTTTCAGCCAAGAGCCAATCAGCAAACTTTGATCCCTCTGCCCCATATGGTAGGAGTGTGTCCTCTGACCTCAATATATTTGCCATGGGACATGACAAACACATACAAATTTTAAAATAACAAGTTTTCCATGTTCCATCCACCCGAACCATGAGATCTATTGGGTGTCTAGATTTGAGGAATGAGCGGATATAGAGAATATCCACCTGTGTGCATGAGGTTCTGGAAAAGCAAAAGCGTACTGCAATTAGCAATAGTGAGTCTTGTATGCCCTTGTACATACGCCTTAAACAGCACACAAGATAAATATTAAGATATGTGAATTATATCTAAAATTTCTGAATACTGTATGTATATATGCATTTGTGGTGAGGGGTGTACACATATGTGTGAACCTATAAGTGAAGATGTACCCCATGGTATGCCACTGTTCATTACAGGATTACTAGGGCCAAGCAAAGCTGCTTTTTCACATATCTGTAATTCACTAGTCACAGTAGCCAAGCATTTTCTAATGTTAGAATTCTATAATAATTCTATAAGAAGCAACCCTTAAGGGGGCTGGAGAGATGACTCTGCAGTTAAGAACATTTACTGCCCGTGCCGAGAATCTACATGGTGGCTCCCAGCCTTATGGTAACTCCAATTCCAGGGGATCTGACACCTCTTCTGACCTCCACACTCCACAGTGCAAACATACACAAAATTTAAATGCATAAAGTTCTTAAAAAGAAGTAAGTACAGTTTTAATTAGAGGAAACTTAACAAGATACTAATACCAATGAAACCTAACTAATTTTCTCTATTTTCCATATTTTCTAAAACCTGCTTATTATTATTTTTATGGCGTCACCTAGGTAGAGCAACTTTCTGGAAAAGATGGCATTCTTAAAGACAACATAAGCATTAACTACCTGGCTTTTAATGGAACTCAGCACACATGAGATTTGTTTAAAATCCTCCAGAGTAACTTTCTGTAAGCAGACTGAATGGAAGCCACCAGCAGCATGCTACTGCTTTTAATAGGACTATGTAATGAGTAAAACTAAACGGGTAATTTTCAAGTTAATATGTTGTCTTAACTTAATTTATTGCCAATTAGTTTCTAAGGAACATAATACCCAACTTCACTGGGTCAGAATGAAACACACCTTAAGGAAACCAAGAAGATGGGTCTATATCAGTGCTAGAGTACTCTACCTAAGATGTACAAGGTCCTGTGCTCAATCCTCACCGTGGGGGTAGCAAAGAGGAAGAGAAAACACCTTGTTAGGGGCTAGAGAGTTACAAGCACTTGCACCTACCTCTTCCAAAGAACCCAAGTTTGATTCTCAATAACCACAGCGAACAACTTCCAACCCATCCACCCCCAGAGACCCAACACTTTCTTCTGGCCTCTTCAGATACTGCACTCATGCACTTACACAGAACAAACACACACATAATAAAATAAAAAGAAATCATTAAAATAAAAACAAGCAATATTGAAAACTAGTAGTGGCCCTTCTGTAAAAAATGGAATGGCACATTTAGTCACTGAAGGAAAAGAAAAATTTCTGAAGTCTAACATAAAGTAAAGAAAAGTGGTGAATAAGAAAATATGTAAAGTTTTACTTCTAAAACCATAGAAGGACAATGTTGAGGTGTACATCAACTTCATTACATAGGAAATATTAATAGAAAATAAACCACTGCATAACATATAACTTTTTCTGTTAGTAAGGAGACACAAATTAAACCATAAATATCACAACTATTATTTAAAATGTAAAGACACTCATTATCTATTATGATCTAGACTTGGCCAACTCAGGAAAGCAAAAAGAAGGCAGTCAGGAATGTGTTCCACTGTGTTAACAGGAAACAGTCACTTACTACAAGACTCTGCTAAAAAAGATGCCAGCCTACACCAGAGGCTCTTCCTCAAAACCACCAGCATATATAACTCTTACCACCACCAAAGCTATCTCTTAGCCAAGAAAAGAAAGCTTTATCATAAACTACATCTGGGTATCTGGGTTAAGGCTGGTTTTGGGGGAATTTTTTGGTTTTGGTTTTGTTTTTTTGGTTTTATTTTGTTTTTAATTTTATATGCATGGATGTTTTGCCACCATATATTTCTGTGCACCGTGTGCATGCTTGTCAACCAGAGAGGCCAAGAGAGCATTAGATCTCCTGAAACAGATAACTGTGAGCAGCCATGTGCGTGCTGGGAATTGAACCTGAGTCTTGTGGAGAAACAGCCAGTGTACTTAGCTTCATCCCATATCTGGAGTTCTAAACCACCTAGGCCTTTAAACCTATCTACACCTCTGTTTTACCAGTAGAAAACAGAAGAAATAAGATGATGAAGAGGAACATAAAAGTAAAAACGATGAAATGCTTTAATGTGAGGGGTAAAGTCAGCAAGTTTAAATCCTGAACCAACTACCAAACCCCAGCCCATTATGAATACCACATATAACCAGGAAACATGGCTCCAAGCAAATGAATTATGTTCTGAGCACTTCAGTATGCTTTTTTGTAAAAATTTGCATTGAGACATTTTGGTTTTCCTTCACTACAAAATCTGAGTCACTTTAAAGACTTAGCTGGCCTGCTCCATCCTTCTTTTCTACTTCAAATGTTTCAGGCAGTCCTACAAAACAGATCAAAGAACCAACATGGACTCAATCCTCCTCATCACCAATACTCCTTCTAACTCTACACTTCCAAGTCACATACACCACAAATGTCTCTTCCCCTTTCTTCTGGCTTCCTGAGACCCTGAATTCATAAAAAAGTAGCATAGAGGAATGACATCTGAGGGACTGCTATATTCACACTGGAGCACAGCTGACTGTCAACGCTGTAGCTGAACTACAAGCCCAGCAAGCACCTCCTGCTGTGGTACGGCTCCTAGAATAGGACCTGCACATCATCAAAGATACTCAACACACATGTGGAGGGAGAGATGGCATGGGAAACCTGAACACTTCTCTTAAAAACACCTGTTTAAAAAGGAGGAGGCAGGCTGGCTGGAAACATGGCTCAGTGGTTAAGAGCACTGCCTGCTCTTCCAGAGGACCTGAGTTCAATTCCAGCACCCACATGGCAGTTCACAACTGTCTGTAGCTCCAGTTCCAGAGATTCTGGCACACTCGCAGAGCCATTCAGGCAGAACACCAATGCACATAAAGAGAAATAAATCGGAAAAAAAAAAAGGAAGGAAGGAAGGAAGGA
>NW_021604569.1:21742858-21802216 GCF_004785775.1 Grammomys surdaster | reverse complement strand
GGGAGGGGAGAGGAGAGAAAAAAGGAGGAGGCTGCTTCAAATCAGCCCAAGCTTCTTGAAACTGGAGCTGTGCTAATAAACAGTATCAATTTCCCACCCATCAGGGAAATGCTGAAGGCAAAGTACTAAAAAGCTTCCAGCCCTAAGTAAGATGGCCACAAACAGACACGGAAACTCAGACCTTGCCACTGAGGTCACAGAGCCTTTGGAAGGGCTCCAAAGGCATGGAGAAAGGACTCTACCTCTAACCATGTAACGTGCACTGTTTCTACAGTTCAGCCACAGTAGCCAAAAGGGGAAGAAGCAAAGGAAGAGGGAAGCCAGGCCCTGACTGACGGACATGTGAAAGTTTTCCACGGTTGGGAAAGACAGGTGGTAATGGAACAGCATCGAAGCGCCTCACTCCACAGTAACCAAAATCAGAGCTCAGACAACTCAGCTGTGCAAGCAGATAGTCCCTGAACACAGGTGGTCTCCCCAAGGAGATGTTCTGTGATGTTCTACAAATATAGCACGAGTACCTATATTAAACACAGACATCTCCCACTGCTCTAATGGATTATCAAGAACATTATACACTCTTGCCCACTACCTTCCCACCTTTGAGTGCATTTAAAATAACTCAGCTAAGGAGCTAAGCACATTTTACTAACAAACAGCGCTTCATGAGGTTTCCCTGCAAAGCATCTAATTTCAAGGGTTCTAGTGACAGTTGCTGGACAAAAGCAACCATTATGTATGTTGCCAGAATCTTTGTTTATATAACTACTGTATCAAATGGTCACATAGACAGTGTATCCTTAAAAAAAAAATTCCCCTATTGCTTATTTCTCCAGAAAACTTCCTAAATGAAAAAGTATTAAAGCCAGGCAGTGGTGGCGCACGCCTTTCATCCCAGCACTTGGGAGGCAGAGGCAGGTGGATTTCTGAGTTCCAGGCCAGCCTGGTCTACAGAGTGAGTTCCAGGACAGCCAGGGCTACACAGAGAAACCCTGTCTCGAAAAACCAAAAAAGAAAATTATTAAGCCAGATTTGGTGACTCACAGCTCTAATCTGAGCACTTAGTGGGCTAAAATAGAAAGGTAACACACAAGTTCAAAGCCAGCTTGGACGAAGCAGTAAACTCTAGAACAGAAAAAAAGGAAAGGAAATCATGAAGTAAATTACTCTAACCTCAACCACAAAGGAAACAGACAACTCCTGTAACTGGGGGGATGTATGGAGTAGTGCTGAGTGACTCTGAGAGACTGGGGATTTGTGTGTCAGAAGATGCCTGCAACCACAGTCACTCAGCAGAGCATGCTAAAAGCCACACTACCTTGACATGTTCCCATCATTCAGTGAGGCAGAAACCTATTCTTGGTGCATCTAACTAGACGCTAACTTAATTTTAGACAAAACCCCAATTCTTTTTTGCATGGCTTTATTATATCATGTATTTTATAAGAATGACAAGTGCTATGCAAATTTGTCTGCCTTTAGCCTTTACTAAAAACTGACCACCCATGGATGCACCACCACCAGTCTGTCTATCAAGATTCAACCAAGCTTTACATGCACTTCCTATACGTTACCAGAAACTACCTCATTAGGGCCACTGGTATTTATACAATGATAAACTGACTTTGGGATCTCTCAAATTACCTTTATATATATGTACACACATATACAATATTATATATTCTAGGAGCATATAGATAAATGGTATAGTTTATCTTCACTTCAGGATAATATTATTTGTTTTAAGGATGAAACAGTAGCCAGGGAAGACTAGGGTACAAAGTGTTACACATTTTATATAACTGGAAGCTTGGAGCTCTTCACCTCTCTGGAGATAAACTGTTAGAAGTCTGAAACTCAAAACAGGACATTAAGGTCAGGAAAGGATGGATACTCTAGCAGGTCAACATGGCTTCTCCTCAGTTTTTCTCTGGGAATTCCATTGTACCCAGCCTACTTACCCACAAAATTTTGCCAATGCCTCTAAAATCTTGGGTTCCTGGTAAGGGAAAGGGCTATGGCAATAACTTCAGGAGCCCTGAGGAATGGGTACAAGACAATATCCAAACCCAGACTATAAAGAAAGTTCAAAGGTCAGAGCTCCAGCACTCTATGAAGCACAAATGTTCTAAACAAATATCACTTTCACAGAATTAAGAAAGGACTTCAGCAATCATAGATGAACACTTTCTAGAACAGTGGTTCTCAACTTTCCTAATGCTTTAATGACCCTTTAATACAGTTTCTCATGTTGTAGTGACCCCAATCTTAAAATTGTTTTGTTGCTATAGTTCATGACTATAATTTTGCTATTGTTATGAATGTAAATACCTGATAATCAGGATATCTGATATCCGACACACACACACAGAGGATATCTGATATTACACATACACACACACACTGACAAGAAGTTTCAACCCACAGGCTGAGAACTGCTGTTCTAGAAGAAAACTGTCTTTAAAATAACAAGTCTTAGGGACCTGCCCTAAGCACTCAAAGCACTTTCTAACCCTGTGCCCTGACAGGTTCAAACATTTTTTAGGAGCAGATACAGAAGACTCACGAGCTGCCTCTAGTGCTAAACAGTAACTGTAGAGATGCAGCATCCCAGCACCAAGAGGGAAATGAAGGCGCCCTCAGTCTGCACTCACACAGTTCAACCTGAGAACACAAGGGATGGTGAGTGAACTCATGTCCTCACAGCACCCGAGCCACGCCCCCATATTCAGGCAGTGTAAAGTCTCAGCTAACACTTCTTTCTCCCTAGGGACTGTCTAAGAATCTTCTTTAAAATGCAGTTCCTACAGTTTACAATCTTTTGTAAAAGGATAAAACTTAATTTATACTCCAAAATAAGAGAATAAAGTCCAAGTGAGTCAGTTATATAAATACAAAACTCAAACTACACAAAGGTCATTTTCACAGAGGTTTATAGGAATATAGGAAAAAGTGCAAGCATTACAGGAAAAATGAATAATAATCCTAACTGAATAATAATAATCCGAAAAAAATAAAAAAGTAGAAAAGTAGAACCCCAACATTATAAATGAAAAGACAAAAAAAACTGTACATGAAATGATATGCATGTATCTTCAGACAAAATAAAAGATCTATTTATCTAGGTTTCATTTTCTGTTGTTCCTTTTTTTTTTTCCCTGACTATCCTGAACCAGGGTGGGCTTGAACTCAGGAATCCACCTACCTCTACTTCCCAAAATGTTCACTCCCCACTTGCTTCATTTTTGAGACAGTGTAGCTCATAGCCCAAGTAGACATAGCAATTACTATGTAGCCAAGGCTGGCCTTAAATTTTTTTTTTTGTTTTGTTTTTTTCGAGACAGGGTTTCTCTGTGTAGCCCGGGCTGTCCTAGAACACTCTGTAGACCAGGCTGGCCTCGAACTCAGAAATCCGCCTGTCTCTGCCTCCCAAGTGCTGGGATTAAAGGCGTGCGCCACCACTGCCCTGCTGGCCTTAAATTTCTAATCCTCCTGTCTCCACCCTCTCAGGAATTACAGATGTGCAGTACCACAGCTAACTATTAAAATAAATATTAAAACATCAGTATGCACAACCTCCCAAATGAATCCAAATCAAACCCTAACTACCACCTAGTGACTGGTCAACTCTGGGAACTGGGCCTCTCATATATTATGGCAAGGATATAAACTGATACAACTATCAGAAGAGATTTGGATAGCGCTAACTTGCCATGAGCACCCCATTCCTGGGAATTCATCTTAAGAATACATTCCCCCAAAATTAAAACAACATGTAGTATGAAGTTATCATTGTTGTAACACATGTCTCAGTGAAACACTGGAACAGCGTGTAAACAGTCCTGCATAGAAAGCTGGCTGGTCATTATGCCATGCACTGCACACATTCTTACACAGGGGCCAATAAATATTACAGTCATAGGCATAGACCTCCAGTGAGGGAGGATTGCCAGAGCCTGTGGTCAGCTGAAAAGTCAAATGTTGGGAACATAGAGAGTACATGATTTTTTTATAAGAAACAAAAAGAAGAAAAAGCTTGTGCATATATAGATACTATATTTCCTGTGAAGGGGGAAAAAGACAGAAATTCACCAGAATTCACTAAAAACTCAAAAGGTATTCTCTAACTTGAAGTACCAGGGTGAGGGAGATACCCAGGGAGGCCCCACTGGCTCAAAGGAGAAGGGGATAGAGAGATGGGGGAAGGATTGTGGGAGAGAGTTATTGGAAGGGAAGCAAGGAGTGGGATGTAAAGTGAAAAAGTAAAAAAATAAAATTTAGCCGCCGGGCAGTGGTGGCGCACGCCTTTAATCCCAGCACTTGGGAGGCAGAGGCAGGTGGATTTCTGAGTTCCAGGCCAGCCTGGTCTACAGAGTGAGTTCCAGGACAGCCCAGGCTACACAGAGAAATCCTGTCTCGAAAAACCAAAAAAATTAAAAAATAAATAAATAAATAAATAAATAAAATTTATTTTAAAAAGTGTTCTCTAGAGAGCAAGAGGCAGAAAGAATGTAGAGCAACAAATGTGAACTCTGAAATATTTTTACTTGTGAACTCTAAAAGTGGTTTACATATGCAAAAAGTAAAGAACAACAACAAAAAAAATCAAATCAAAATTGGTTACAATGGCAGAAATGAAGCTGGCAGTAAGTGCAATCGATATACAGTGCTGCCATAGATGGACAGCAGATGTTCAATATGCTCAGCTCACCTGGCACCCTCTGTTTCATTGCCTCCGTTCCCTTACGGCTCCCAGCTCTATAAGTAAATGTTCCCTTAGAAGCTTAGAAGCTAACACCATCCCAAATGCAAAACCCCGCAAAACTCTTATTAGCACAGAGCCAAATTTATCAAGAATCTGTAGTACTTCCTCCTCACAACACCGGCACATGGAAACACAAAGTTGCCAGCACCATCAGCACACTCCCTGTCTGGACCTACGAGTCTGTTCTTACCGCCAACATGGAAACTGGAGCCCATGTGGGAAGCTGAGGAGCTTGTAACCTTATATAATAACACTATGTAATAACAGCATGCAATAACACTATGCCACAACGGTCATTTTAAACACTCGTCATTATTTTGGAAATTCAATTATAACTGCAAAAATCTATGTTGGGGGTGGAATTGTGAGGGCACCGGGAGACCTCATATGGACAGAAGTGTCTGGAGCCAAGCAGGTACAAGGGTGCACTCAGGCCAAGGCAAGGGCAAACAGGGGTCCACATCACAGATATCCCATTTCCAGGAAACATTTTAAACTCTTATTGTTCTAATTTTCCTTAAGCTTATTTCTAAAGAATTGCTCAAATTCTCATAATCATTTGTAGTCGGCCACCATTCCCCCATAACTCCATTGGGAAAAAAGTTGCAAGACTAGATCAAGACATCTGGAGTAAGATCATCCAGCAAAACTACTCCCACCCACAGGCCCAGCCTGATGAAGCAGAACACTATGCAGTCAGTCTAGAAAATGCAGCCAATAAATACCCACCAAGGCTAGTGAGGAGGAGGAGCAGCAGCAGGAACTGACACTGGCTAACAACTGTAGAAAAGGGAAATTTTCAACTACAAGAGACAAGGGAACGGCAGGATTGAGTCTTTTAGCTCTGTGGAGCTCTGGCCTCAGTGAACAGGAAGCTCTGGTTGAGCCAAGCAGGGGGTGGGGGGTGGGAAGAACACAGCGAACTGCTGCTACCCAGGACCACCAGGTTACAAAGTTCCCAAGAGGAGAGCACATGACCAGCCCACACCAGTGTTCCAGACCCCTGCAGGTCACAGGAAGAGAGCACTGGCCTCCTGAGGAGACAACTCTAGTCTGCACTTTGATGTGCTTGGCCACCTACTGAAGGCTGAAGGGAGCCCTAGTAAATTTCCTTCCCTGCATTCAACAGACCAGAGATGAAGAAAATTGCCTGAGGTCTTCCCTAGATCCCAAATAGCAAACAGTACTGCCACTAAGGGAGCAGCACCCCAACCCCAGTGAAGAACAGGTCAATTAAAAACAAACACTAAGCAGCAGAAGACGCTGGAAGGAGGCAGAGTCCTTTCCAATGCACAGCACAGCGGTTCCACCCGCAAATCAGTGGGGTTTGCTTTCAGAGGCAGAATGTGCCCAGACACAATCAGAACTGCTCATTTAACTCTGGGACAGCACAACACCCACTCTAAAACTCCTACTCGTGGGTGGCCAGGAAGAACCCTCTGGTTTTTCTAGTCCTGAATTGAACTGTATAAGAACTCAAGGGAACAAAGAACCAAGAAGCCAGAAGCTTCTGAACACCCTAAGCAGAGCCAGTAGAGACAGGACAGGGGGTTTGGGACGGGCTGACACTCTCTGCCTCATTGCTTCAAGACTCTGAAACAAATGTTTATTCGTTCCACATTTGTTGAATCCAATAAGCAAACCCAACACAACTGTGAAATTGAACACATATATTATCATACGATTTGAACTGAACTCACATGGCTGAAGATATAAGGAAAAGGACATTGATAAGAACACAAAAAGATCTGAGAAAACTTAGGGTGAGGTATAGGAGAGGTTGCTACAGGCCTCAACAGCTTCGCAAAATGTCTGAAACATGGCCCAGCACTCAGTTTCTCCCCTAATTGAGAGGAATGTTCATGGCACACCATATGCTAGAACATACCTACTATGAAAGCCAGCAACCTCCATGGATAGCGACATCCAAAGACAGATAGCTAAAAGGAGAAGCAGCTCCTCAATCTGTGGCAGGTTCTCATGAAGATCCCAAATAAGGCAGTCACTGTCTTGAAAGGAGGTAACAGCTCCATGCATGTTACTAACCCAAAGACCTTCCAGGAAAACAAGATATGGAGGTGGAGAACAGTAATATTGATATCCTAATCCTGTATATGTGGGTCGGTGTTAACTTTACACACACAAAAAAATGCAAATTTAAAAATACATATATTGAAAAAAGCTTACAAATAATGATACAAAGAAAGACAACAGTGTCCTTCCTCTTTCTTGAGAAACACAAATGATAGCTGATGCCAGTGCAACGGGAGGGCCCAGAAGCCCAGGGCCCAGGATCAGGAGGCTGCCTGCAGCTTCCATGGTGGATTAGCAGTGGCCTTAAGAGCTTCAGTTATGGTCTGTGGTTGAGGCCATGGCTTTGAGGCTCACGGAGGTAAAGCTGAAGACAAGGAATAGATGCCTGTCATCAAGCTGGGCCACCTGGTTTAGGACATGTCCCTAGAGGAGATCTACCTGCTTTCCCTGCCCATTAAAAAAAATCTGAAATTACTGACTTTTTCCTGGGTGCATCCTTAAAGAATGAGGTTCTGCAGATCCTGACAGCACAGATGCAGACTCAGGCTACATGGTGGACCAGGTTCAAGGCTTTTGTTGCTACTGGGGACAAAATGGTCATGTTGGTCTTGGTGTTAAGTGCTCTAAGGAGGTAGTCACTGACATCCAATGGGCCATCATCTTGGCCAAGCTTTCCACCATCCCTGTGTGAATAGACTACCAGGGGAACAAGATTGGCAAGCCCTACATTGTTCTGTGCAAAGTAACAGACCACTAGGGTGGTGCCCAAAGAGGTGCTGGCACTGATGACTGCTCCACAAAAGCCAGGAACTGCACTGCCACCCTGGGCAACTTTGCCAAGGCCACCTTTTATGGCATCTCCTAGGCCTACAGATACCTGACCCCCAGCATCTGGAAAAAGACTGTGTTCACCAAGTCTCCTTATCAGGAATTCACTGATCATCTTGTGGAAACCCACACCAGAGCCTCTGTTCTGAGGACCCAGGCTCCAGCTATGGCTACCACGTAAGAGATTTTACATAAGAAAAATAAAGTGAATTAAGTCTGAAAAAAAAAAAGGTAATAGAATAAAGCACAGTGATACTAAGTACAATGTGTTCATGTTTTTAGCCAAGTGTTATTATGAGTCAAAGTTTAAAAAATTAATAAATTTATGAAATCAAAAAAGCATATTAACCTTTATTATAGAAGAAAGAAAACCATTTTTATTTTTTGATTTTTCGAGACAGGGTTTCTCTGTGTAGCTAGCTGGCTGTCGAAAGAAAACCTTTTGATAAACAGTATAGCTAAGCCAAAGCTGAACTCTAGAGCAGTGGCCAGTTTAACCAGGCATCAGTGCTCACACCTCATGCCCCCTCACTCACTGGCTCACTCAGAACTTCCAATCCGCAATCTCTTCATGGCAAGTGCCTAGAAGATATGTATCATTTTTATTTTTTTACATCCTATTTTTTGCTGTCCTTCTATTTTTAAACACATAAATATTCACCATGATGTTACAACCGCCTGCCAGTATTCAGTACAGTAACATGATGGGCAGGCTTATCTACCATCTTTGTGTAAGCATACTCCATGATGTATGTACCACAGCTAAATCACCTAACCATGCAATTCTCAGAATTTACCCGGCTAAGTAATATGTGACTGTACTCTAGGTTTCACTCATATCTCATTTAAAATCCTTAAACCCTCTAGTGTTGTTGCAGTAGGTTTACATGACAAAAAGGAGGCGCAAGACCCTCTGCTGGTTCTGCAGGTAAGTCGCTTGCTCAGGAAATTCTCAGTTTAATCCCTAGAATCCATGAACTGATTCCTGAAAGCTGACCTCTGACTTCTACACATGTTGTGGCACCCACATGCATATACACATATAACAAACAAAAAACTAAGGTCCACTGAGATGCAGCAATCTCTGAAAGCCAGAGAGCTAGCAACTGAAGGTAGGGCCTTCAGACTCACTCTCAATCCATAAGATTACCTAAGGGGAACAGAGGATAGAATCAAGAGGGGAGAAATGAATGTATGGTTTTTAAATGTAAAGATGCAAAGCCATGGGGCTGCAGAGGTGGCTTGGAGGTTTAAGAGCACTGGCTACTCTTCTAGAGGACCCAGCTCCAATCCCAGTGCCCAAATGGTGACTAACAACCATCTGTAATTCCAGTTCTAAGAGACATATGCACACGCACATGCACAAGCACATGCACAGGCACACACTCACACACTCGGAACAGACCAAACTCACATACATAACTATTTTTTTTAACCTCAAGAAAGCAGCCCATCCCTGGTCAAGGTGGTGAGAATAAGATCTGAGTCCTCAGGCACATTTCTACACCCCTCAGGAAACATTGAGAGAGTCAAAAGAAAAAAAGTCCGAGGTGAAGAAATGGGGGGCCCAATCATGTGGAATGCTGACTTCCAGGCATAACATGGCTACTGCATGCCTGAACAGACAGACAGCTGTGGCTACCCGCACAAGACTGACCCCAATAACATCCACCATGGAAGACGAAAGCTCATGAGGTCCTACCTACCCTTGAGGATTTATATAGAGTCAACAGTTGCTGGGAGAGGGAAAGGCGCTCGCTCTTCAGTGTAGTAGTGTCACCTGCTGGCAAGGTGCTCATGAAGCCCTCCCTCACCTGTGCTCCTTAAGCAGCTCTACTGTGATTCCTTTGGGCCATTAAAAAAAAAAAATAGGGCCAGCAAGATGGCTCAGTTAAAAGCACTTGCATAAATTTGACAATCTCAATTTAATCCCTATGATCCACAATGAGAAAGCCAACCCCCAAAATTACCCTCTGACCCCAACACTGAACACATCCATACAAATAATTAAAAAGATAAAATTAACCAGGCAGTGGTGGCACACGACTTTAATCCCAGCACTCATGAGGCAGAGGCAGGCAGATTTCTGAGTTTGAGGTCAGCCTGGTCTACAGAGTGAGTTTCAGGACAGCCAGGGCTATACAGAAAACAGAGACCCAAAATAAGAAAATAAACAGAATTATGAAGATGTGAAGGTAGGAGGACTAGTGAGGAAGAAGGAATCAGCAGGAGTGGGATGGACAAGCAGGGACAATGGGAGGCGAACATGATCAATGTGTACTCTACACATGTGGAAATGTCAAAGTGAAACCCACTACTTATAGTTAATACATAAATTAGGATACAATAAATAAAAAGATACTATGTTCAAAAAAGCCAAAAAACCACCCTTTGGATTCTGGCAAAAACTGTTTGAACATGTGTATCATATCAGAACAAGTCGACTGAGAAGCTACTTGAGCAAATATTGAGTAACAAGCATTGCTGAATATTTTTAGAAATTTAATAAATGAGCTAGGTGATGCTGTCACATGGCTTTAATCTGGCACTTGGAAGGCAGAAACAGGCAGATCTCTGAGTTGGAGGCCAGCCTGGTCTACAAAGCAAGTTCCAGGACAGCCAGGGCTACACAGAGAAACTCTATCTCGAAAAACAAAAAACAAAAAGACAAAAACGGAAAAGAAACCCTTGTCCTTACAGAGTTACACAAAATTGACAGCTAACTGACTTGAACTAAGCTCCCACACTAGCCACCAGCAGGTCAGATCAAAACAGAATAACTAATGGTAACTACTACCTCAAAATGGAGTTTTAGAATTGGCCATTAAAAAAAAAAAAAGATGATTCCAATCAAGCAGAATCAACATAATAGGGAAGTTCCTCTTCCTGTTTTAACCATTTACAAAGGTAGCTTTGGTATAGTCAATCCACTTTTCCCTGGGTTCTGCTTACCTCAATCATTTTGTATATAAAACCAATTTCCTTCTCAGCTCCAGAAAACATTGGTCTTTTATGACATATTGTTGATTCTAAAATGGCAAATGATCCAATTAGATCATTAAGTTTATTTTAATTTTGTCTTTTGGCAAGTATATTAATAAATGCAGAATGGAGCTGGCGAGATGACTTAATGGTTAAGAGCCCTTGTTCTTGAAGAGAAGCCTGGTTCAATTCCCCAGCACTAATATGGTGGGTTCACAACTACCTCTAAGTCCAAAGGATCCAACACCCTCTTCTGACCTCCACAGGTACCAGGCATGTACATAGTACACGACATGCATGAAAGAAAAACATACACATAAATAAATCTCACCAAGCATTATAGTAATGACTGATTTAGGCAAAAAATAATTGAGCTAAGATAACGGAACTGAGTATATTGAGAAGCAAAACATTTACCTAATCCAAAGTATCTCCCCACAAGCTACTTAGCAATTACAAAAACAAAAACAAAAACAAAAAAAACCCCACATACATAGGCGGAAAATGTGATGGGCTGACCTCAGCCTACAATCACAGTTATGATCAAAAGGAATGGGACAGACATTGTAAGCGTCCTAATATGAGATGCTCAAAACAACGTTTTCTAAAGCACTCTTACCCAAAATATGTAACATGAATATAGTCATAAGTAAGCATCAGAAAAACTATGAGGAACATTCCACCAAGACAGGTAGACTCATACAAGAAAGGGAAGAGAAAGGGGAAAGTGAATAAGGAGAAGGAGGAGAAGGAAAGAGGGAAAAAAGGGAAGGAGGAAAGGAAAGGGAGCAAAAATAAGTTGTCTTTAAAGGTCATGAAAAACACCAATTTAAAAACCGCCCCAAGAAAGGGGGGCTGGGGAAACATAGTCATAGATACAATGACAATAGTAGAGTAAACCCTGCCCCAAGGCCCCCCAAAGGACATTACTGAAAGAAGGAGCAAAATTGAACAACATCTATGAATGAGCCAATAATGAGAACTATGAGTATTCTTGGTATGACTTTTACAATCCTTTTAAAAAGCTGAATTATCTAAAAGTCAAGTTTTTACTAGTCCCTGGTTAGCCAAGAACAAACTAGTACTATTCGAAGGCCGTAAGTACACAAATCACATGCTACACATGGCACCCTTACTCTACAGAACCCCATGCTACTGTCTAGTGGACCAGATCTCCATGAGCTCCAAATTTGATCTTACACCACAGTTTACAGAATTCTTGGCCCATTCATCCGAGGTGACTTAGTCCAGGAAATCTCAGGGGATTTCTTCAAGGTGAAGCTATCCTCACCCAAGCATTAAAGCACGGTTTCCACAACAGTTTCTTCATCCTAAGAGATGTTAAAAATCATGCCACTCAGCCAGGTGTAATGGCACATGCATTTAATCCCAGCACTTGGGAGACAGAGGCAGGCGGATATGAATTCCAGGTCAGCATAGCCTACATACGGAGTCTCTATCTGCGAGGAGGGGTACCTCAGGTCACTTACTCCAAGTTTCTCACTATGGGGCTCAGAGCCCCCAACCTTCTAAAGTGGTCTGCACAATTATAAGCTGTCACACATGTGTTGACAAGTGTTGTGAATCACAAGGGACAGGAACAGGGACAGAGCAGAATTGTACCAAGGCAAAACTAGAGGAGCTCACGCCCCAAGGCTCAAGACAAAATTGCCCTATGAAGACAGTATAGTATATACTATGAAGAAGTGCAAAAATGAAGGAAAAACAAATAATAATTGTTACTAGATGATAGCATTCGTGAGTTGTGTTAAAACTCCAAGGTCAGTCATTGTAAAGATGATGTTTAATGCCCATTGCCAATCATTCAACTGTTTACCCAGTGCCAAGTTTGTGCCAGGTGCTAGAATCAGCAGTGACTAGGTAGACAAAATGTTCTCCTTTAGTAGGAAAGTCAGGTGCCAACAGGGAGACAAAAGTTCATGGAGACATACACACAGGAAAAGTGGCAGGGCCAGCCCCAGCTCTGCACATCTACCAGCTGACTTCCTGCCTCAATATTCTACCAAGAAAATAATAGGAATGGGCACAAGGGATCCAAAAGAGAAGACATCAAAGCCAGCACATAATGGAACAGGCATGTGGAGAGCTGCGAGTGTATCCATATACCACCCACAAGACAGAAAACAGCCTACCTAGGTACACTCTGGGGCTACCACAAAGCAGACAGCACAGGATCCTCACTGAGCACCTCAGGAAAAGGGGGCAACCACAACCACTAAAGGCTAGGGTCTTAGGTGCTTATGGAGATTCTAGGAAAACACCAAAGAGAGCTAGCTCTAGCAACAAAACTGACCACACTGCTACCATAGGGACCACCTATGTTTCCAGGCTTGACTTAAACACACCAGTTTAGAGAGGCTCAATCTCCTCACTGAAGCTCTCTCTTCCGATCACCAAAACCAGGTTCACCAAGTGCCACCTATGTGTCAAGTACTAGGATCCCCTGCAAACAGGCAGACAAAGGCCCTTCCTGGGAGAATCCTGAGACCTATCATCAAGCTGCTTCAGTGATACTCATCCAAGCCACAGCCAGCCGCCATTGCATCTAAATGTGAATGCTTTAAATGCAATAGTCCCTGTTCATCACAAAACTCCAAACCCACAGCCACAGCTCAAATGCCACCTCCATGTCTGGTCAGACTCAATTCCTTAAGTCAACAAAGTCGCAGCTTCCCCACCCCCATATCCCACAGAAGCCTCCCTTCCCGAGCTTTACTGATTGTCAGCTCCATCCTTTCAGTTGCCTGGCAACAAGCTTGACAGGGAGAAAAATACACTTACATTTAAAATTCTAAGTGCAAAAAAATACATATAATTTACTACTAAAGACAGTCATTATATAGTAATAAAATATAATTTACTACTAAACATAATAAATACTAAACAGTCTATATACCTACAAAACCAAACAAAATTAAGTAAAAGACTATTAGAAGCCAAGAAGAGATAAGAGTCTCATTTCCTGAGTCTCTACTGGAAAAAAAAAATTAAAATTCCACACAAACCTTAAAGGCACACTCTATTCTTAGGTTGAAAGAAAAATATAAAGCTATCAACCCATCCTGTCCCAAAACATGAATTGAAAGTATTCCTATAAAACTTTCAACCAAATTTTCATATAGAAAAATTAATTTCTATAAAGAAAAGTCTGGGGAAAATGATCAAATATGAATCTTACCAAGTGTTAAAATGTATTAGAAATCCATGGTACGTTAAATAGCTTGGTAATAGCAAACAGAAAAATATATATAATTTAGTGTTTGTAAGTAGCAGAAAACCATCCACGAGGACAAATCAAAACATAAGTTAGTCAATGGTACTTAAAGAGCAGGTAAGAGCAGCACAGACCTGAGCCTAAGCCACTCCTGGAAAGGGATCAGGTTCCGTCAGGCAACCTGGCAGTGAGGGAGCAAATGGGTAGACTCTTTCAGGGGCCAATTTAGAAACATCCGTCAAAATTAAAAAAACCTTCTGACCCAGTAATTCCTGTTCTGGGAATTCATCCAACTGATATGCGTACACATGTTCCAAGAAACACACACAAGCATATTCGCTGCAGCATCATTTGTGACACCAGCATACTATAAACAGCTTAAATACACCCCACCTTAGGGACCCATTAGATAATGACTCTAAGATCCATAGGGTAAAATACAGTCAAGACTATGGCAGTCAAGAAAAACCTTGGCTATGTGTCAGTCACTGGAAAGCTTCTGAAAATCCACAAGATATACAAACCACACCCAGACCTATCAGACAGCCCTCTAGTGAAGGGGCCCGGCAATTTCCGTTCTGCATCCCTGATATGGGTAATTTCAACAGCAGTGAAGAACCTTGGGGCCAACCATTCAAGAGAAAGAAAACCACACATGCCTCTCCTCACCGGCAACATGAACACAAGTCACTTCTCTGAACTGCAAAATAAGAGAGTGACAGTCCTACCCCATGTAATTTTAAGGACTATAAAAACTCACATGTGTGCTAAGGAGAGGGTGCCTGGCAACAGAAAGCACCAAGTCAGTGCTAGCCGTTTATCAGGCCTGAGTGATCACAGCACATTTAGGGGATGTGGCAAAGTCAACAGTCACAGATGTGCTGTGTATACACATGTACTGTGTATTACAGGCAAAGTATACACACACATACACACGAATAAATTTTACAAAAGACGCTATGGACAAATTGTCTCCAGGAAAAACAATTTATTTCCATTTCATAGCCTTGTAACTTTAAAAATGTTACCCTTAATCCAACTGTGACTTACAAGAAATAGGACAGAGGACATGCTGAACCAGCTCACAACTAACAATCAGTAAAATTCAGTGGCAAGCCCAACTAACAGCCTGATTTTTTTTTTCTCTTCTCTTCTTTTCTCTCTCTCTCTCTCTCTCTCTCTCTCTCTCTCTCCCTTCCTCCCTCCCTCCCTCCCTCCCTCCCTCTCTCTCTCTCTCTCTCTCTCCCCTCTCCCTCCCCCCTCCCTCCCTCTTTGTCCTTTAAAAATGCTTCTGTGGAATTAACCAGGGCCTTGCACACTGACTTCTTTTAACAAGGATATTCTGGGACAGGGAGTGGAAACGGTCAATTATGAGCCTTTGGTGTTTGCAGGGTTATTTACAGTCAGATTCAAACAAACCATACAATATCATAAGGAAACAAAATTTAAATACTTGCCAAAGGCATGAAATAGTATGAGGCAAATTTCTTCAAAACAACAGAAGACAGGCTAGAAGGTCAGACAGTGAGGCTGTCCAGGGTACTGTACTTTTATGCCCACTGTGACTTCTACTTCAAATTCTACCTAACAAACACTTTATGAAAAAAAGTGTGTGTATGGGTGTGTGAAGAACACATTTTTTCAGGTTACTGCAACCATGCTACTACCTCCAGCCCAGACCCTCTGTAATTATGACAAACCAGAACAGAGGGTCAATTTCTGATACAGCTTCAATATGAAAACCACAAGCTACTGTTTCCTAAAAACAAAGCCTGTTAAGTCTCACTGTGATATAAAAAAAAAAAAATCAAATGAACTGCCAAATTTAAAAAAAAAAAGACAACATCAACAACAACAACAACAACAAAACCCATTCATTATTCCTGCAATCCCTAGTACAAGGCAAGCTGGGCAGGGGGTTTTAGGCCAGTGAGGCTATTAGGTAAAAGGTTCCTAGTTCAAGAGTAAATTACCAAGAGCCTTCTAGAAATCAAAAGTTTTCCTGGCTGTGATTTAATCAGGCCTTCATATGACTGCTGTCTGAGCTTCCTTTAAAAAGCAGCAATTTCAAGGTGAGTCTGTCTGCAAGATGAAACAGCAGGAAAGCTCCACAGAGTGCAGAATCTAAGCTGACAACACTACTCCTAGTGTTAATTCCACTTGCTCTCCAGATGTCTACCTGCTCCCTCTGAGCACATGCTATGCAGCACCCATCCTTGTCCAAGGGCAAGAGTCGTTCCATGCATATCATACTCAACAGTGTGCAGGAAGAACTCAAAGTTCAAAAAATAATGCTGGAAATTCTCCATATACTGTTCAACAAAATAGAAAGGCATGTCATAAAAGTTTACAAATATACATATTTAAATATATGAATATGTTTACATACATAGGGAAGATGATGGAAAATGTCCCAAAAATTTAGTGAGCAGTAGTAAGATTTTCTTCTTTTACATACTTAATCTGTTTTCCAAGTATCAGATGAGTATCATCCAAAAAAAAAACAAGTTTCTCTTTTTTAGGACGAACACAATAGTAATAATAGCTAGCTGCTGACTGAGTGATTCCCTATCAGAAACCATGCTAAGTGGGTCTTCAGTATTCACTTTCTTCAACTCTCACAACAACCTACATGGAGTGACTTCTGACTATGCCACCATGACTTTACCAAGGGACTGCCTATGATGGACACCTGAGAAAAGCCTAAAGCAGCAAACAGAGAACTGTATAAAGCTAAACCAAAGGACCAGATTTCCCAGGTAGTGTGACTGCACCCAGAGAGCCTCTGACACAGGCCTTGCTCTGACAGCCTGCCTAAAGAGCATCAATGACACAATTGCCACCAAAGGTGTCAGTGCTGCAGGATCAATGTCAGTGTTCTCCTGAAACTTCTATGTTGAAGCCCTACTCCTCAAGGTGAGGCTAACTGCAGCTGAGATCTCTGAGATGATCAGGTCATGAGGGCCGAGCAGTTACTAATAAGGCTTAACAGACTTATAAGCAAGAAGCCAAGAAGCTCATCAACATGACAATTCAGAAAGAAGACTGAGATAGACCAACCACAGTACACATGGCTATACCACTAGGAGGTGAAAGCAAGAAGATCAGGAGGAAGTCAAACCATATTTGGCTAAATAGTGAGTTTGAGGTCTATCCAAAGCCAGACCTCGTTTTCAATGAAAAAGGAAAAGGGGGGTGGGAGAGACAACAACAATAAAAAATGCTGGTAACAGAGCCTAGTGGAGCACTTATGTAGCATATCCCAGCTACGAGGCATGGTACACTGCCAGGAGTCCTCTTCCAAATGATGCAATTCTCTTCCCAGGAAATGCCTAGGTCCCTGTAACACCTAGGCACAAAGGACACACTGCCAAAACTATGAAAACATACTGATACTGATGGCTTTGTTTAGCACCATATTCAAGTAAGTGAAGCAGTCCATACATCATGTGGTTCCATGAAGCCCTCTCCTCACACTGTCCCAGTCTACTTAGCAGGACAGGCAGGAGAAATCAACAATAGCATGGGGTCACTCATCCAAGGGGTAAAAAGGCACTTGGTCCTAGCACTCAGTGTAACTATTTCCAGGTGATAACCAATACTCCTTTTGACTGTTTTGTTGTGAGTTTGAGGGTGGGACTGTTCTTGGTTTTGTCTACCTGGTTTTGGTTTTTCTCTTTTGTCTTTTTGGAGATGTGGGTTTCACTATGGAGCCCAAACCAGGGCCTTATTCACCATGGCTGGGTAATAATTAATACTTATGACATTTTCTCCCTTCCTTCCTTCCCTTATAAAGGGTTTTACTCATGATTTATATAAGAAAAACAGAACTGTCACAAGCTGTCAAGAGTCTTTCATCTGCATTCCCAGACCCAGCCATAGCTTTTTCCACTGCCTGCAGCAACACCTACAGGCGGAGAGCCTGAACTGCAGGTGCTCTGATAGCTTGGCTGTGAGTGCTGGGATGAAACCAAGAGGTGATCCACAGGAGGCAACTTAAAAAGAGCTGATGACTGGCAGGAGATGGTGAAAGCTGCATATCCCTTCTTTCCACAGTGCTAGTCATGTTCACAGGCACTGGTCACTGATCAACTACAACACAGACACTGAGACAAAATAAGCACAATATCTACTACTCCCAAACCTATAAAACTACAATGTACTTTACAATCTTGCATAACCAGGACATTTTTTTTGTACCCAAATAAGTAGAAATTAAGGGGTGTTTCAAGCATCCTGGTACTTCTGTTCCCTTTATTTCTTCTTTTCCTCATTCCTTAAGTGGACTTTTACTGTGTTGCCCAGTCTGATTGGTCTTAAACTTGCAAGCTCAAGCAATTTTTCCACCAAAGCCTCTCCTGGAGTTGGAACTAAAGGCATGTGCCACCACCATGCCATGCTCAGACTGGGGGACTTCTGACAGCGGGCTGAGACAACAATGAGACTTGGAGCAACTGCAGCCCATTAGAAGGGAGACAGTAACAGGGTGACAGCAAATATCCTTCAAGTATACCCTGAATCACCCCAAAATACTGTGGCTGTAGCTCCATATGAAAACTCTACATCATTACATATAGGTAAAAATGTACGCTGTAGCCAGCTTGGTACACACCTGCAATTCCAACACTGGGAAGATGGAGGCTGAGGATCACACAAGGTTAAAAACACCCTGGGCTACACAGCAAGACCCTGTTTCCAAAGCAAAAGCAAAAAACCAAAAATGTTAAAATAAGTCTTAAGAAAGAAATTTGCCCACAAAATGACTCAGCTGGGTAGGGCACTTGTCACTAACCCCGATGACGACCTAAGCTCAGTCCCAGCACCCACACCACGGAAGGAAAGAACACATACACACACACACACAAATACATGTAAGTTTTTAAAGCTATTACCATAAAACTTTAAGGCAGAGCACTGGCAATGATGCAGGGCCTGAGGACAGGAACAAAGAAGCACCATGCAGCCTGACAGCACAAACGCCTCTATTGTGGCTACAAGGATTACAAAACTGAGAGAAGTCATAACTATATTCCAAAAAAGTTCATTGCACTGTTCAGTAAACTGTGTTCCAAAGACACAAAATGACTGCTTCTCAGCATTTTGGCTGTGATGAAGTGCTGAACACACACAAAAACATGAAGGTTAATAGCCAGGCACACAGTGTGCACACCTTTAATCTCAGCAAGGAGAGACAAAGGCAGACAGATCTTTGTAGTTGAGATCAGCCTGGTCTACATAGCAAGTTCCAAGCCAGACAGGACTATACAGTGAGAACCTGTATCAAAAAAAAAAAAAAACCAGAAACAACAATAACTCCAAAAAACAGTATACTATATACACTAATAATCAACTTGTAATAAAAATGGATGTGCAAAGCACAAATACATTATAATCTTGTCTTTCTTTCACCCAGCACTTATGCCAAATTTTGTTAAGCATGTCAAGGGACTTTACTGAAGAGGAGCATCTGTCAATGTTGTACAGAACTGGCAGCAAATGATTCTCTAGCACAGATCATCAGAAACAGCAGTCAAACGTGGGGGTGCAGGAAGACGACAGAATCAAAGCCAAGCACGGTGGCACACACCTGTAATCCCAGCACTTGAGAGGCAATAAAAGAATCTGGAATTCATAATCCCAGCACTTGGGAGGCAGAGGCAGGCAGATTTCTGTGTTTGAGAGTTCGAGGCTAGCCTGGTCTACAGAGTGAGTTCCAGGACAGCCAGGGCTACACAGAGAAACCTTGTCTCGAAAAACCAAAAAAAAAAAAAAAGAATCTGGAATTCAAGGTCATCCTGGAGTAAGATCTGTCTAAAAACCAAAGGAGGAAAAAAGAAAAAAAGAAAAGAAATCAGTGTTCCAATTCTCAGGTCCTGAGTAACTGATTTTGAAAAGAGTACTCAAAAGGAGAGGTGCTTGAGTATAGACAGCCACCTTAAGATTCTTCTTCAATTATTCAACTGACAAAATGACAAATCTTCACATCTACCATGGAGAGCTAATTGGAGGAAGAACTCTGGGATCCAGCTCCAAGTGAAACAAAGAAAAGAACAGCATTTGATATTCCATTTTCAGATGTACAGAAACTGCATCTCAGCTGCAGCTATAAACGAATGCTTCAATGTGTAATTGATTCGTGGTTCGACTACTGAAAGGTGAGATGCTGCATTTCTAAGCACTGAAAGAAATATCAGGATAGTAGAAGTCTAACCTAAACAGCAAGTAAAAATGTTGGTTTTGGAAACAAATGCAAATCTCCACTCTGTACTTACTGCTATGGTAGCATTCTGACTGGCGTGATAAGCCAGAATGTAACTCACTGGTTTAAGAATTTAAAATAGCCGGGCAGTGGTGGTGCACGCCTTTAATCCAAGCACTTGGGAGGCAGAGGCAGGTGGATTTCTGAGTTCGAGGCCAGCCTGGTCTACAGAGTAAGCTCCAGGACAGCCAGGGCTATACAGAGAAACCCTGTCTCGAAAAACCAAAAAAAAAAAAAAAAAGAGGAGTTGTCTAGACACTATTGCTGGTGCCAAGAAGTGCTTGCTGACAGGAGCCTGATACAGCTGTCTCCTGAGAGGCTCTGCCAGATCTTGACCAATACAGATGCGGATGCTCACAGCCAACCATTGGACTGAGCACAGGGACCCCAATGGAGGAGTTAGGGAAAGGACTGAAGGAGCTGAAGGGGCCTTATCTGGCATCAACGGGAGGGGAGGCCCTTGGTCCTAAGAAGGCTTGATGATGCCCCAGTGTAGAATAATGCTAGGGCGGTGAGGCAGGAGTGGGTGAGTGGGTGGGGGAGCATCCTCATAGAAGCAGGGTAAGGGGGGATGGAAAGGGAATTTGCAGAGAGGAAACCTGGAAAGGGGATAACATTTGGAATGCAAATAAATAAAATATCCAATTAAAAAAAAAAAAAAGACCCGGTCTCGAAAAACCAAAAAAAAAAAAGAAAAGAAAAGAAAAAAAAAGAAAGAAAGAAATACTGCTGGGGTGAGCCTGCTTTGGATGTTCATACACAGAATTAAGACATTTTCTAAAAATACAAAGTATAAACTCTCTCTTTTTAAAAGAAAAAGAAATGAGGGGCTGGGGGGATGGCTCAATCAGTATAGTAAAGTGCTTGCCTTTAAAATGCAACCTAAGCTAGGCTACTTTGATCCCACCTCCTGGGAGGCAGAGGCAAGTATATGTCTGTAAATGAGGCCAGCTTGGTCTACAGAGTGAATCCCATGTCAGCCAGAGCTACACAGTGAGACTCATTCTTTTAAAAAAAAAAAAAATTAAAAAGTGGAAAGATCTGAATTTAACCTCCAAAACCCAAGTCAAAACAAACCAAAACAGCCAGGTACAGTGGAGGTTAGTAATCCCAGCCCAGGAGAGGCAGACAAGAGGGACCCTGCAAGGTCACTGTCCCTTTAGCCTGGCCAACTTGTTGAAGTTCTAGGATAATGAGACTCTATCAGAATTTTTTTTTAAAAAAAAAAGGCACCTGAGGAATAACATCCATGGCTGTCTTCTGACAAAGTAACTAAAACACTCCTTACTGCTGGCTCTGTGAGAGTCACCATTAATAATGCATTGCTTCTCTGGGTTTCAAACTTGCCGTTCAACAGTAAGGTATACACCGTTACTCTCACTTTACATTAATTATACCATGAAACATCTCTATCTGTCAAGAGTTAAGAGAAAAAGAACTAGCAGCAAATACTGAAAAGATTGCTGTGAAGGCTGATGAGACAGCTTGGTGGTCTGACAACCTTCGTTCAAACCCTGCAGCCCAGATGACAGAAAGTCAGAAGGAAGCCTCATAACTTGCCCTTTGGCTTCCACACATGCACCCTGACACAAGTCCACCCATACACACACTAAAACAATAAACAGAGAGCAGGCATGGTTGCATTTACCTTTAGTCTAAGCACTGGGAAAGCACAGGCTAGCCTGGTCTACATAGAGAGGCTATGCAGAGAGACACAGATGGAAGGATGAATGAATGGACAGATGAATGAATATAACTATGGGGGAATGTCTAAGCCAGACCAAAATCCACACAGGCCACTGTAAACTCCCCAAAACTGAGTGCAGATCCTATCCACAGAATCTCTTCTACTCAGGGAAGTTGAAACTGATTGATCAGGTCCTCTCAGGTAGAATAGCCTCTCTGCTTAGTAGACTGTAGTCAACTACTACAGACCCTACACATAACGACATATTCTTTCAGAGTAATGCTGGACAAGTACCTGAGTGACTAGAAACTACAGCCTTGCCTACATGACAGAAAAAAACTGACTCTCACAACATCCACCTTGGCGATCTTCAAGATCACTTTAGAAACAGACAGGCAAATCATGTTCCGTTGCACTTGCTATTTTTTGTTTTTGAGACAGGTAGCCTAGGCTGTAGGCTGGCCTCTCACTCTTTATATAGACGAGGCGGGCCTCACACTTAAGTGATCTTCCTGACTCTACCTCTAAGTGCTGGGATTATAGGTATATAAACATGGAAAAACTTTTCTTTTTTTTTTTTTTTTTTTTTTGGTTTTTCGAGACAGGGTTTCTCTGTGTAGCCCTGGCTGTCCTGGAACTCACTCTGTAGATCAGGCTGGCCTCGAACTCAGAAATCCACCTGCCTCTGCCTCCGAAGTGCTGGGATCAAAGGCGTGCGCCACCACCGCCCGGCGGAAAAACTTTTCTGAATACCTGAATTCTTCAGCATTGAGAAGAAAACCCCCAAAAAATCAACTAGCCCTAGCCAGTTGGTGGTACTCGTCTTTAATCCAAGCACACAGGAGGCAGAGGCAGGCGGATCTGAGTTTGGGGTCAGCTCGATCTACAGAGCAAGTTCCAGAATAGCCAGGGCTACACAGAGAAACCCAGTCTTGAAAATAAATAAATAAATAAAAATACAAAGTAAAGAAAACCTCTGAGGTAATGGAATTCAAAGCTGAGTTCCTAAAGGAGACTCCTGCAGCACCCGGATGGAAGGCAGTCTGGCTCACTAACACGTTTGAGTGCTGCTTCAGAAAAGGAGCCTAAGACAAAGGCAAGAACAAAGCAATGTGAAGTCCATACGGAGACAGGAAGATGGCTGTCTGCAACCCACTGACAGAAGCCTTCAAACAACAGAGACAATACTTTAATCTGGGGTTTCCAGTCTCCAGAACTACTAGAAAATAAACTTCTGTAGTTAGCCACCACCAATCAAAACAGAACTGATATTTTACAAACCACACAAAACAAAAACCACTCATAGGCAAACAACCACGGCAGAGAAAGGAGGACACACTGCAGAGGAGATGCTCCTACCTGGGGAGCACAGGAGGGTCCTTGGGGCCTTCAGCAGCACTGCTAACTGTTCCTGGAGCTTCTGCCTCCTCCAAGCCATGGGTCACTTTGTGTTCAGGGCCCTGTGGGCCTGGGGGCTCCTCCTTTTCTACTTCCTGAGGCCCATTCAATTCTGCAGTAGCATCAATCTCTACCTCCTGCACTGGGACTGGCACAGCTTCCTTCTCAGCTGCCACCGCCTTGGCCTCTTCCTCCTTTTTTCTGATTTTCTCTTCCAGTTCCTTCTTCCTTTTCTCATCATCCTGGCGGGCCATGTGATCAAATGTTTTAAAGACCTAAAAATGAAACATCAATCCAACAATAAGTTCATCTGCACCCTATCAGACTACACCACCACAGAAATATAACAAAATCTTCTAAGTACAAAATTAAATAACAGTAAACCAAAGCAAAATAGAAACACTTTACAACTTCACCAAAAGCTGGTAGGAATTGTTCTTCCTCAAGAAGTTCCAAAATGAAAAAGCTCTAAATAAGTCAAATCTAACAGTACATACAAACCTAGAGTATGCAAGACTAGACAGCTTGAATTATTCACTACTTTTTGGGGACTGAGGTGGGGGGGGGGAGGGTTGTAGCAAGACAGGGTTTCTCTGTGTAGCCCTGGATGTCCTGGAATTTGCTCTGTAGACTAGGCTGGCCTTGAACTCAGCCATCTGTATGCCTCTGCCTCCTCACTGCTGAGATTAAAGGCACTTTGGAGGCAGAAGCAGGAGAATTTCTGAGTTTGAGGCCACCCTGGTCTACAGAGTGAGTTCCAGGACAGCCAGGGCTACACAGAGAAACCCTGTCTCGAAAACCCAAAAAAAGTGAAAGATGAACATACACAAGATGCACTCAGGCTTACCAGACTCTTGCCACCACTTTCCCAACTGACAGCCCAGGGGATATAGGAGTGAGTACTTGACTCCATAAACACCCACTCTGTGCCTACAGTGTGCAAGGAATAAAAACTCTAAAAAGAAAAGGAAACAAACTTACTCCTATTACCTGGGACTTCTAACACAGGAGTTCCCAAAACTGGGGTCTGATCATCCTCCTTTGGTATGTAGACACACCCTTAACATTTTCCCAGACATAATCACATTCATGAAGGTGCTGGGACTATCATGGATGGTCCATACAGCTAAAGGGCTGGGGGTGTAAGTCAGCTTGGCTAGTCATGACAAGGCAGTGAGTTCTATCTTCAACACTACACAAGTACAGACTCACACTGATAGAACTCTACACAGGTGGGGCATCATGGAGCCCTGATGCCCTGTCAGACTGTGGGGAGAACATTTCTAGAGAAAGAAATCTACAGAGGAAGAAGATCAGGTTCTAAACTGGTCCTGAAAGAAGGAGTGTTTCCACCAGAGCTCCAAGAAGCAGTTTCACCAAGAAAGAGACAGACTCCCTGCACTAGGCAGAGGTAGTAAAGGCTGAGGAAGTAAGTTGCAACACGGGCAGGACCCAACTCCAAAGGGCTGGGACACTGTGCATTCACTAACACGTCTGAGCACAATTTGAAAGACAAAAGACAGTGCTAACTATGCTGTGTACTTCTACAGTCTCAAAACTCACAAAAACCCTGTGAAAAACAACAACCTAAAATGAAGAAAAATCAAGATTCAGAGAAGTTACACAGGACACAACAAACAGTAAAAGTCAATCTAGCTAAAATAAATGGATGGATGGATGGATGGATGGATGAATAGAATCCTAAAAGATGTAAAACTAGAGACAAAGGCCAGGTACGGTAGCACACAACTTTAATCCAGCACCCAGGAGGTAGAGCCAGGTGGATCTGAGAGTTCCAGGCTACCTGGTATAAATAGTGATCGATATATAGTGAGTTCCAGCCCAGCCAGGGTACACAGTCAGACCCCATTTCAAAAAAAAAAAAAAAAAAAAAAAAAAAAAAGACAAAGCAAAACACCTACAGACAGGCCCAGAACCATTTCTAATCTGCTACTAACCTAAAGGTTTGACTCTCCAGCATCCATGTTAACTGTTAGCATTCTGTCTAAACTCCACCCCCACAGTTACCAGGCAACAGCCAGGTAGGCCTGACCCACTATAAAAGAGGCTGCTTGCCCCTCCTCACTCTCTTGCTCTTTCTCATCTCTTGCTCTCTTGCTCTCTGGCTCTCTGGCACTCTTGCCTCTTGCTTCTTCCTCCCCTTCTCCCCTTCCCCATTCCCTTTCCCCTCTCTCCACACAGTCATGGCCAGCCTCTACTTCTCCAGCCTCTCCCCTCTCCCTCCCCTCCCCTCCCCTCCCCCCCACCCCACCTCACCCCCGCCCGTCTGGACCTCTACTATCCTCTTAACTCCCTCCTCATTCCCTGAATAAACTATTCTATACTATACCATCGTGTGGCTGGACCTTCAGGAGGAAGGGATGCCTCAGCATGGGCCCGCTGAGACACTCTCCTTCCCCTATACCTCACCACACACCCATAGAACATTTCCCATATTTCTTTACCTTTTTATAAACACATCACTAACAGTGTCAGAGTCCTTTGTGCTCAAAAGCACTCTATCTCTAACGCCTCAAATCTTCAACTTAACTACAAGTCAGACAGTAAAGACTCTCTCCATAAACGTAGGCTGCTCCAAACCAAGGCCTGAGACTCCTCAGCCTTCATGTGACTCTGTATGCTGAATCCCTTCCCCCTGCCCATCTACACCACCTGGTTCTCAAGCCACTCCAGAGCTCCAGCTGCCTATGCTTACAGGACTCACCCTAGAGTCACAGTGTCCTTGTTGGAATAGATGTCCACGGCCTTCACTAAGCCATCTCAGAGGACAAGAGGTGAACTGACTTCTCTAAGAATTTCCAACAAGTTACAAGTGAGAAACAGGTGGCCCCTGACTCTCTCTCTCTCTCTGACACACTCTCTCTCTCACTCTCTCTCTCTCTGTCTCTCTCTCTCTCTCTCAACAAAGACTTCCACTTAGCAATGCTTCTCACGTTGACTCCAGGAGTTATCACTATACTGACTGACTAAACTACATTTGTTCTTAACATTTCCTAATATATGATGAACAGAACAAAGTCTTTACAAGCTTCACTCATGCTCTAAGACCTGAGAAGGGGAACAGTGAGACAGCCTCCACCAGAGCCCTGCACTTGTTTGCTTTCTATCACTGTGTAAAACATAATCAAAAACAATCTGGGGAGGAAAGGGTTACTTGGCTTAGAGGATACAGTCCATCATCAGGTGAAGCCAAGGCAGGAACCTGAAGCAAGAACTAAGGCAGAGAGACTACGGAGGAATGACACCTACTAACTCACACAGCCTGCTTTCTTATACACCCAGAACCACCTGTCCTGGGCTGGCACTGCCCTGGTGAACCCTCCCACATCAATCACTAATCAAGAAAACACCCTACAGACTTGCCTGCAGGTCAATCTGATGAAGGCAATTCCTCAATTGAGATTACCTCTTTATAGATGTCTTGGTTTGTATTGACAAAAACAAAACAGAACAAAACAAGACACACACACACACACAACAACAACAACAAAACCCAGCACATACACCAGCAGTACACTCCCCAAAATATTGGCAGGAAGCTCCCAAGCTCCACAGAAATACACCCAAACCATTTCTGCCTGTGCACAGAGACCCTGGGTATCACACTTTGAGAGAGGAAGTCACAGGAAGGAATCTTAGGATCACTGAATCAGGAACAGAAAAAGAAGCAAATGAGTAGAAAGGATAACAAAACCTTTACCAATACTAAATGTACCTTACAAGCCTCTTGCTAAAGACTTTCTGTAAATTAAAAAAAGTTAAAAAAAAAAAAAGCAGCCGATCCTCAAGGGACATGATCTACTCAATAAAAATATTGTTCATATATATGATATATATTACACATATATAATATATAATATATATATACATACATATATATATATATAAAAGTTTCTTGGTTGGCTGGTCATGGTGGCACACACCTTTAATCCCAGCACTCAGGAAGCAGAAGCAGGCAGATCTCTTTGAATATGAGGCCAGCCTGATCCACATAGTAGGTTCCAAGCCAGTCAAGGCTACATGGTGAGAGGCTACATTTTTCTCAGGAAAAAAGAAAAAAAATCCAAAAACGCACAACAATTTATAAGCCTCTGCTTCCCAGGGCCCAAATCAGTGTATAGTGGGCACTCAATAAATACTTGTTTGAGGCTGAGCAGTGGTGGCGCACGCCTTTAATCCCAGCACTTGGGAGGCAGAGGCAGGTGGATTTCTGAGTTCAAGGCCAGCCTGGTCTACAGAGTGAGTTCCAGGACAGCCAGGGCTAAACAAAGAAACCCTGTCTCAAAAAACCAAAACCAAAACCAACAAACAAACAAATACATACATACATACTTGTCTGAAAAATAGAAACTGAACCAGGCAGTGGTGGCGTATGCCTTTAATGCTGGCACTCAGGGGGCAGAGGCAGGTGGACCTCTGAGAGTTTGAGACCAGCCTGGCCTACAAAGCAAGTTTCAGGATAGCCAAAGCTATACAGAGAAACCTTGTCTTCAACCCCTCAACTCCTCAAAAGGAAGAAAGAAACTGAGAAGATAAATAATTTCTTGGTCAAGGCTGTTGGTTGAGAAGCACCTGGGGTTGGGGAAAGAGGACGAGGACAAACAACTCTTAAGCCTGTCCCTGAGACTGTACCCTTGGCTTCAGTGGAACCGGATGCCCTTTACTGTGACTGTCCTCTACTCTGGGCTCCTCTACAGACTGCACCAGTCCCTTCATCTCCTTCAAGATCCAGTTCCACCATCCCAACAGTTCAGAGGTCAGAACCTGTTTGCCATCTCAAATTCAACTTGTCTAAAACTTTCCCATCCCCCAAATCCAAGTGACAATGAAGTCAATGAACCTCACTGTTCCAGTCACTCAGATTTAGAACCTTGGAATATTTGGTTCCCTGCTCTTCCTCAGCTCCCTACCTCTGACAGCATGGGCACCACACTGTAACCTAGAGAGCCTATCTTAATCTTTCAGAGGCAGCTGTTTTATAAAGTTACAAGATAAGTGCATCATCTATCTTGCCTTCATCAGTTCACCAAACAAGAACCAACCTCTCAAATTGTGTTAAAGCTAAAATAAGACATTATACACCAGAAAGTCAAATACCAGCCAGCCACTGGAATATACTCTTTTCTCCTCCAAACCTTTCAATAACCAAAACAAAAGTTCTTACCCTACTGGAGTAAACTAAATGGAGTGGCTAAAAGACAGGGCAGAAAAACTTGGAATCAGAAAATTGAAGTCCTGAGTTGCAGCTATAAGGAAATAGAATGAAGTTCTTGTTCTGTCATCTAACCTTGCTGAACTGATACATCAGATTCAGAGAGTATGAAGATCAAGTGGCAAGACTTCATTATAAAGAAACATAAGGCTCCATTCCAGCCACCTCTCACACTCTCCAATTACTCAAATGGCACTTGGGACACTGATAAGGATGAGCTACTACAGGAACTCATCAGTTTCCATTCTGAAACTGAAACTCAGTTAACAAACCATCCCACCAATCACCTGACCGCCATTATGTTGATAGTTACTAGAACATTCTAAGCGTTGGCATATTCCACTGAGAGGAGCTGAGGAAAGTAACCTCTGATAAGCCCACAGACTGAATTAAGACTTCGGTAAGACAGGTGATGCACACCTTTAATTTCGGGCAGATATCTGAGTTCGAGGCCTGAGTGAGTTCCAGGAATTCAGGGCTACACAGGGAAGCCCTCCCTGTCTGGGGCTGGTGCAGCAGACAACAAACAGCAAAGGTGACATTAAGCACTTTATAGGTACTAATGAATCAGATTCTAACAGCCGAGTTCAACGCTCCCCTCAAAGCCTACTTTTAATCTCATTAAAAGTCTCCTACAAAACTGTCTCAATTTCATAACTACTAATTCTATCACTGCCTTCCAAAGAGCTCTACCACACAGAGAACTAGCAGAACTCGCTATTTACCTTCTGTGCTTTATTCTCTGACCATTATTTAAATATCCATATCATCAGAGCCTATACTGCAGCTGAGAGTGTTACATATATTCATTAAATGCTTGCTTATTACTAACTCAACAATGTCAACAATCCCAGCGCTGGAGAGTCAGGAAGGAGGACCATAAATTCGAAGACATCCTGATCTACCTGGCAAGTTCCAAGTCAATCAGGGTTACAATGCAAGGCCTTGTCTCAAAACAACAATTTTTAAAAGACTGTCCAAACAACTTCGGTCGGTCATTAGTAACGCTTCAAAATAAATAAATTAATTAATTAATTAATTTAACCTAGGACATACAGATTTTAATTCAAATGTAAATTTCCTAAATGTAAATTTCCTAATCATTTCAATTGTCCTCCGACCCAGTAAGTCACTGGCAAGAGGCCACACCCACCAATCAATACATACCAGTCATTCTTGCCACCTCTTGAGCCCGGGAATTCTGAAATCTTTCTGTTTCTCCCGCTGTGAACGTCCTCCCCCTCTAGCCTGCACGGTTTGAACAAAGCCTAGCAAGCCCCTTTCACCGTTCTGCGGATGCCCACAGGGCGCTGAGAGGCCCTCAAAACCAGGCTGGCAGGTTCCAACACTTAAGAATCTCCCGCACAAACCCAGCCTGTTCGTTCCCAAAGCAACGCACTCCTGACACAGGCTCTGTGCTTCAGATAACGCCTGGCCGTTTACACAAAATCACCTTTGGCACCCCAGAGAGAACAGAAAACCTGAAGGGTGGGATGAGGAGTGAGTGACGCTGTTCCTGGACGTAGGATGCGAGCAGGGGGCACCTCTGGCGCCGGGAGGTGGAACTGGGGTAGGGACCCGCTGGGTCCCAACGGCTCGCCGCCGCTCCCCACCTCACCTGCAACACCAGGGCCTGTGCGGCCCCGGGAGGGAAGCCCATGCGGTCCGAAGGGTGGCGCAGCAGGCGGTAGAAGTCGGTCTTGCGATAGAGAAAGCCGAAGAGCACGCGCAGGAAGTCCTGGACATTGCCCACGTGCTGCAAGATGCCCAGCAGGGCCTGGTCATAAAGCTCAGCAGCCCCAGGCTCCATGGCTCTGCTGCCCGAGGGACGCGAACACAGTGGGCACCGCCTCACACCGGCTGATTGGCCACTTCCGGCGTGCACGCCTAACGGCTCCCCCGGACAGCGAAGACGCGGAACTTCCGGTCCGCGCTCCTTACTACCGGCGGTAACCAATCGTCCTCCTTGCTGCCCTGCTGGATGTCCTCCACCGCGACACCTGCCTAAAGGAGACTGGTACGCACTCAGTATGGTTCCTACATGCAAGAACAACCATAGTCGCGGTGTGGAAAGCGCTTGCCAACCATGTTTGAAGAGGGCGGAAGCATTGTGGTGACGGCCACTTGACGTGTGCCCTGGAAATGTCACGTGGTCTGGAAGCCTTTCTTCTTTCTAGATTGAATTCCTGCCTAGGTATCTGGTGCTTCTTATAAGTCAGGGCTACCACATTTTGCTTGTGAGCCAGGGAACGGAAAAGGGATGTTGTAGGATTTTATACAATTCCTATTAAATAACAGAGCTATGAGTGTAACTCAAAAGGTTGCACCAGATTTCAAGGTGACTTAATAGGACAAGAAAAGTATGAAAAGCTAAATGAAGGAAAAAAAGAATTATGATACCGTAGATATGTGTGTGTGTGTGTCTGCATGTATAGTATGTGTGTATACACATGCTGTTAGTGATAAATGCCTGTCAAAGTAGTATAAAGCTGATTCAAAGATCATTTTGAGGCTCTGTATATAGACATTTTAAGAAAACGTTTGTGTAAGATTGACACACAATCAGTCTGGTTTATACCTGTAATCCCGGCATCCAAATCATGGCCAACCTGTGCTACAGAGTCAAACCCTGTCTCAGAGAGAGAGACAGAGAGACAGATGTCTCTAGGGACATATGTGCTAGGTCACAAACCCCACAAATGGCTGAAGTGCCTAATAACATATCAAAGCAGACTCTGGCCACCAGTCTCCCTCAGTCCCTTCTGTTACAGGATCCTTCTAGCTGGCATACCCTGCCCTCTATCCTAAACTTCTCCAGTCCAGAGTCTGGGCTGGGCTTTTCCTCCCAGCTTCAGTGATTCCTATATAACCCAGCCATTTTGGTTATTAGGTCCTTTTTGGCCTCTTGGTCTCCTGGCCTCTTGACTCCAGGTCTTTCTTATCCTTTCCCCTAATCCTTCTTCTCACATGGCCCAGCTATGTCTACAGTTGTGTCCACTCTGAACTCTCCCATATGCCTCTGCTTCTGGCTGTGTGCTCCCTCCTGTCTACAATAAACCTCCACCACCATACCTAGAAGCAGTCATGTCCTCCTTTTTATTTCTTTTCTTCATTCAATATAGCTAAGTTGGTAGAGTGTGTGACTACTGTGCCCTGAGTGGTGTTGTATAAACTGTGTAGTGACCCATACCTGTAACCTCAGCACTAGGAAGGTGGAGATAGAACCAGAAATGTATTCATCCACAGAGCCAATTCAAGACCAACGTGGGCTCTTCGAGATCCTGACCAGAAAAAAAAAAAAAAAAAACAGGAAAAGATTTTTAAATGAATTGCATCTCTACTAGACTAACATCTACAAATTAACTTTTTTTTTAAAGACATTGTCTCACTATGCAGCCTTGGCTGACCTGGAACTTGCTGTATAGACCAAACTGTCCTCAAATTCACAGAAATTTGCCTGTTTCTGCTTCCCAAGTGCTAGAAATAAAGGCATATGCCACCACACAGAGCAAAATACTGATTTTATTCTTGGGGTTTTTTTTTGTGTGTGGTACTTGGAGTCAAACTCGGGGTCTTGAACACACTAGACAAATGCTTTTCTAGTAAGACACATCACAGCCTTAACCAATATCTTAATAGTGTCAGGCCTTAATACATTTTAAATAAAGGCATACAGATAAATTGATGTCAAGTAATAATTTAACATTTTTTTCAACTTAAAACTTGTTTATGGTCTTAAATTTTGTTTCATGAACCCATGGAGCTACCGGGACGGCTCAGCAGTTATGACAGTTGGAGGTGGCACACACCTTTAATCCCAGCAGAGGCAGACAGATCTCTGTGAATTCAAGGCCAGCCTGGTCTACCGAGAGAGTTCAGGACAGCCAGGGCTACAAGGAGAAACCCTGTCTCAGAAAAACAAAAACAAAGGACACTGGCTGATATTCCAGAGGCCCCAGATTTGATTCCCAGCACCCACATGGTGACACACAATCATCTCTAAATCCAGGGAATCTGCTTCCCTCTTCTGGCGTTAGAGGACACCGCATGCACATGCAAACATACATGAAGGCAAAACACCCTTACACAGAAGATGAGAACAATGTTGAAGAATCCAAAGTTTTCATGTTTTATTCATAGCTATTTACTATACTGGAAGTTAATGCTTAAATGTATTAATTTGTAAATAACTATACATATCACATGTCAATGTCAGGGTCTGAGAATTGTCACACAAACCAATTTCAGTTAAACAAGAGTAGTAACACTGTATAACACAGTAAGAGTAGTAAACACAGCGTAACACTGGACATCCAGGTCCACAAGAAAGAGAAACCTAATTGTGGCACCAGTCTGTCCTCAGGGCAGGCAGCTTTTTATAGGAAAAAACAAGTTCTAGAATTCAAAGGCAAGCAGTGAAGTGGTACAACAGTTTTGGCTAAGTAGACAAAGTATTATCTAACCTTTAAGCTAATTATCTAACCTTTAATCAGCTAACCTTTAAGCTGATTGGTCCTGACCAAGATAAGAAGGGTGGTGGACAGGTTCTGAACAAGGGAATTTCAGAACATTGAGATAACAGGGCACAAGTGATTCAGCCATAACTTTTTGGCTTATTAGTAACATTCGCTAGTGTTTGCTATGGATGATTACATCTGGGAAGTAGAGTCTGAGAACCTGAACTTAATTTCATCTTATGAGCAAAATGGAGACTGAATATATAAAATGGCTACAGCTATGTTGAAAGGAGCAGGCCTCAACAGTCAACATACTTTTAAAAAGAGTGTCTTTGGGCTGGAGAGATGGCTCCCTCATTAAAGGCTAGGCTCACAACCAAAAATATAAAAAGAATATTTTTTATATTTTGACAATGTAACGCATGTATACAATGTATCTTGATCATATGAATCCCAATTCCTACATTCCAAACCCCCAATGTGACCACCTCCTACCTCATTTACTTTTTTTTTTATAATTCACTGAATCAGTGCCGCTTGCTGTCAACAAACTTTTAAAAAAAAATAGTGTGAATGCTAAAGAAATGGCTTTCTGGTGAAGAGCACTTGCTCACATGTAGAATGTCCAGGCTAATGTCAGGAATCCCCTTTGCCCACTCTTCTACCATTCACTGAGGAAGGATCTCTCAGTCAAACACAGAGTTTATTGCTATGGCTAGTCATGCCATCCAGCTTTCTCTGCTGATCTCCTGTCTATGCCTTCTGAGGCTAGAATTACGGGCAACCACACCCATTGATCATTTACTTAGCTTCTGGGGATCCAAGTTCTAGTCTTCACACTTGCATGGCAAGTGCTTTAACCACTGAGTCATCTTCCCAGCCACTTTGAATAATTCTTTACTATCTAAAAGGTATCACAAGGAAGAGAACAGAAATCAGTCATAGTGGTGTACACCTGACATGCTAGCATTTATATGCAGAAGCAAAAGGATCAGAACTTGAATGCCAACAGTAGCTACATAGCGAGTTCAAGGCCAGCCTGAACTACATGACACCTTCTCTCCAAAAAACACCCCAAAAAAAACAAAAAAAGAGAAAAATTACAGACTGCCTCTGGAATAGAGACATCAAAGAAGGAGAAAAAGGATACAATATAGGAGAGAAGGCTACTTTTGAATACATTTGCATTAATTGCACATTTAAAAAGTAAATAAAATTAATCTAAAATAAAATTAGTGGAAGCTGGATATGGTGGTACATAGGTTTAACCCTAGTATTCAGGAGGCAGAGACAGACTGATCTCTGTGAGTTCTACAGAGCAAGTGGCAGGCCCAGTGAAATTTTTGTCTAAAAGAGAAGGGAAAAAGTAATAATCAAACAAACCAATAAATAATAAAGTTAGTGGGCTGGTGAGGTGACTTATGAGTAAAGTTTCAGCACTTAGGAAGCTGAGACAGGAAGAGTGTCAAGAGTTCAAGACCAGCCTGGGCTACAAAGTGAGGGCCAGTTACCCCCAGGAAGGAAGGAAGGAAGGAAGGAAGGAAGGAAGGGAGGAAGGGAGGGAGGGGGGGAGGGAGGGAGGGAGGGAGGAAGGAAGAAAAGGAAGGAAGGACATAAAAGAAAGCATAGCAAACATGCTATCATTTATTTGGCCAGCATTTGAAAACTTTGATCATACAAAAACCTACAAAGAAATGTTCATTGCACTACTCATATCTGCAAAAATTAGAAGCAGCCTAGAGTCTCCTCACCCTTGATGGGCGAATGGTTCATGAAAGGAAATACTATTCAGCAATAAGAAGGAATGAGCTATCAAGCAACGATAAAAAGGGAGCTTATCTTTTTTATTAACTGCTGTGTGTGTGTGTGTGTGTGTGTGGTAAATAAATGTACTTGTGGGACTGTGCATTCCCACATACAGATGGAGGCCAGAAGTCACATCAGGTGTCTTTCTCAATCACTCTCCATCTTTTGGTTGGTTGGTTGGTTGGTTGGTTGGTTGGTTGGTTGGTTGGTTGGTTTGGTTTAGTTCTTTTTGAGACAGGGTTTCTCTGTGTAGTCCTGGCTATTCTGGAATGCACTCTGTAGACCAGAATGACATCACTCACAGATTTGCCTGCCTCTGCCTCCCAAATGCTGGGATTAAAGGTGTGTGCCACCATTGCCCAGCTTGGTTTTTATTTGGTTTTCGTTTGTTGGGGAGTAGGGAGCAGGTCTATCAACTGAACTTGCATTTGGCTACACTGAATGGCCAGCGAGCCCTGGGGATCCTCCTCCTCTGTCTCTGGAGCACTGAGATTATAAAAGCATGCTGTCACACAGGCTTTTTCCATGGATGCTCGAGATCTAAACTCAGGTCCTCATGTTCGTACAGGAAGCGCTTTAGTAACTGAGCCACCTCCCCAACTTCCTTTAGCCAGAGACGTTGTTCTCCATCAGACAGTTTTCCATATGCTCACTCCACTACTCCATCTCTTTGTGTATTCGTGGTTTTACTCCTCAGATATTGAACATAGGGCAAACATTTTTTTCAGATCACTATGCATTTCTTTTGGATTTTGTTTTGTTTATTTTGGTTTGTATTGCAGAGGGTTCCCATTTGAATATGGGCCAATCTTTTCCTTTTAGTTTATGGCTTCTAGGTCTATGCTTGGGGAAACTGTCCCTCCCAAGATTATACAGGCTCTCCTATGTTCTTCTGGATGTCGTATACTATTATGGATTTGTAAATGTTTTACTTAATATGTATACATGGATCCAACCTACCCCTTAGTCTCTCCCCTCCAGACCCTCCCTAGTGCCACACAATTTTTCGCTCCCAACTTCGTGTGCAAATGCTTTCTCTCCCCACACACCCTCTCTCTTTCTCTTCAATCTGATACCCACTGCATCCATTCGGTCCATTCAGTCCACTCAGTGTGGAACTGTCTACTGGAACATGGGTAGCCTCTCAGGCCCTGTGTCTTAGTTTGGGTTTCTATTACTGTAAGGAGACACCATAGCCACAGCAACTCTTATACAGAGAACATTTCATTGGGGCCAACTTGTAGCTTCAGAGGTTTAGTCCATTATTGTCATGGCAGGAAACATGGCAATATGCAGGCAGACATGGTTCTGGAGAAGGAGTTGAGAGTTCTCCATCTTGATCCAGAGGCAGCAGAAATAACTGTGAGACACACTAGGTATGACTTAAGCATAGGAAACCTGGCTTAAGCGGAGCCATCCCTAAGAAGGGGGTGATTTTTTCTAAAACAGGTTCCAACTATGCTTACCCTGTAATGGAAGTCCCTTACCCCAATGGCCCCGGGCAAATGCTTAGGCAGCGTGTGCCTTTGTCCTTTAAGGAATTAAAGAGCCTTAAGGAAGTGGTTTCTTCTTACGGGGCCTTGGCACCCTTTACTTTGGCAATTCTTGAGTCTTATAGCACCTTCAATTTAACACCAGGAGATTGGCAGCAACTGTGCCGTGCGACATTGAGTGGGGGAGACTATTTACTGTGGAGGGGAGACTATCAGGAGCAATGTGTTGGCTTGCCAACATTAAATGCACAGGCAGGGCAGCCCCAAAGAAATCTGGAAATGCTAACTGGATCAGGACAATATGCTGCTCTTCATCAGCAGATTCATTATGATCCTGCCGTTTATGCCCAAATTGCCACTGCGGCCGTTAGAGCCTGGAAGGCCTTGCCTAATAAGGCGGCTGGAGATCAACCATCCAAGGTGGTCCAGGGACCCTCTGAGCCCTTTGAAGAATTTGTGAATAAACTACTCCAGCTAGCAGAAAAATTGTTTGGGGATGCTGATACCACCATTACCACCGCCCGTAGTAAAACAGTTAGCTTTCGAAAATGCTAATAAATGCTAATAAATAAATGCTTCTTATAAAGAAGCAATTAGACCGCATAGATCAAAAACTTTAGATGATTATATTAGAGTTTGCAAGGAAATTGATGGAAATTTTATTATGGGACAAGTACTCAAAGCTGCTGTGCAGAAGGGATCTAGCAAGAATAAAACTTGCTATGGATGTGGCCAAGCTGGACATTTTAAGAGGGATTGTCCAGGAAACAAGGGGATTACAGGTCCTGGCCTGTGTCCTCGATGCCGAAGAGGCCACCATTGTAGTAATGAATGCAGGTCAAAATCAGATGTTGATGGCCCGGGAAATGGGCAGCGGGGGCCCGCTCCGGGGCCCACAAACCAAAGTGTACAGAGCCATGAACACCAGTGTTACCCCTACTCCAGTTTGGTTTGTGCCTCAAACCAACCCCTTTATGTCAAAGACCTTGTCAGAGGTACCCCAGGAAGCTCAGGATTGGACCTCCATTCCTCCACCAGAGCAGTATTGACACCTCAAATGGGCCCTCAGGCATTAGGTACTGGAGTGTATGGCCCCATCCCTTCAGGGAATGTAGGCCTTCTCCTAGGACGAAGCAGTGCCTTGTTGAGGGGAATTAGGATCCTTCCTGGAGTAATAGACTCAGATTTTACTGGGGAAATTAAAATTATGGTTACTGTGGATAGGGGAGTTGTGGTTATTCCCCAGGGAGATAGAATTGCTCAGCTAGTTCTCTTGCCACCGTTACCCACTAAACATGCTGCAATCAAGGATGCTAGAAGAGATGAAGGATTTGGGTCCACAGGGACTGTTGCCTTCTGGATTTCTACCCTCGAGGACCGCCCTACCCTTACCCTTTGGGTTGATGGAAAGCCTATGAAAGGAATTCTGGATACTGGTGCAAATACTACTGTGATATAAAAAAACGTCTTGGCCTACTAGCTGGACCCTGGATAGGTTCTATTCCACCTTACAAGGAGTGGGGACAGCTGCCACACCCCTCAAGAGCAGTAAGATCTTAAAATGGCAAGATGAGGAAGGACATGAGGGATGGTTTCAACCATTTGTCTTGGAACATCTCCCCATTAGTTTATGGGGTCAAGATGTACTTAACTACATGGGAGCTGTCCTCACAACCCAGCCAGTTCAGGGCATGATGAAAAAGCAAGGATATATTCCTGGGAAAGGATTAGGGAAATATTTACAAGGAAGACTCCATAGTGTTGCCGAAGGATGTCAGATAGTCAGACACCAAAAAGACAAAACTGGAATAGGAAATTTATATTAAGGGTCACTGTGGAGCCTCCTAAACCACTACCAATCACATGGAAATCCAACGAGCCCGTGTGGATTGAACAGTGGCCCTTATCTAAGGAAAAATTGGAGGCAGCTCATTTATTGGTACAAGAACAACTTTTGGCCAGACATATCATCCCATCTACATCCCCCTGGAATACTCCTATATTTGTTGTTAAGAAAAAATAAGGAAAATGGAGATTATTACAAGATTTAAGGGAAATTAATAAAACTATGATGCCAATGGGGGCTACTCAACTTGGATTGTCCACACCAGTTGCTATTCCAAAAAATTGGCACATGTTAGTGATAGATTTGAAGGATTGTTTCTTTATCATACCCTTGCATCCTCAGGATTGCGAACACTTTGCATTTAGTATTCCCTCAGTCAACTTTAAGGAACCATCCCATAGATATCATTGGGTGGTGCTACCCCAAGGGATGGCTAATAGTCCCACCATGTGTCAAGTCTATGTGGCAACTGCTCTTCAGCCATTAAGGAGAAGACATCCATACATGTATATAATTCATTTTATGGATGATATTCTACTTGGAGCTAGGGAAGAAAAAGAGCTTTATGAGGCCTATGCCGAACTGCAAAATGACTTCCAAGCCGTTGGGTTGATTATTGCCCCCGAGAAGGTTCAAAAGAATTTTCCATATCAATATTTAGGACATGAATTATTACAAAAGGGAATTCTACCTCAAAAATTACAAATTAGAATAGATACTCTGAAAACTTTAAATGATTATCAAACATTGTTAGGAGACATAAATTGGCTAAGACCTTCCTTACAATTAAGCACAGGAGAGTTAAAACCCCTCTTTGATATTCTTAAGGGAGATGTATCACCCACTTCCCCCAGACAATTAAATGAAGAGGCCAGGGAATGCTTGAAAATGGTACAGGAAGTTCTAGAACAAGCTCATTTAAATTATGTAGACTATTCAAGGAAACTGTTATTTGTGGATTTTGCATCAAAACATTCCCCAACGGGTGCCTTTTGGCAAGAGGCCCCTATTTTATGGGTTCACTTACAAGCTTCACCCTCCAAGGTTGTTTTGTCTTACCCACAGGCAGTGGTTTCCTTGTTATTTAAAGCACATAAAGTAAGCCTACAAACATTTGGTAAAGAACCAGACATGTTTATTACCCCTTATAATAAGGATCAGATCCAAATTTTATCTCAAAATTATGTTGATTGGGCCTTGTTTGTTTGTACCATTAACAGCCAATTTGATAATCATTATCCAGATAATAAGTTGTGTCAGTTTTTTAAGCTCCATCCGGTGGTTTTTCCAAAAATTATTTCCAATCAGCCCTTGAATCAGGCTCGCCTAGTATTTACTGATGGATCCTCCAATGGTAGGGCTGCAGTTGTTTCCCAAGGTAAAGTTGAGACCTTACAGTTGACCAATTGCTCTGCACAATTAGCAGAGCTAAAGGCCGTACAATTGGCACTATCTTTGTTTCCAGATGAAGCTTGCAACATATATACTGATAGTGTATATGTTTCTCAAATTATGGTACCCTTGGAGACTGCTTCTTATGTGGCACCTGTGTCTTCGATTTGTTCTTGCCTATTGCAGGTGCAAGCTCTTTTATGGCAGCGAACTTTGCCTGTGTTTGTGGGTCATATTCGGGGACATTCATTGTTGCCAGGCCCCTTGGCCCAAGGTAATAGTGAGGCTGATTTTCACATCAAACAAATTTTGCTTGCCTTAAATTTAGTCACTAATTATGATAAAGCTGTTGCTATGCATAATAAATTTCATCTTAATGCAAATTCCTTAAAATTTCATTGTAATATTACCAAAGAACAGGCTGTTCAAATCGTTACTCACTGCCCTCACTGTGCTCAGTTTATATCCTCCCCTAATTTGGGAGTGAATCCCCGAGGTCTTGCACCCAATGATATTTGGCAAATGGATGTTACACATGTTCCCTCGTTTACGAAATTACACTTCGTCCATGTTACCATTGATACCTTTTCTAGTATGATTTTTGCCTCGGCTCACAGTGGGGAAAAAATGAAAGATGTTAAGAACCATTGCCTACAAACACTTGCCTATTTTGGGGTTCCCCGCCAAATAAAGACTGATAATGGCCCAGCCTATGGTAGTGTGTCCTTTAATAAATTTTGTGATGAATATAATATTACCCATAAGACTGGGGTTCCTTATAATCCACAAGGCCAGGCTATAGTAGAAAGAGTACATTTAACCTTAAAAAATTATCTTGAAAAAACAAAAAGGGAAGAGTTTACCTCACCTCATGCAAGATTATCCTTTATTTTATATATTTTAATTTTTTTTACTAGTGGATAAGGATGCATTGTCTGTAGCAGACAGACATTGGAAACGATCCAGAAGGCACTGGGCATAGTGAAATGGAAAGAATTGTCATCAGGTATATGGAAAGGCCCTGACCCTGTATTAGTCAGGGTGAGAGGTTCTGTTTGTGTTTTTCCTAAAGCTGCTGAAAGTCCAGTTTGGATTCCTGAGCGTTGTGTGCGCCCTGTCACTACGTAGCCTCGTCCTGTCACTACGCAGCCTCACCCAAGTGGAGATCTACTGGAGCGTTGTGATGAACCACCCAATTTGGATGTCAATGGGGATAAGCAGCTTGATTTGACCAGTCATAGCTCCCGCCAAGACTACTGGAAAAACTGCTGCTAATTCTAATAAACCAACAATTTCTTTATGTTAATATTAATGTTACTACTTGTCTATAGCCTCTTTATGGAGAGTAGTTTCTAGCAGGACTCAAACTGGCCGGACGGCTCCTTAAAGGATGAGCTAGAGGTCCTTGTCTTTGGGAGTCCTAGCCTTTGGGGCAGCCACAGCAGGATTGATATTTCTTTGCCGCCTTCACAGACAGCAGATCCAGTCCCAGGCAGTTACTAAGCAGGTGCTAGTGTTGTTGGCACGAGAAAACCCTTCTGCCCAGGTTTGGTTCAGCATTTACTGAGAATAGTTAGTCAATGACGGGCAACACCTTTGCAGTCCTTACCTACCTAAGACAGGGGACCTGAGGCTGGCAGAGATTCCCAATGACGGGTAATTGGTATTGACGGAAGGTGACCTAAGACAGATGCTATTCGCCTATAAAATAAAAACGGGGGACCTGTAGGACCCCAAAGGGCTGCTATGCCCTGGCTGAACCTTTCCGTATGCTGCTGTCTACTAAGTAACATTCTGCAGTTCCTCTAGGATCAAAACATCCTGACTAAGGCATGGTGCCCCAGGAAGGGAATTTACTCTTGACATCCTATTGCCCCCCCCAGTTGAGTTCCTGTTTTTTTCCTGAGTTTGTATTTTTCCTTCCCTGGCTTGCTGTATATATATTGAACCTGCTCAGTAAAGGCATTGGCATTCTCTCACAACGGATGACCCGAGTCTGAGTATTTCTTTAATCCCCCAGGCCTACACCTGAGCTCAGTACCATGGGCAGCACCGGAGCTGTTGGCTTATATGTGTTAATTGTTTGCTTCTGTTTTGCTGTTTAAATGCTGTCTTTCATGTTCAAAAGAAAAAGAAAAGCATAGAATCCAAAATACGACCAAAGGTTGAAGTAATCGATTTGTCAGAGCCAGATTGTGCTGACCTAGAGGAAGTGGTAGCCAAAAATTACGACCCTGAATGGCCCTCTTCCCGAAGGTCCCCTCCCTATGCTCCTCTACCTCCAGATGCTCCTGCTATGGAGATGGTGGTTGTAGATCCCAGAAAGGAGTTACAGGACAAAATTTCTCTGCTTAAACAACAAATAGAGTTAGAAAAAAAGAGTATCAGGATGTAATCAGCTACAAAAATTAAAGACAGGGAAGATGTCTCGAGAGGGCAAGGAAAATCCCTCAGGTCCTCAAGTTCCTCAACCCGGAGTCCAAAGGCAGCCCCTGTCCTCTGGTTTTAGTTCAGCCACAGATCAGCCAGAGGAGGAAGAGGCTGAGGTTTTCCCTGTATCAGAGACTAGAGAGACTCAAGTGGTTGCTTGGAAACATCACACAGGGTTTAATTTTCAAATTATTAAAGGATTAAAAAATTCGGTGGCACAATACGGTGCCACTGCTCCCTTTACTCTTGCAATCTTAGAATCTGTTGCAGAGGAGTGGCTGACTCCTGGTGATTGGAATACTCTAGTGAGAGCAGTTCTTAGCAGTGGTGACTATCTTATTTGGAAATCAGAGTATCATGAGAATTGTAAAGAGACAGCTAGGAGAAATATTCAGGCAGGTAATGGTTGGTTCTTTGAAGCCTTAGTAGGAGAAGGGTAATTTGCTTCTAGTGATAACCAGATACAATATGACCCAGGCTTATTCGCTCAAATTCAAAATGCAGCCATGAAGGCCTGGCGCAAACTCCCAGTAAAGGGAGACCCTGGTGCATCTTTGACCTCAGTCAGACAAGGGCCTGACGAATGATTTTTTGATTTTGTTCATTGATTAATGACAACAGCAGGGAGGATTTTTGGTAATGCAGAGGCAGGTGTAGATTATGTGAAACAGTTTGCATATGAAAATGCCAATCCTGCCTGCCAAGTGGCCATTAGACCCTATAGGAAAAAGACAGACCTTACTGGGTATATCAGACTCTGTTCTGACATAGGGCCCTCCTACCAACAGGGCTTAGCTATGGCAGCTGGCATGCAAGGACAATCAGTAAGAGATTTTTTTGGCAAGGAAAGACAAAAAGGCCTGTTTTAAATGTGGCAATCCTGGACACTTTGCCAAAGATTGCAAGGCAGAAAATGATTTAACCCAGAGCCTAGAAAACAGCCTGGCCTATGCCCATGTTGCAAACGTGGAAGGCATTGGGTTAGTGAATGTAGGTCCAAGACCAGCAAACAACAACCCCTTTCAGGACTTAGTCGAGAAACCCCAAGAAGCGCAGGACTGACCTCAGTTCTGCCACCCACACAGTATTAACCCCAGAAATGGGACCTCAGGCCTTACCCACTGGAGTGTTTGGACCACTCTATCCAAATGTGTTTGGCCTGATAATGGGAAGAAGCAGTGCTACTATGCAGGGACTACAAATCTTTCCTGGAGTTAATTTTGTAATCGCCATGCATTTGTTTTTCCATCTTGTACTGCACATGCACCTATATCGGAAGCATTGCTAGTTTTCACTGATAGGTCCTCATCAGTTATGCTGCCTATGCCTTTAAGGATCAAGTAATTTCCTTTGCTACATCAGCTGTGTCAGCTCAATTGGTTGAATTACATGCTGTTGTTGCTGTGTTTCAAGCATTTCCAAATCAAACCATTAATATTTATACAGATAGTTCATATATGGCTCAATCTATTCCTTTGCTAGAAACTGCTGCGCAAATAAAGCACTCCTCAGAAGCAGCTGATTTGTTTTTACAGTGCCAACAATTAATTTTGAGGAGAAAGTGTAAATTCTTTATAGGACACCTGAGAGCCCACACTGGGCTACCAGGTCCTCTCGCTGAAGGAAACACTAAGGCAGATCTAGCCACTCGTATAGCCGCAGTGACTTTATCAGATCTGCCATCTAACTTAGAACAGGCCATAAAGGCTCATGAATTATGTCACCTTAATTCTAAAACTTTAAAGGTCATGTTTAAAATTACCAGAGAACAGGCTGGGCGGTGGTGGCGCACGCCTTTAATCCCAGCACTTGGGAAGCAGAGGCAGGCGGATTTCTGAGTTCAAGAGTTCGAGGCTAGCCTGGTCTACAGAGTGAGTTCCAGGACAGCCAGGGCTACACAGAGAAACCCTGTCTCGAAAAAACCAAAAAAAAAAAAAAAAAAATTACCAGAGAACAAGCTAGACAAATTGTCAACCAATGTCAATCATGTGTTAAACTTTTACCAGTTCCTCATTTAGGTGTGAATCCAAAGGGACTGATACCAAACAGTCTCTGGCAAATGGATGTTACCCATTATAATGAATTTGAAAATCAAAAATATATACATGTATGTGTAAATACATACAGTGGTTTCATTTATGCAACATTACAAACTGGAGAAGCAAGCAAACATGTAATCAATCATATGCTTGCTACAATCACTGTATTGGGTGTGCCAAAACATATCAAAACTGACAATGGCCCAGGTTATACAAGCTCCAGTTTCCACCAATTTTGTGAAAAATTGGGAATACTACAAAAAATGGGTATTCCATATAATCCACAGGGCCACGGTATGGTAGAAAGCGCACATCAAACCATTAAATGTCAATTCGAAAAAAATAAAAATGGAGAATGGTACCCTACTAAGGGATCCCCCAGAAATATCCTTCATCACACGCTCTTTATTTTAAATTTTATAACTTTGGATTCTGAAGGAAAATCTGCTGCAGATAGATTCTGGCATCCTGATACCAAAAAGAATTTTGCAATAGTCCTCTGGAAAGACCCATTAACTGGAACCTGGATTGGGCCAGATCCAGTGCTTATCTGGGGAAGAGGTTCTGTCTGCATATATTCCCAAACGGCAGATGCCACACGCTGGCTGCCAGAGAGACTGATCAAACAAAGAGACAACAATAACAAATCCAGGGAGGAGAAACCCCCTGAGAAGCGTATTTTTTTCTTTATAGGAAACATGAAGATGCTTCACAATTGTCTTCAAACAGGAGCGGATCAACCAGCATACCAGACTTGGGAAGTTCTCAGTGCAGAAGAAGACATCACCACCCACACCTCCAGGGTGGCTCTACTGGACTTTTGGTTCCCTGATTTATGATTTAGTGGAATACATTGTTTAGACTCAGGAGAAAACCCATTACCACAGTTACTATAATCGTTTTTTGGGTTTAAGATTGACTGAGACAGGAATGGGGATTTTCTTTATTTGTTTTTGTTAAGATCAAAGCTATGATTAGTTCTGTACTTCTATAGATTTAGATTTAGAAAGAATGGAATCTGCTATCATGCATCTGTAAAATTCATTATCCTTCTTAGCTGAAATAGTGCTACAGAATAGAAGAGGCTTATACTTTTTACTCCTCCAAAAGAGAGAGTTATGTGCTACCCTAAAAAGAGTGTTGCTTTTGCACTAACCATTCAGGCATTGCTAAGTCTCTTGTCTCTCGGGTTCACACTGTTCAACAAACTGATGGCTTTTGTACGACAATAGATAGACGCTATTCAAATGAAACCCATACAGGTCCGTTATTACAGGCTGGAAGTAGGGGACTCCAAAACCTCTGTCATCAAGACTGACGAGGATTAACCCCTAACTTACGCGCTAAGCCGGATAGTCAATGATGGGTAAGAGAACACTTCAAGACCCTTGCCCCAAACTGGGAGGCCTCACCATCCTAAGACAGGAGCTCAACCAATGGCTGTTGAGTATCCAAAGACGGGAAAGGGAGGCTGGGGTCCTTTGTCCCAAACTAAGACAGACATGGTTTCCGTAAGTTTTCCCAGCTTTCCCTTTTAAAAACAAATTTAAAAAGGGGGACCTGTTGGGAGCCGACTCTGAGCAGAGGGTGGCTATTATCTTTGCAGCCATCTTGAGCCATGTACCCTGACAAGAGACTTGTTTTCAACAGCTTACAACAGCTGAGCACACTCTGATAATTATCTTGATCCTTTCAGTCAAGGCCAGGCAGTGGTAGCATACGCCTTTAATCCCAGCACTTGAGAGACTCAAGAGAGATATAAAAGGGCAGTCAGAGGCAGAGAGCAGACAGACTAGTCAGAGCAGACAGACTCCATCTCCAGACAGACTCAGACTAGACAGACCGACTCAGAGCAGATAGACTCAGAGCATACAGACTAGACTAGACAGAGACAGACTCAGACAGACTCAGACAGACTCAGGCAGACAGACTAGACAGAGCAGACAGACTCAGACTCCGTCTCCAGCAGCAGACTTCATCTCCACCAGGCAGACTCCGTCTCCAGCAGGCAGACTTCGTCTTTGACCAGACTTCGTCTTGTCTCCATTCTTCGCGTCCCTGTCCCCACTCTCTCTCTTGCTCCCTGACCCTTGGACTGAAGCAGCAGAACAGCTCGCTACAAAGGCCACACCTCCTAATAGTGCTACTCCGTATGAGCAAAGTATTCAAACACATGAGTCTGTGGGAGCCTATCCTAGTCAAATCACCACAGCCTGCATCCCTGGAGAAGGATGAGTTTATTATGTAGCCCTCTGTTCTCCATAGTGCCTCAGATGAGGCGCGCCTTCTTGAGCCCTTCACTTATCCTGTTAAAATTTTGGTTGGTTTGATCTTAGGCAAGTCTTATACATGTGAGTTCACATATGCAATGGCCCTATCATGTCTGGTAAAAACTGTCTCACTACATTGGTTCACTCTGTCTCTTAAAGACTTTCTGCCCTCTCTTCCACAATGATCTCTGAGCCTTGTGGGGAAGGCACATGGCATAGACATCCCATTTAGAGGTGAACTCTACAGTCTTAGTCTCTGCATGGTGACCAGTTACTGGATGCTGTATCAATCACCACCTACTTCAAAAAGAAGGTTCCCTGATAAAGGTTGAGGAATCAACTGATCTCTGAGTATGAATATGAGAGCCTGAAGTCTGTTACTACGTCCATTAACAGACTAGTAAGTCTAGGTTCTCCCCACGGCCTATGATGTAGTTAGCCACAAGGTTTTAGCCCAGTTAATGGTACCAGGCATGGGTTCTACCTTGTGGAACTGGCTTCAAGTCCAACCAGAAAATGGTTTGTGGGAAGCTGGAGAAAAGGTTCAGCAGTTAAGAACACTGCTGTACCTTGCAGAGAAATTCACATGGTGGTTCACAAGACTCTGTACCTCCAGTTCCAAGAGACCTGACTCCTTTTTCTTGCCTTCACAGGCACCAAGGATGAAAATAGTGCAGACACATTTTAAAAAATAAACAAATGAAAAGGCTTGTTTACAAAAATTAGAAAATGGTTGGTTGGCCCCATGACACTCTTGTGCCTGTGGACATATCTTGCCAGGCCAGGTTTACAGCTGGCCGAGTTTACAGCTGAATAAGACAGAGAAACACTTTCCTGTCCAGTAACATGCATAGGACAGTTAACAAGGTGTAAGTTTTAACAAGGTGCTAGCTGAGATTTACCCTCTATTTTGTAGCAGATCTTTAACCAGATTTCCCATACTTCCTGACCTGCCAATGACCCTTGTAAAGATCAGCTAGTAATGTGAGATACACAGGGGTTTGTTGGATGTACCAGCAGGGTACATTCTTGGAGCTGGTAGTTTACTGAATGGGTCCCTTGATCTTGAATGCACTCTGGCATTCTCCAGCAGATTCTCCAAATGTGCCTACTTCACAGGCCACTCTGGGAAAGGGAAAAGCCCCATGGTCTAACCCTGTGCCTCACAGTGAAGGACAGTACCCCTGCCCATCACAGGCTCTCATACGGCAAATGAACATGTCACAAGGCTATTCTCTTGGAAATAGAGAGGAATAGAACAAAAATATAATATTTCCATAAATTTCCCTGATATGTGTATCATTGTGTTTGTGTCCTGTGCAAAAGTTATCCTTAACCTAAAGGCAACCAGAGCAGGACATGTGATAGAAACACCATTTCTATTTATGATAGTTTGAATATGCTTAGCCCAGGGAGTGGCACTATTAGGAGGTGTAGCCTTGCTGGAGTAGGTGTGTTACTGTGGGTGTGTGCCTAAGACCCTAATTCAAGCTTCCTGGAAGCCAATCTTCTCCTAGTAGCCTTCAGATGAAGATGCAGAATTCTCACCTCCACCTGTACCATGCCTGCTTAGATGCTGCCATGCTCCCACCCTGATGATAATGGACTGAACCTCTGAACCTGTAAGCCAGCCCCAATTAAATGTTGTTCTTATAAGAGCTGCCTTGGTTAAGGTATCTGTTCACAGCAGTAAAACTCTAAGATACTATTCAACAAATATTAAGCAGTCTGTGCTTCACAAATAAGACATCTTCTTCTTCTCTGTCTCTGTTGCAACCAAAGCACCAGATTCAGGTTGACCCATGCCAGAAAACCCGCCCAGCCCAGAAGCTGTCTGCCTCCAGACAGACATACAGCTGGCCACAACAGGCTTAATAGTTGCAGAAACTGGAGGCCAAACTGAACACCATTTTCCAGATGAGGTCAACCACTCCCAGAGTACTGTGAGATCTTCTCAAGCCAGAAAGAATAGTAGGTGCCCTTTGCCTTCCCTGCTCTCCTACAATGTTACAGCCCAGGGTATGTGTGTGTGTGTGGGTCACACTCTGTTCTAGGGCTACTGGTGAATGCTAAAAGACATGCTGACATGGAACGGAGTTTTTGTTTTGTTTTTAATGTGTTCAGGGGCACTGGTAAACAAAGGCAGTTAATGTCACTGGAAGTGGTAACATGCTAGGGAGAAGATTGGGGCTCTCTTGCTCTCTGTCCTTTTCAGCGACGCCTCATGCACACAAGGCTGCTGCTCTTCCACAGAGCTACGACCCCATCCTAGAACTGAGATTGTTGTTGTTGTTGTTGTTGTTACATTTTGGGGGGTAGGGGTACCACTGCATGGATGTGGAGGTAAGAGGAGCCCTTCAAAGAGTTGGTTCCCTCTTTCCATCATGTGAGTTCCAGGGGTCAAATTCAAGTCATCAGGCTTGACACCAATCACCTTTTACCCACTGAATCATCTCACTGGCCCTGAAGATGTTTTTTAGATGTTTTTAGATTTATTTGGTTGGTTTTTGTCTTGCCTGCACATGCATACGTGCACCTCACACATGCCTTGTATCTGTGAGCATCAGACGGCGTTAAATTTTCTGGAGCTGGAGTTGTAGATGGTTGTGAACCACTATGTAGGTCCTGGGAACTGAACCCAGGTTCTCTCTAAGAGCAACAAGTGCTCCTTAACTGCTGAGCTATCTCGCCAGCCCCTGGAAATAGTTTTGATAAGGGGAGGAAATGCTGGGTGAAAGATACATACTGTGACTGAGCCTGAGACACACGTGTTCTCAGCAACTCCAGGACCCGGGGTAAGAAGGAGGTTGTAAAAGTTGGATCCTGTTCTTCCTCCCAGTCTCATGCTCCCAGAAATAAGACTCAGACTCGAAATGTATTTACAAATACCTTGGCCATATAGCTAGGCTCTTCTCCAGCTAAAACTATAACTTAATATAACTCATTTATGTTTATCTACATTCTGCCACATGGCTGATTACCTGTGCTCAGGTGCCATTGTCACATTTTCCCCAGGTGAGTCTCTCTCCTGGCTTTATCCCAGAATTCTCTCTTCTCCTGAATGTTCCACACCCTATTTCTTGCCTAAGCCATAGGCCATAGCCTTTTTAATTGACAGGTGATGCATCCATACAATATTCAAGACATTCTCTCTACAGAGGAGGTCATCTGACCAAGGCCTCAGGAACCTATGAGAGCAAAGTGGCCACTGCCAATGCTGCTGGTTGCCTCATGACAGGAATGCCAGCCATTTTTTTTCCGGAACAACCTCCCCCAGGCCTCAAGGACAACCAGAAGGAAGACCCTCTTGCCCCTCATCAGCAAGAACCATGGAGCCTGAACAAACTCCTACTCCATTAGAACTTTTGGTCACTTTTGGGCAAAGAGCTGCTATCAGCATTAGCTCCAGAGGTAAATTCTGGATTAAAGCCGTAGTTAACATAGTCATTGGTGTTTGCATCAGCAGGGAAGGGGTACTGTGGGCAAGAAGGCTCTGAGGCCACTGTTGTCTTGGTGGCTAGTTTCTCCTCCAGTACCAGAGCTTGGTTAACATCTGGCCCTGTGGAAGAGAAAGAAGAACATACACCTATGGTCAGAGAGCCATGCAAATGGATGGCATGGGCATCACAGCCAAAAATGCAAATCTAGCTAGAGCTGGGCTCTGCCATTGGCTGTACCTCCTGGATCTTGCCTCACACTACCAACAGCCATTTCGGCTGGCATGTCCACCACCCTCACCAGCCTGCCTCAGCAGGCATGCTCTCTCAAGAGGATCCGTGACACCTGCTCTCTCTCTTTGTTCCTGGGACAATCTGGTACTGACACCACAGGCAACCCTCCTCTAAAAAGGATACCTTATATTGTAACTACAAACCCAAGGCACGGGGCAACCACGGCGTCGGACTCTATACTCACAACATGCCTTTCAGCTCTGCCTGCATACCCCTTGCTTCAGGGTATCCTTGACTATAGCTGCAGCACTGGGGATGGCAGGCTTGCAGGGTCCTTGGTACTCTCCACCCCATATAGGTCTAGAAACTTCCAGTTCTGGGCTCACAATATCTCCCAGGAGTGTTCCCTTACTATCCCCAACATACACATTCTTCTCCCCAAAGATAGCCAGTGAGTTCCTATAGGTGACTCTAATGTCACCACCACCACCACCACCATCACCATCAAACTTTGTCGAGAGTATTAACAACTGACAGCAAATATCAACATCTCCAGGTTTACTCTAAGAAAATATTGGATGACAAGGTCAAAGACTCAGCCACAAGATCAGTTGCTGCAGTGCTACCAACAGTAGGATAGCGTCAGAAATAGTCTAATGACCAGCAGTCGTAGGCTGCTTAAATAGACAGTGGAGAAATTGTCATGGGCAAAGGAAACACTTCTTCCTGGGGTACTTGGTGAGTTAAGCACTGTGCAGCACCATTAAAAATCTACTAAAATCATCATTAGTTCTAATAAGCTCTTTAGAGTATATTGTAAGCACTCTTTCTGATGCTCATGCCCCTGTAAATAACCAAAGATGCTGCAGGATGGGGCAATTGGCTTTCCTAAGCACCAGCTGTGGGACTCTCCCTTGCTATTCTGTCTACCTTGAAGAAAAGAATTATCAGCCAGACAACCTTTATGCCTGCATCAGCTGTAGGGTGAACATTCCCCTTGGTGGTGTAACTGGAGAACTGTTGCAAGTGATGTTAAGAGGCAAGACTATGATTGACCTACAACACAAGCTAGGATGGAATTGATGCCAAGAGAAAAGCTGTGATTGGTCCAAAACGGAGCCTCAATGACTACAGCTGATGCTGAGACTGTGATTCCAAACATATAAACTGTGATTGGCCAAAACACACCTTCTCTTACTGTATAAGCAAGAGGCTCAGAGTCTACTCAATTTCATGGGCCACACAGATCAGTTCTCAGTGTAAAATACATATTCTGTGCTGAGGTGTGACTCAGTGGTACAGCACTTGCCTAGTATGTGAAATGTTCTGAGTTCCATCTCCAGAAAAGTGTGTGTGTGTGTAAGTCTGTGTGTGTGTGTGTAAGTCTGTGTGTGTGTATGTGTGTGTCTTTGTGTCTGTCTCTGTATGTGTGTGTCTTTTTGTGTATGTGTCTGTGTTTGTATCTGTGTATCTGTGTGTGTCTGTGCTCGTATGAATGTGTGTCTGTGTATGTGTGTGTCTGTGTGTATGAGTATGTGTCTTTGTGTGTGTGTTTGTCTGTGTGTCAGTGTGTGTTTATATGTATGAGTGTGTGTATCTGTGTCTGTGTGTCTGTGCATGTGAGTTGCTAGTGTGTGTGTATATTTGTGTGTTTGAGTGTATATCTGTTTCTGTCTGTGTGTATGAATGTGTCTGTTTGTATCTGTGTGTGTGAATATGTACATGTGTGTCTGTGTGTCTATGTGAGTGTGTGTGTCTGAGTGTATATGTGTGTGTTTAATTGTGTGTGTGTGTTTGTACGTGCACAAAAGTCTAACAGAAAAGTGCAGCAGACCACACAGTGTTTAAGGCACAATCAATTCATAGAGAAAGATGCTTGTTGCATATTAAATATAAAACAAAAGCTTCCAAAGTAGGACGTACGGTAAAGATCTTGGCCTGAACTCCCTGAGTTTTCCAAGGGAGCAGGCACCATTTTGGTCAATACTCATAGTTGTGAGATCTTGGCTGGGTGTGCATGGGTACTCACCCAGATAGCTGAGGACAACGGGCAGGAAGACCAGGCCATGCAGCAGACCCAGCAAGGTGATCAGGAGGTTGAGGCGGAAGAAGAAAATCTGTATAAGCTGGGCCTGAGCAAAGCCCAAGATGAGGATGCCTGGGAAGTTGGTCATGGCCACTCCAGCAAACACCTGGTAGGGGTCATGGCCAGGAGTCAGGGAGGACATAAAGGCTCAGGTGGAGCACAAGGTGATCCATCCCTCTCCACTCACCGCACTGCCCATGAAGATAGTAGCATCTTTGGCCCTTTCCAGCCGTGTAGGCTTGGTGCTTACAGCAAAGGACCGGGTGAGGTGGGACACAAACTCCACAGACATGCCCACTGCCTACAGGCAAGAGAAAGAAACTTCAGGCAACAAGGGAGAAGATGGGGTGGGGGTGGGGAGAGAGGTACAAGAAAGTAAGCCAGGCAGATGTCTAGATCCTACATAAATGGGGTGGCTTATGAGTCTAGATCCCCAACTGCCAAGACCCGCTCTGTAGGTTACCGTGACAAGGTTGATGAGGGACACAGCATTGTAGCTGATACCCCACACAGCCATGAGGCCGATGGTGTCCACGAGGATCATAATGATGGAGAGCAGGTTGAGGATGCCTGAGCGCATGTCCAGACCCAGTAGGAGGTAGCAGACAACAAAGGTGGGCACAAAGCAGAGAGCAAGAGTGAAGATTCCCTCAGGGAGAACTGTCAGGTATTGCTGGTAGAACACGTTGGAGATCCTGCCAAAAATCAGGGTGTGGTCAAAGCACCAATTCTTCCTTCAAGTGAGAAGGGTATCCCATCTCAGAAGGAAAACATGAGATTCAGAGATTTGAGTTTGGGTGCTGGCCGGTGTAAGAAACAGACAGGGCCCCAAGCTACCCAGGAGACAGCTGAGACAAAGCTAGTTCTCATCCCTCAAGATCACTCAAAGCCTACAGCCCTCCCCCCTCCCCGACATCTCTTGTGTGGCTGTTTCCTCCCACATCCCTGGCTCAGCCTCCTAGTTCTCACGTGTAAGGGAAGACCTCAAAGTTTGGATCTGTCCCAGGCACCTTCCGTAGTTCAGCTGTGATATTGGCTGCTAGCAACCGGGACGCCCGGAGAGCTTCTGTAAAGTCCTGTGAGTTCCTTAAGGGCTTGTGGTAGGCCATGAACTGGGAAGCTGAAAGTCAAAGGTCAGTGCCCATTGGTGTATCCCAGAGACATTAACACAGATGTGATCACATTGGGTTCAGGGCTCCACCAGCGGCGCTCGAAATTCCTGATCAATTCTCTACAAGAGACCCACATTTCCTTATCATTTTTAACATGTATGAGTGTTTTGCCTGCATGTATGTCTGTGCACCACATGCATTCCTGGTACCTGTGGAGGCCAGAAGAGGGTGTGGGATCTCCTGTAACTGGAGTTAAAGACAGTTATGATCTGCTGCACAGATGCTGGGAGTCAGATCTGGGTCCTCCAGAAGAACAGCCAGTACCCTGAACCTCTGAGCCATCTCTCCAGCCTCAAGAACTGCATTTGCACTTTGCATGAACATCCTTAAACTGTACTTACTCCTGCCACTGAGACCAAAGCCCGACTTTGATAGGTGAAGCCTGAAAGATCATCCCTTATGTACCACCTGTAATCCCAGTAGCTAGCAGACAGAGGTAGGAAAATTCAAGTTCAAGTCTGGCTTGAACTTGAGCGTGAGATACTGTCTCAAAAGCAAAACAAACACTAAAATATCTCCCTCGTGAAACCAAATCTTTCTATGCATGCTTTCAAAATATGCACTGGATTTTTAAACAAAAACTTAGCCTGTTTTTTTTTTTTTGTTGGAGTATGGTGTTTCATATTTGTGGTCTCTGTACTTGGGAAGACAGATTCAGGAGTTCAGCACTACATAGAAAGTTCTAGACTGGTGTGGGCCTGTCTCAAAAAATTTAATTTTCAGCTTGCCTATTCCTGTAGGAACAGACTAGAGAGGAAGACAGGCAAACAAAAATGACTGAATTATTAAAGCTGTGACTTTGGGATCCTGCCTGTAAGTACAATAAACAACCCTTGTGAATTGTGTTCAGCAGTGTTGTGTCCACCAAAAAAAAAAAAAAAAAAAAAAAAAAAACCCACGAGGGCCAGGCACACACAGGGAAAACAAAGAGAGATGAGAAATAATCTCCAGTACACAATCTTAAGGTTCCTATGGAGCCTGATGCTATGCCTCTGAGCACCTGAAGATCGTTCACACCCAGAAGGATGAACATCTTCATCCAGAGATATGGTTCAGCATGTCTCAGGCAAGGTGTGGGCATGTTTAGCAATCTCTTGATGATGTTAATAGTGTGGGAAGAGAGAGGGGAGCTCTCGTTTTGAAAAGTGCTGCTGTAGGATATTTAGGGCCATGGTGGATACAGACCTGCCCTGGGCCAGGTGGGGCAGGGCTGTCTCTTCCCTCCAAGAAACAATCTACTCCTCTGTCCATCATACCCCAATCCCTTTCGACCACATGGGTTCTGTATGGCTTTGTTGCCTAGAGGACCCAGGTAAGGTAGGGTGCCTTCTTGGAAGATAGGAATTTCATAGAAGAGTTAGCTTGGAGGGTGGACTAGATGTGCTACAGTCAATTTACAGCTAGTGACCCAAACTCTGAGTTGTTTCAGAAAAAAAAAAAGAATTCATCCAACGCACTCAGGCCCATCTCCATGCCAGCCTCTCCAGGGTACTCATAGTGGTGTGTGGTGTGCACAGATCTAACTACAGCTGGCTCCCTCCATGCAGATGGCTGGCCTGTTTCTGCTGCCTGCTGTGTTAAGCTTCTCTTGACCGACCTGTCAGACGTCATCCCCCTAGTTATTGTTGATGGCTCTTGGGATTCCACTCCACGGAGGCATTCTACCTCATTTAGCCAGCAGCTGCTGCTGACACCTCCATATGATACACACAAGAGTGAATATGTGTTGAAGTGGGTGGCTCTCAATAATGACATCAGCTGTTACAAAGGCTGCCACACGTTTCACAGTGTCAGTGGACTTGGGGTGAAACAACGGGTGAAGTTGTGACAATGGAGAGGAGGAGGTGGAGCCAATGAGTCTGCTCATGGAGTTGAAAAGGAGAATCCTTGCTTACAGGCCCAGGACAGTTATACACCTACACACACACACACACACACACTCACACACACACACACTCACACACACACTCACACACTCACACACACACTCACACACACTCACACACACTCACACACAAACACACACACACAAACACAGACACACACACTCTCTCTCACACACACACACACACACACACACACACACACACACTCACACATCAGCCACATACACAGGTGCTCTTGGAGGGGCTCTAAAACAGCTGGCTAACTTGAGATCTCCTCCCCAAACCACACCACACTTACCTATAACCTGGCCATCTGAGCTCAAATTCACAGCGGTTCTGTATGCTGCTAGACCCCTGCAAAGAGGAGGCCAGAGTAAAGGCTTAGAGAGGATTGGACCTTGTTCTGTCAGCCCACCCACTGTACCCCAGGAAGGGCTTGGCTAGACACTCCTGCCCCTCTGTGTCTACCATCTCTGGAACCCACAAGCCTCCCCCATCTCCAGCAGGAGCCACCCTCTGAACCTACCCTTTAGGACACCTGATGTTAGGCACATCATTCAGGAACCAGGGCAGATACTTATGAAACTGTTCTACTGTGGGCCTCACGGGACCCAGAGTGCGGTTTATGCAGGTTTTGAAACAGTTGAAGGAAGCTGCAGAGAGGGGGGACACTGAGTAGTGACACACCAGGCAAGGCAGCTCCTGTTCTGATTCCCACTCTGTGCCCCAATCTAAAGTCCCTAGTTCTGAGGGATTTACACTTGCCACACCCAGTTGTGGGAGATGTGTCCCTCTTAGCTCCCAAGGCAGTAGGGAGGGAAAGTTAGGTCAAGAAATGGGATCTCCTACACTTGTTAAATACAGCAGCTCCATATGCAGGACCATAGCTCCATTCCCAACTCCACAACCCATCATCCACAACCAGCATGTTCTGCAAACAAAAGTATAATACTCCAGGGACACATGTTAGTATGCATGCCTAGACCCTAAACTGCCTGGACCCTATGGGTTTGGTAGGAGACTGAGAGACTTTTTTTCTCCTGCCTCAGTTTCCCTAAGCTGTAATGGGCAGTGAACCCCCTGTAGCCCAAAACTTACTATCCGTTGAGGGACAGAACTCATCCTTATGGGGGCCACTGACATAAAGGCGGCAGCAGGAGGAGGATGGGGTCAGCCAGTCGATGAAGTCATCTACCCAGGAGGACGCAGCAATAGCTATGTAAGACCTGAGGCCAGACAATGGAGAGAAGGTGGAGCCAGTGAGTCTGCTGGTGACTCCTTCCTGACCCTTGCACTGGAGCCTCCCCTGGCTTTGTTAGCTGCAGAGGCAGGGCATGCAGAAAGAGAGAACAGGAGAGGAAAGAGAAAGCAGACAAGGAGCAAGCCAGGGTGTTGGGGAGACCAACCACTTACTGGTTAGGGAATTCACTGGCATACTGGATTTTCTGGGTTAGGGAGAAGCTGTCACAGCTTGCACTAGAGCAGATGCCATTCATGCCTGCCACACTGGAGAAGTTGTAGCCCGAGGTGGTGTCAAAGTACACTGGAGGCCCCACTTCAAAGTATCGGTTCAGAAAGAGGAAGTAGTCTATCAGGTAGGAATCCTGGGAAAGAAGAGGATCTGTAAGTCTAGGAAATATCCATAATGGTCTTGCCCCAGGTCAGACAGAGTACATGCTCAGAAGTACATGCAAATGTGCCTATTGAGGTACACAGAGGCGTGTACAGAGGGACACACTCAGAGGTACACACACAAGGTAGATGCTCAGAGGAATACTCATGGATACACTCAGATACACATGCTCACAGCACATGTAAAGGAACTTACTCAGGCCGGGCGGTGGTGGCGCATGCCTTTAATCCCAGCACTTGGGAGACAGAGGCAGGTGGATTTCTGAGTTCGAGGACAGCCTGGTCTACAGAGTGAGTTCCAGGACAGCCAGGGCTACACAGAGAAACCCTGTCTCGAAGGAAAAAAAAAAGGAACTTACTCAGAAATGTACAGAGTACATATAGACATATAGACAAGATACAGGCTGAGGTACACACAGCACTGTGTACTTTCAGAAACATGCCCTGATGCAAACATAACATGTGCACACCAAGATGCACACAGAGAGACCCCAGGAGACATCAAGTAGGCCCATAGATGCACTGTAAGAAGTTCAGCAAAAGAAGAAAACTGAAGGAAACTGGATGTGTTATTTGAAGAAACAATAGCCAAAACCCCCCCAGATTGATGAAAGAGAGGCTTGGATATAAAGCTTAAAGGAACTCTAGGGAGGTCTAAAAGGACAAACTCAAACTTCGCCCAAGGCACACTGTCATACAGCTTTCAAAAGGCAACCTCGGAGAGCTCTGGGGACAACACAAGAGAAATGACTTGTTACAAGAAAAGATGTGACGCAGTTGCTTTCACTTTTTCCATCAGCCACCTTGGAGACTGCCGTTTATATATTCAAAGTACTAAAGGGGAGAAAGAATCTTCTTCTCAGCAACTCTGTCCTTCGGAGAGGAGGGCTTGGGGTGTAGCTCAGTGGTAAGAGTGCATGCTTAGCATGTGGGAAGCCAGAGGCTCAGGCCTAGTGTGGTGGCACACACCTTCGGTCCCAGGACTTGAGAGGCAGAGCTAGGAGATATCTGTGAGTTCAAGGCTAGTCTGATCTACATTTGAGTACACAGTGAGGCAGCACTACATAGTGAGACCCTGTCTCAAAAAAAAAAAAAATTAAAAATGTGGAGGAGGATGTGTTTCATAGAAGAAATTCAAGAAAAAAACCAAACAAACAGAAACACATCATGTGTCCATGGACTGGATGACAAATGTTAAGGTATCAGTTCTATCAAAGATAAGCCATCTGCAGATTCAGTGTAATCCCTCCATAAATACCAAGGACAGTTTTTGAAGGAATCTAAAAATGTCAAGCTAAAATTCAAATGTAATCTCATAAGAACTCAAATCACAGCCGGGCAGTGGTGGCACACGCCTTTAATCCCAGTACTTGGGAGGCAGAGGCAGGCAGATTTCTGAGTTCGAGGCCAGCCTGGTCTACAGAGTGAGTTCCAGGACAGCCAGGGCTACACAGAGAAACCCCTGTCTCGAAAAACCAAAAAAAAAAAAAAAACTCAAATCACCCAAGAGAAATTGACAAAGAACAAATCTGCAAGTCTCATACTTTCTGATTTGCAATTTGGCTACTGAATCAAAGCAGGGCCCCGCTGACATGGGAGTCTGCATGGAGGTCAATGGAGCAAAATAAAGAGTCACACACATACATGACTGAATGATTTTTGACAAGGGAACCAACACCATTTGAAAGCTATACTTTTTAGTATGGTCCTGGGGAAGCTGGATGGAATCAAAATTTGTCCACTTTCATAACACTGTATATAAAGATCAACTCAAAGTAGGGCTGTGGCACACGCCTTTAATCCCAGCACTCGGGAGGCAGAGGCAGGCGGATTTCTGAGTTCGAGGCCAGCCTGGTCTACAGAGTGAGTTCCAGGACAGCCAGGGCTACACAGAGAAATCTTGTCTCGAAAAACCAAAAAAAAAAAAAAAAGACATATAGGTGATCAATATATACATGAAAAGATATGTAACATTTCTAACCATTGAAAATGCAAATCAAAACCACTATAAAGTCAGACAGTGGTGTTGCTAGGACTCTCAAGAGATCAAAACAAGAGGACAGCAGCATTCCAGACCAGTCTGGACTACATAGTGAGACCCAGTCTCAACGAAAGCAAATCAGAGCAAAAGAACCCACCAGTACAAACAGATAGGTACTACTTCATACCCTGTACCATAACTTTTATTTTTTATTACACAAAATAGAAGACAGACAAGGGGTATGGCTTTATGGCTAACTGATTAAGCACTTTCCCAACAAATGGGAGATCGAAGGTTTGATTCCCCAACACCAAAAATTAAAAATACAGAAAAATAACAAGTGCTGAGGCCAGAGAGTTGACTCAGCAGAGTGCCTGGGTTCAATTCCCAGCATCCACAGGGTAGCTCACAGCCATCTGTAATTCCAGTCCCAGGGGATCTGACACCCTCTTTCTGATTTCTGCAGGCACTAGGCACCCACATGACACACAGACATACATGTAGACAAAACACTCATACAAATAAAGTAATAAATCCCAAACCAGCTATTGGTGAGGAACTCACACAGAAGGAAGTCCCTCTGTGTGGATGGCAACATGGATAGGCCTCCATGCAGGACACCTACTGTGGCCTGAGCCAGCACTCAACCCTCGAATTTTACAAACATAGATGTGGTTTCTCTCTCAGGGTCCACTTAGAGCAACTATGTATGGTGCCATGCCTCGAGTTATGTCCCCGCCTCAAGCTCCTCCTCCTCCTCCTCCTCCTCCTCCTCC
>NW_021604569.1:21588821-21742758 GCF_004785775.1 Grammomys surdaster | reverse complement strand
CCTCCTCCTCCTCCTCCTCCTCCTCCTCCTCCTCCTCCTCCTCCTCCACTACCACCACCACCACCACCACCACCACCACCGCTCCACTTGTTGGGCACTGCTGCCCCTCCCAGGTCTCTGGACAAAGGGCTGAAAAGAGGCCAGGCTCACCTTGGGCAGAGCCAGCTCCTGGTCCAGCCCCACGCTGATGTTGCACATTAAGTAGAGGTTTGCTCCAAACAGGACCAGAAACAGCAGCAGCTGAGGGAGAAACTGGCACATGAGAACCTCTCCCCAAACAGCCTTCATCTTCCCTCACACTTGAATGGCGTTGTTGGGCATCCTGGGAAACATCTTAGAGTTGGACAGACTCGAGTTCTAGCTCCGAGTATCCGCTCTGGGCCTGGGCTGCCTCCCACTATGCTCCTCCTGGTCACTCTCCGCTCTGGGGCCTGGGCAGCCTCCCACCATGCTCCTCCCGGTCACTTTCCCAAAAGTGGAACAGCCCCTCAGCCCACGTACCACAACAGGGCGGATGAATCTGTGCAGCAGAAAGGGAGCGTATATTTTCCGGAAGAAGCGGAGTAAGAGGCCTTCATTTTGTTTAGGTGGGGGCAGCTTCCGGTTTGAAAAGCAGCATAAGATGTCAGGGCGAGAGGCCTAGAGAATCACAGACCCTCAAGACTGAGTCCAAGGCAGACCACAGGATCCACCTTATCCAAAAGAAGCCCTGAAGATTTTGTATGAGTGTATGTACAGCTGCATGCCAGAAGAGAGCATCAGATCCCAGTATAGATGATGAACCACCATGTGGTTGCTGGAAATTGAACTCGGGACCTCTGGAAGAGCAGCCAGTGCCCTTAAGCGCTGAGGCAACTCTCCAGTCCCCACTGCAGGGTGTTTTGTTTTGTTTTGTTTTGTTTTTACTTCCTGTCTTAATCAAATACTGAATTTTACATCATCAAAAAAATTCCTGTTAACTCTTTATTTATAATTTATTTTGTAAACCTACATACTTTTAGGGGGGTTGATGATGCTACCACAAATAACTAATATGAAATTCTCTTTCTACGGAAAATTGGTGAGCACAGAGCCCCAAACATTCTCTCTCAGAATAATGTCCCTGCCTCCCACCCAACTCTTCTGGCTACCTCTGTGCCACATCTTCCAGAGAATGTGGGGACACTGGCAGGGTAAGTCCTTGGTCCTGGCCCAGTTGTCTTTACCTCCTGCCTCTTGCTATCCAGGGAGAGCAGGGCCACAAAGGCAGTCATCTGGAGTAGGAAGTCGAGGATGATTGCTGAGCCAGAGGTCAAGGCAAAGGTCCTCACTGCTGGCATGGGGGTCAGGGCGCCTGTTGAGGGCATAGCGTCTGTTGGATCATTCTGGTATCATGGGCCAGATGCCAGCACAGACAGCTTAAAGCAGGGAACACCCATTGCCTTCTGAAAGCCTGTGCCCCCTCTTAGAATTACCTAGCAAACCTGATCCTGGGTGGAGGACAGCCCTTGCTCACCTAGAAAGAAGCAGATGGCCTCAGAGAGGCTGCACAGCAGCATGCTGGGGGCCACACTGCCCAGGGTACGGCCAATGTGAGCCTCTCGCTGTTCCCCAGGCATCCTAGGCAGCCTCTGAACGGGCAAAGAGACAGAGTACACAGGGTGTGCCAAGGTCACCAAACTTTAAAGATCATCAGCAGGGTGTGACAAAGGTTTAGAGTCCTGGCCAAATCTGAGAAACTTCCAGGCCTTCTGGAGACCGAATAGCCTACTAACAGCTCTCAGCCACACTTTCTGCTTTTGCGTTGTGATGTAAAGAACCACCTGGTGCATTCTAGATGTAAAAAGTTCGTGTCACTGAAAGTCTTCGACAGCACAGAGAGATAAATGGACTCTGGTTTGTGCGTATACCATGGAATGCCACATCTGGTAGTGTAAAGGCAGGAAAGAACTCACTGGATGTTGTATGGGTTTAACTGGAAGCAAGTTCAAGATGACTCAATTAGTATGAATGAACATGTGCCAACCCAGGCTATTTCCTACATGTGTAAGTTTACAAGAATCCCAGCGACTCTGTGCAGGGCCTTGTCTAATGAGGATGTTGGGTATGAAGAACCCCTCCCTTCTTACCTGGTACTCTAGAACAAAGATGAAGATGTTGTCAGCTCCCACAGCCAGCACCAGGAAAGGTACCACTTGGATGATAACCAGAGAGGAGGGGACACCCACGTAGGAGTAGAAGCCCATGGCAGCCACGACTGCTCCCAGCACAACAGCCACCCCACCTAGGCCCAGAGTAGCCTTGGACTCCACCTGTAATTCAATGAGGCTCAGCCTGCTGGCTACCAGGGCACCTGCCCAGACCCTCCTTACTTCCCAGGTTGGGCAAGGAGCAGGCAGGCATCCTTGGTGCTTACATGCCACCCACCTCAATGAAGAACCCATATTTAAGTCTCTATGTTAAACTATGCTCCCAGGGGCAGGCCCATGGCACCAGAGAGTGCAGGTGTGCCTGGCTGCACCTTCCTAGAACTTCATTGCATGGCCTTTTAAATGGTAGCTTCGCATGTGGACAGTGGGAATATGTTAGAGAGCAGGAAGAAAACCCTGAGTCTTTCAATGCAGAACACATCCAAGAAATGCTACCCTTCAAGGGATTCCATTTGGGTGTGTCCAACTTGCTATTTTAAGGTGCCCACTCTTGGAAAGCTTTGGAAAGCCTTCTGGAGATGTCCTAGGCTCTGAGTCACTCTCGCTGTGGCCCTCTTGCTCTCACCGCTACTCGGCTACATCTGGAGTAGCTGCCCAGGGCCAGGGAGATGTACAGGAAGATGATAATGTAGCTGACGGCAAAGACAGGCAGGTCCTGGATGGTGGTGCGGTTGATCTCATCCTCCAGCGAGCGCTGCAAGCACACAACCAGCTCACTGACCACATACTGAGTCTCCATATTGAGTGGCAACACTCTCTGGGGATGAACTACAGGAGTCCCTGACACAAGTGTCACATCTGGGTGAGCACAGGTGTTCACCACCCAGGGCCATTCAGGAACAAGTAGATCCAGGATGCGGATTTGACTGGAATTGACCCACACCATTAGGGATTGCAAGCATAGAACCAGGGACTCTGCAGGGCCCTTACCTCAGCTGAGAATGCAACCTGGAACTTGTCAGCTGTGCTGTTCTGGAACAATTCCATTTCCTTCAAGAAAGCCTCCTCCCAGAGCTTGGCCTGGGCCATGCGGGGATCGTCAGCGGGGTAGTTATTGAGAGAGAAGGTTATGATCAGCGCTTCTGCCTCGGAGTAGTCCGTCCCTGAGAAGAGAAACTCTGAGCCTCCCTCTTATTGAACCCTTGCCCCTCCTCCCCTCAGGCTGTAACCTTCTCCCATTCCTGTTTCTCTACTGCTTCCCTGTTCCAATAACATCTTTATCTCATGCTTCATTTCCCTTTCCCACCCAAAGACACAAAACCAGAGCTCCTAGGTAGCATTGAGAGATGAGGGCAGTGACCGAGGAAAGACAGGAAGCATTGTCTGCAGCCCCCGTAAGCCAGGCCCCCAGACACTGGGAACACTCATCACCATGGCTTCTCCCCCCTCCTACCTATTATCTTTGCACTAAAATTGTCCCTTCAGTAGCCTCCCAGGGTCTACCTCACTTACCTTGGTATCCCCCAACAGCAAGAAAGGGGAAGATAGGGGCCCCGTAGTCAGCTATGCAGCTCAGAGCCAGAGACGTGCCATCTTTGTATGTGAGAGGGGCACTAGAGAGAAACCACAAAGAAAAAGAACCTTTCCTGGCCCTGCCTGGACCCTTTGGCCCCACCCTACCTCAGGCCCTTTGTCTCCTATTGGAGGAGCAGTGACTCCACACTACCAGAGGGTTCAAAATGGCCACCTTTCCACAAGGTACTCTCATATGGTTCCCTAGTCCACTGAATGTAGTAGGGGTTGCCTTGGAGACAGACCCCTTGGGCAGGTAACACTTCCCATGTCCCCTCATATAGCCAAACCTTCCAGACCTGTCATTATCCCAGTTCCAAGTGAGCATCACAATTAAGTGATGAGCCCAGATCTGAGCCATGGCCACCTGACTCACAGATCTCAATGCTGTACTTCATTCCCCTCCTCCCTGAGCCTGAAACCCACGTAAGTGTTGAGTTGAGCCCTGGAACTCAGAGTCACATGTCTACAGCTACTCAGCCAGTGCCCTTGAACAGGTCTGTGCCCTTCAACTAATCCCTTTCTACAGAGCATACCTCTGTGGAGACAGAACAGAATACTAACACAAAGCTCTGTACACACATTCTGAGGTCTGAGCAAGTGTATATATGAATCAACAAAGCCGTCTAAGAGAGCTAAATTGCTGTGTGGCCTTAAGCAGCTCACCATACCACTCTGAGCCTCAGCTTTCTGGTCTATGCAATTAACATAGACCACCATGACTCACCAAGAGTTGGGAGCATTCAAAATCAAAATAAAGATAGTACAAGAGAGGTATGATAGCTTAGGCCTGCCACCACAGCACTCAGAAAGACCACCTCAAATAGTGTGACTCTGTCTAAAAAACAAAAAGCAACAACAAAAACCATACTGTCTTTAGCATGGCCGATCCCCGATGCCTCTCAACAGCCCCTCTCTGCTTTCCCATCTGAGGGATAGCACGGACATTCTAGGAAGCAGCTTGGACTTGAGACTCAGCCGAGGATAGACAGACATTAGCAGGGAGAGACAGCAAGATCTTTCTGTTCTAATCCAGTGGATCTAAAGACCATGAAGCCTGGGACCTGCAGGGGGAAAACTGTGTTCATTAAAAGCACTCGGGGTGGTTACCTGCTGTAACCCTCGCCTGCTCTAGAGTAGGGGCAAGCCCATTTGGGGCACTTCACACTTCATGATTTTCTCCAGGAGCCTCCTCCACCTCTGGCCCTCTCACCACCCTTCCCTCGGTCTGATGAGCTCACTGGCATCCTGTTTATGCCAGCCAACATGGACAAAGCCAGAAGCAGAACTTCATCAGAATAAGGTTGTAGACAAAACTGCGCTAGAATCCAATCTATAGCCTGATGCCTGGGACAAGAGACTAACCACAGCCCTGCCTGAAGTCCAGATGAACATATTTCTAGCCAATTATGAGGCTACCAAAGTCCCTACCAATCATGACACAGTGTCCAGAAAAGGAAACATTGTAAACACAAACACTACCTGAGTCACGGCTTGGAGATTTAAACTAAGACTATAGCAAGGGCAGGAGAGAGGGCTCAGAAGTTACGTGGTGGTGTTTCTGCAAAGGACCAGAGTTTGCTCCCCAGGACCCACCTGGCTACTTATAACTGACCTCAACTCCATTTCCTGAAAATCTAGCAACTTTTTCCAGCTTCTTCAGCACCAGGCACATATATAAGCAGTGTGCATACACGCACAGGAGAAATATTCATTCATGTGAAGTTAAAGTAATTCTAAAAATTAAGTGGACACCACAGCAGGAGCATCATGGAAGGAAAGATCATATGGATTGGAGCTAGAAAGACTGATAGGACAAAAGTCCTGGAGAGAACAGGCATAAGACGGGAGGGAGCGTCGGGCGGTGGTGGCACATGCCTTTAATCCCAGCACTTGGGAGGCAGAGGCAGGTGGATTTCTGAGTTCGAGGCCAGCCTGGTCTACAGAGTGAGTTCCAGGATAGCCAGGGCTACACAGAGAAACCCTGTCTCAAAAAAAAAAAAAATTCAGGCACACGATGGCCCTGATAGACACACATAGGAGCTGTCCCTGGCTCCGAAGGATGGAGCTATGTTCTAGTCTGGTTCCTGGGGGTATAGCAGCTCCCACCTGTTGCCCTCAGGCATACTCACTTTGCACAGTACAGGAAATGGTCCTTCCAGTCCACCAGGGCGGTCTGGCCATTCAGAGTCTGGTTGGCCGTGAGCAACAGGAGCGTGCGGTTATTCTGGAAGTACTGAAGGAGGCTGTTGACACAGCAATCAGAGAGGCTGGTGTTATACGGTTTGAGGGGGGCATAGCAGATGTCCTGTAGGGAGATGTTGCGGTGTGCCTCCTGGGACCACACTTGCAGGTGGCGAAGCCTTTCCTGTAGCTCCAGCAGCTCCAGGAGTGAGTCCAGGGACAGGATCCCACTGAAGTTCTTGGGTCCTAGCAGTAAGGAGTCGTACTTGTAGCTGGACTTGTTCTTAGCTGTCACAAAAATCTGGTTGGTTCGGAAGAAGGGGCCAAAATGCTCATCATGGAAAGCCTTCTCTTTCCGGGCTTGGCTTTTGGGAGCTGACCACAGGTCTACAGGGTCTGTGGTAAGCTCTATAAAGGTCAAGCCTGCTGACAAGGCTATCACAACTATGAAGGACAGTGCCAAAACGGTGAGTGGCCATGAGGCCACCTTCGTGCCCCAGCTCTGGAAGAACCGGCCAAGGACAGCATGAGGTGAGCATCTGTGCTTACGAGGGAGTTTGGAAGCTTCCTGGGAGCCTGCTGTCTTGTTCTTGTTCCTGTTGGAAACCACTCGGAGGCGCACAAGGACAGCAGAGAGCACCACAAAGACAGAAGTAAAGATGATGATGAGAGCCAGCCAGCCCGGCATTTGACCCATGTAGAAAGATGGGCGCAAGGCCTGGGGTGGAGGGATGACAGGGCAGGATGCTGCACAGTCCTGGCAGGAGCAGACTGCCGAATCGTCACCCTGGGACTCGTTGCAGGGTGTGATCTTCCCATTCAGTGGCTGCATCCCATCTGCCACGGGCTGGCCAGGCTCCAAGAGGTGGAAGGTGATGTCCAGTGGAGCCAGGCCATTCCCTGTGTCTCCTTGGAAGTTAAGCCAGCGCTGAGCATTGCAAAGGGCAGAGCCGTACACTCCACACATGGTTCCCACAGCCAGTGAGGCAGCTGAAGGGATGCGCACCTGGCTACAGGACTCATAGGCCTTCTCTGCAAAGCTGCGTTGGTAAAAGGCCTCATAGGCCACCACAGCAGGAAGCTGACCAGCACCCCGCTCAACCACGCGGGTGACATTGATGAAGAGGCTCTGGTCAGGGCTGCAGGTGTTATGGCAGTGTAAGCTCACAAAGTTCTCAGAGCAGGCTGGGCAGCGTGTGAGGAGGGCCTTGGTGATAGACATGCTACTTTCTAATGACAACAGCTGCTTGGTAGAGCAGCAGGCAAAGGTGTTATTGGGGCCATTGTATAGACGGGGACAGATGCGCTGGAGAAGAGCCAGATGGTCACCTGTGACATGGCGGGCCGGGGTATTAGACAGGCAGGATACATTGGATAGTGATGTGAGGCCTCCAGAGAGCTCTGGGTTCTTCCCACACTCTTCATAAAAGGTGCAGACGCCAGCTTGGTGAGTGGGTGTGTATAGCTCCCCCTGGGCCTGCAGAAAGGACCGATAGCATCCATGAGCCCTAAGTCTGGTTGACACAGTCAGGTACTGTCTGGAGAGTGAGAGGCCAGGGAGTATATGGGAAAGATGTACAGCAGTAAGGGGCTGGGAGTGCTAGGGGAGGCCGGTCGGGGCACGTGCTATGCTTAGGGTGCCAATGGAGGGGCACTCTCCCGATGGACAGTGACGGGGTTATTCAGAAAAGGAAGTGATCTAATAGAGTGTGGCTTTAAAGCCTCATGCTGCAGGGGAGAGGAGGAGATAGGGACCTCTATTGCTGCCCGTTTGAGTCTCCAGGCTGGACTCTACACCGAGGCCAGGGTTCCTTGTACAGGGATCTGTACAAGAGCCCCCACACACATCCACACATATCTACACACACACACCTACATCCTGCATTAGCAAATTGAGCGCAAACAAGGATGATGACAGGACCTCCTCCCAAACCCAGACTATTTCAGGTACTGTTCACTGGGATCCACCTCCTGCACCTGACTTGGTCTACATTTACAGCTCCATCCCTTTGCCTCTCTGACCCTTTATCCCTTCAACCCCTTGACCTGGAGACCCCTCCACCAGCACTTATCTTTGGGCATGGAAAACCTCCCACAGCCATGGGACTCTTCCTCATTATCAGGTACCCAGATGGCCTTGCCCTAATGGGAGGCACTAGGAAGTAGCCACGAGCGACAGACTCACCGAATTCAGGAGCAGGGCCCAGAGCAGCCATCCCTGCCATGTAGCTGCCATCCCAGGGCCAGGAAGTGATCAAGAAAAAGCAGGTCGAGGCCTTCAGAGATAGCAGGGGAAAGCTGAGGGCTGGCCCCTGAATTTGCACATTAAGGCAGCCTCCTCCTCTTAGTGACAACCCTCATCTGCCGCGTTGAGGCCAATAGGGCTGTGCGGTACTAGTTAATAATTTACCTCCTTACGTCAGGTGGCGCCATTCCATCTCCCCCTTCTTAGGTGAACTTCCTAGTGAAGGTGCTGGGGTCCTCACTCATTTCTTGATGCAACTGAAGTCTAATGTGCTGGTTACAGCCAACTGGGCAAGAGATGCCCAGATCAGACACTGGCCTGGCTTTGACCTTGGGGGCTTAACATAGCTGCAAAATGTCAACATTGTCCTGGACTTGGCCTCCAATCTACAGTCTGACCCATCGCCTCTTGAGATCAACATCAAGGATAGGCTCAGACTCACTTGTCGTCCTAGCAACTGAATAGTTGTTATTAGTGCCCAGATAACAGGGATACGAAGACAGAGTCATTCCATGACAAAAGTTCTGACAGGGAACAGGACCAGAGATTCCTTGGATCCCTTTGCCCTTCTTCCTCATGCCTGCTCTATCTCTTTCTTGATCCTGGCCCTGGCCTAGTCCTCTGAACAACCCTGGCTAGTAGCTGAGTGGCAAGTCCCACCCAACCTGGGCCCAGGTACATGGTTCACCTTCTGCTTCTTTCCAATAGGAAACTTCCAGTCTTTCCTTGGGCTCTTGCTATCACCAAGACAGGCCAGGACCTTGGCCCCTGTTGCCAGGACTGAGCTGCTGATAATTGTTTCAAGGCTGCTCATGAGGCTACCTGTTGAGACAGCTGCAGGGAAGGGTTCCTACTTCGCTCTACCAGTGTCCCAGGGGCTCTGGTGAGCTCAGAGGGGAGCCACCCAAGCTTAGGCAGGGAACAAGAGGGGCTGAGGAGAAGGCCCCAGGGCCTGATCTTGTGCAGGGCTAACCCTACACGACATCACCTGCTTCCCTTGTTGCTCCCTGGATGCCACCCACTCCTATTCTTGTCTTGTCTCAAATGTTCTCATTTGATTCCTCCAGATGCAGACCCTGAGACAAGTATCCTAGGACAAATGATATGGGTTATTTGGAAGATGACTTCAGGTGACTGCAGGGGCTGAGCAGACAAAGAATCATAAGATGTGATGATCAAGATGTATTCAAGAATAGCTCCTGTCCCTGAGACCTCCAGGACATAGTGGGAACTGCCCTAGGAGATCCCCACCAGTGGATGAGGGTGTGACACTGTCCGCACCTAGTCATTGATTGAGGACACTCCTGGAATTACTGATAGGGACATGGTGGCACACACCTTTAATCCCAGCACTTAGGAGGAAGAGGGAGGCAGTTCAAAGCCAGCCTGGTCTACAGATCAAATTTCAGAATAGCCAGAGTGACAGAGTGAAACCCCATCTCAAAAAAAAAAAAAAAAAAAAAAAGACTGTCGTCACATGAAAAACCTCAAGAGCCCAAATGAGGGGCGTTGAAGCCCTGCCTTCTCCACATCAGTTCTCATGAGGGTTGTCCAGCTGTTCCCAGACCAGACCCCAGGGAGATGAGGGTCCAGATCTGTGGTCTGAGCTCTTTTCTGAAGCCCTGCAAAAGCATGAGAAACACACAGTCACACTAGAGGCGAGTGGGCCACCCAGTCTAACGTCACTGCCTGTGTAGGGGTCCCTGTGGGCCTTGCCAGGGCACACTAGTTCAGTCATGAACATGTGACACAAGCATGCACGCTTGCTGTTTTTCTCTTGATTTTAACACTTAATTGCCTTCAGTCTCTGATCACCATGTTTATTTGGAATTGTCACCCGTGGAGCAGCATGGGGGTCTACTCTCCCAGTATTGGAAGGTGAGCTGGTTGCCAAGATTTCATTACTATAAATAAGTGTCTATTGACCCCTTTATGTCTAAGATGTGCCCCCCTCCTCTTCTTCCTCCTCCTCCTTCTCTTCTTCTTCTTCCTCCTTCCTCTTCCTCCTCTCCCTCATCTCTCTTCCTCCTTCTCTTCTTTTTTATCTTTGAAATGTGTCTCCTTCAAATGTGTTCCCAGAGCTGAAACCTATGATTTTAAGTGCATTTATGATTTATGCATTTATATAAGTGCACAGTTGGCAATTTCATTCCTTGAGCTATATGAGGATTATCAGACGATTATCAGATTTTGTTACTGGTATCTAGCTAAGGGTCAGTCCCAACTCTCCCAGGACAAACACCAATGACGCCAGCAAGCACAGTGTCTCATCCTATGCTCACCTAATCATAATCGTGTCTCACCACACTTTTATGGTCATGAACTATGTCTGCCAGGCTTCACTAACTTAGCAACTGCAGCAGGATAAGAAGACACCTCCTGGTTTGTGGAAGGAGGGCTTAGTACTGAGATTTGAACCCCAGACTTGCACATGGTAAGCCCGTGCTACACCACTAAACTGTACAGTCAGCCATGAAATCTCTTTTTAATTTAAATTTATTATTCATACAATTATCTCTGGCTACAATGTAGTCACTCAGCAGCCCAGTGCAGCATTTCACACTATGTCAGGGGGCAGCTTGGAATTGGGGCAAGGCAGTGCTCTGAGACCAGGGTGTTTGCTTGGTAGTTCTCCAAGGAAAGCTGTTCAGGCAGGCCCTGGAGATGTGAAGAGAGCTCACTAATCTGACTTCTCTGTACTCCAGCAGCATTCAGAGTTTGGGGGTCTATGTAAAAAGGCCAGGAAGGTTATCTTTGCTGACCCCCGTGAATGTGAGTAATCAGCCTACTATTGGTATCTTCACTTCCTTGTCTTCAGACCGTATTTGGTGAAGGACTGTGCCCACAGTTCAGACGGAGGTATGCTTCCTGTACTAGAAGCTCCCTTTGTCACAGGCAGTGGCCATGTGATCTGCCTCAAGACATCTGCATTAAATGCAACTTGCATAGCTCCTGTGATAGCCTAGGCTTGCCCACCTCTTGTACTTTAGACAGAGGGGCAGAATATCTGGAGTTCTCGCTTATCTTGTGGTCCTGAAGGATCAGTAAATAATGATTTTTAAAATAGGCCATCCAGGAGTGACATCAGGAAAACAGTAAACAAGGAAGCTCTGAGATAGTATCTCTCCATAGAAACATTGATAAAATAAGCTGAGATGTCAGAACGAACTTTGTAGGCACTCAAAAAAAAAAAAAATAGATAAAGGTCTATAGCAACCAGGCAAACAAAGAATTAAAAAAAAAAAAAGTTGGCCTGAAAAATTCTAGGGCAGTTTTATGGTACTTTTATTCACCTTTGCCTCTTCTCTTCGCCAGCGTAGAGCCTGCCTCTGCCTTAAAGCAAGAAGAGCATCTGCTTTACAATACAGAGGGAGCTGGGCGGTGGTGGCGCACACCTTTAATCCCAGTGCTTGGGAAGCAGGGACAGGCAGATCTCTTTGAGTTCGAGGCCAGCCTGGTCTACAGAGTGAGTTCCTGGACAGCCCGGGCTACACAGAGAAACTCTGTCTTATAAAACAAAAACAAATAAATAAACCACAGAAGGAATTCCCTCCTTCTGTTCAGGGTTGATCAAATATTGATCAGCATAAAGATAGGCCACTACTCAGAACCGTTCCTGGGGTAGAGTTTAAAGGTAGAGGTCTACAAAGGGCCACCTAGCCCAAGGGACCTAGGCAAGTAGGAGTTGGAAAGCAGCTATTTGTGTTCTAGGAGAAAAGATGATAAAATCCATCCATTTAGGATACGCCATTTAGGATCTCACCTGGCAATCACAAAGCATCCAGATTCCCAAGCCCACTCGCAATAGTAAAATGTGGGCTGACCTTCCTTCCTTCTATTCTTCCTTTTTTAAAACTTGTTTTCTTTTTTTTGAGACAGAGTTTCTCTGTGTAGACCTGCCTGCCCTGGAACTTGCTCTGGGAGACCAGATTGGTCTGGAACTCACTGTGTATCCCAGAGATGACTCTGAACTCACAGCAGTCCCCTTGCCGTAGCCTGAAGATTGGTATTTCAGGTGTTAGCCACCACATCCAGTCTCTTAGTGCACTGCCATTTTTTAAAAATATTGTCTAGAACTTCAAAGCTTAAGAAAGTGAAACCAGATGAGGAACCTGGATCCTATGATATGTACGTAGGGACCTGGCTGAAAGATGGCCCAGAGACAAAGAAGAGCATAAATTCCTTCACAGGGCTTCATCTCAGGCTGCTCCTTTTCTATACTCTGCCATGTGGTTTTTATTTGTTCTCTAGGACTAAATCCAGGAATCATATAAACTGCCTTACCATCGAACCTAGTTTCCTACCTTTCTTCTGGCCTTGGTAGCTTATGTATATATAGGCAAACACACATAAAATAAAAAGAAATATATTTTTTAAAATCACAAATGTGGAGAAATTTTCAACACATTCCTAACATCTAGTAGGTTAAATAATAAAACACAAGGAAAAATTTAAAATATCTTTGAGCTAGGCATAGTATACATACCTGTAATGGTATCCAGACCTCATTAAAAAAAAGTTATGGAATGAAATAAAAATATAGAAAATGTACCAGGGCCAAGCAGTGGTGGCGCACACCTTTAATCCCAGCACTTGGGAGGCAGAGGCAGGCAGATTTCTGAGTTCTAGGCCAGCCTGGTCTACAGAGTGAGTTCCAGGACAGCCCGGGCTACACAGAGAAACCCTGTCTCAACACCCCCCCCCCAAAAAAAGAAAAGAAAATGTACCAGGAAGTAATGATAAAACAACTAAAGTCAAATAAAATAAAAACCTAGCAAACCAAATGTGTGTGCAGGAAAGACATACTAACTGGGAAATTTTGAGTTCAACTACATATATCCTAAAAGAAGAAATGACAAATGTGGTGAGACAGGCTGTGGTCCAGCATTCAAAAAGCTGAGGCAAGAAGACTAAATGTGACCCTCCCTCCCCCGCCAGGAGCAGAGATGATGGATAGACAGGGTGGGGAGGGTGGGGGCGGTGCTCAGAAGCCCTGTGAGTAATAAGGGCACACCAGGACCAGCTTCAGGGAGACAGATCAACTTTACTTGGGGTGATTCAAGGGTTATATAGTTTTGGGTTAAGGGGTAGGAATATCCAGGGCAAGCAAAGGTCATTGGTTGAAGGCTTAAGGTACTCAGATGCCTCATTACCATAGGCAAGGATTCTAGGAATCTCAGGTGCTATCTGAATGGGTTCTACCCGGAGAAAGGAAGCCGAACCTGTAGTCTTAACCAAGGAATGACATTCTATTTGCAGGTATAGGTTGTGGGATCTGAGGTTGTAATGGCTCTTCCTGGTTGTCAACTTAACTATATCTGGAATGATTGGTGGGCTCACCTGTGATCCAGATTGTGAGGCTGGAAGACACAAGTTTCTGATCTGGATCTTGAAGCACAGTGTCTATGAAAACCTTAGGCCCAGGCAAGGCAGTATGTGCCTTTAATCCCAGGAGATAAAGCCAAGCATATACAAACCATCATAGGGATCCCCCAGGTTAAGAAGAGAAAGCCTGACAAAGGGAGTCCACCATTTTGCACTGAGTACAGAAGGCTATCCAGATAAAGGTAGACTTCAACCTTAATTATCAGGGCAACAGCTGACAGCTTCTCACAAAGTGAGGTCCTATCTCTTACATCAAAACAATAATAAAGGGTGGCTGTGTTTTACTTTGTTGTGTAAGGGTTTTTTGTTTGCATCTGAGACAAGGTCACACTCACTATGTAGCCCTGGCTGGCCTGGAACTCTGTATGTTGACCAAGCTTGCAGCAAACTCACAGAGATCAGCCAGCCTCTGATTTCCAAGTACTGGAATCAAAGGCATGCACCACCATGCCCAGCAGCACAGTGGTTGTCAGACTAGGGCTTTTTAATAACTAAAGGTTTAGTTCAATGGGACAGTGTGTGCTTGCCATCTAAGGCCCAGGGCTCAGTCCCCCTCCTCCATCATGGATGATTGTGCATATGTTCATATGCATGTGCAGGATATGACACCCAGGGCTACACAAAGAAATTTTGTGTTGAAAAAAAAAAAGTCTCTAGGCAAGAAAGATGGCTAAGTAGCTAAGAGCAGTGGCTACTCTTCTAGAGCACTCCACATGGAGGCTCACAACCACCTGAAGGTACAGTTCTAGGGGATCTGACACCCTCTTCTCACTTCCTCAGACACCAGATGCACACACACACATGGTGCAGACATGCATGCAGGCAAAACATCCATGAACATAAAATAAAATTATAATAACTACATACATATATACAATATATAACATATATAACTATATATGCATTTGTAAACAATTATATATACAATATATAATAACAATAAAAAGAAGCCTCTCTTTGCTACAGACAGACACGATTATAGAAAGTCACAATTGATGAAAATGCAGAGAAAAACTGTTCACATGGTATCCGGCCCCAGCTGATCCAGCTGTAATAGGATTCCTGCAAACGAGGCTTGGGTAACACTGTAGACGTGGGGATGTGATGATTGTAAGAGCCAGAGGAACTGGATGTCTGTCATGAAATTGTGTCTCCTAAAAATGTCAGGGAAGCTCTACCTATGAAGTCTCAACAACATAGCTGTCTACATGTGAACAATGACACCACCAACAGACATGCTAACTGATGAAGTTATTTCTCCGCTGGTGAAATAAGCCAATTCAAACGAGATTAGATTATATTAAATTCAAACTTGTTGGAAAGCTTGTCTCAGGTGAGTTCACCAGCCCTAGGAACCAAGGCCAGGGAAGTCACCATGGGGAGAGAGAAGAGAAGGGAGGGGGAAGAAAAAGAGAGAAAGGGTCCATGCGCTCAGAGAGACAGAGAGAAGAAATTGAGAGAAGACCAAAATATCTGGATTATATATGGAAGAGCCTCTGAGGGAAAGGCATCCCAGCCCTTGGGCTGGAAAGTTTAGGGTTGGGGGAAGCGTATACCAGGAAGGGACTGAGGGATTCTGGGAGAACCTGCAGGCCAGGTCTGCAGTGGTATGTAAAATGTGCACCTCAGTTCCCTGTCCTGGGGTCCGAAACCAAACTCTAGTGTGGAAGAGGAGCAAACCGTAGCAAAAGAATGCTAAGCAAGTAAGGATTGCTGAAAGCAGAAGTCCCCCAATCAATTATCCAATACCAAAAAGGTCAGCCCCCAAAACATGTACACACAAGTAACACTATACAGACTAAGCAGAGTGTATCTATACATTTAGGAATATATATTATATAATCCTAATACATAATATATATGTGTATCAGTTAAAGAAAAAGAGGCTAGGAATTTGAGAGAGAGCAAGGGAGGAGATGAATGTGGGAGGAGTTGGAGGGAGGAAAGAAAATGGAGAAATGACGTAATTATATTTTAACTTTAAAACATTTAAAACCCAAAGGTAGGTGTTATAAGAATAAGTAATACAACATTTTTCTATTTGCTTGGGTTTTTTAATTTTAATTTTTATTCTTTTATTGGATATTTTATTTATATTTCAGATGTTATTTTTGAGACAGGGTCTCTGTACATAGTCCTGGCTGTCCTGGAATTCACTATGTAGACCAGGCTGTCCTTGAACTCATAGAGATCCACCTGCCTCTGCTTCCTAAGTGCTGGGATTAAAGGTATGCACCCCACACCCCCTAACACAACACTTTGAGTGCCAAGAGATTGGACGATATAGAAGAAATGAGTAAAGTGCCTAATCTTTTAACGCCAAAACTGACACATAGCTGAAAACCTGGATAGAACCATACAGAAGAAAGAAACTGAGTTTTTGATTTTAAAATTCTCCCCAAAGAAAAGCTGAGGCCAGGAAGGCTTCACTAGTGAATTCTATCAAACGTTCACCTAAGAATCAACCCCGAGTCTTCTGAAATGCTTCCACACTATTGAGGAAAAAGGAGCATTTGCTGATTCATCTGCTGTAGTTTGAATATGGCTTGAGTGAGTCGGAAGTTTGGTTCTCAGATGCGGTGGAACCTTTATAGGAGGGACTCCGGAAGGGAAGAGTGGTGATATGAACCGAGCTTGAACCTTTTAGAGTGAGAACTAGGTCTCAGAGTGGTGAAATACAGAACCTTTAGCGTTTTTTTTTTTTTTGTTTTGGGGGGGGGGGTGTTCGAGACAGGGTTTCTCTGTATAGCCCTGGCTGTCCTGGAACTCACTCTGTAGACCAGGCTGGCCTCGAACTCAGAAATCCACCTGCCTCTGCCTCCCAAGTGCTGGGATTAAAGGCGTGCGCCACCACCGCCTGGCGGTCCGGGGGGGTTTTAAGAGAGCTCCTTGTAGAGAGAATTCAGACTGATCTCCTAGGGGGCACCTCCCTCGACTGAGCAGTACATGACCATCGTGGCAAAGGCTCGGGCGAGCCTCAGGCACGAGAGTGGGAGAACTGCCCTGATCCCTCACCTTATGAGAGAGGGACCTCGCATCTCACTTAAGCAGCACAGTAGAGCTGCGCCTGCTGGCGTAGAACAGGTGAGCTGGTCATGAAGTGGGAAAACTGTCTCTGCCACTTGCCAGCTGCAGCACTGGGTGAGCTAGCCTGGGCAATGTTGAGAGCTCGCCCTGGTGGTGTAGGTGCAGGAGAGCTGCCAGGCTAACTAATTCAGCTACCAGCCAGGCCCAGATCCAGGGCTCTGAGTTGACCCACCCCAACATCCATCTCATCTAGGATCTGCTGGAGTGAAGGGGTGGGTCTTGTACATTCAAAGCAGCAGGATCTCTATGACACAGGGTAGCAACTGAATGGCTGAGAGGAGTCCCTGAGAGGAGCCAGTATTGATAGTGTAGCAGAAGCCAGAGGCCTTGAACCAGACAATGACTCACTGCAATCAACATTTGCAAGTAAAGATGTGTGGGGGGAAAAGGATGTACACACTGTAACACACAACTGCTTCCATGGTGAGGTGGGGGGCTTGTTACTGGGAGGGGGGTTGCCAAGGCTGAAGGCAGATTATGAGGGACTGAGATATGAATGGTATTGGGGCGAGTGATATGAAATTCACCAAAAATCAATAAAAAGTTGGGTATTTTGTTTTGATTTGATTTGTTTTGAAAAGACAGATCTCCTGGCACCACTGGAATTTTACAGCACGTTGTGATAAAAGCCTGGGTTTGGCGCTTGACCACCCTGCCTTTTTGAATAAGCCCTCAACACTGTAGCCCACCATGAAGCTCCCACGGTACTGACATTAAGCTATTAGCCTCTAAAACCATAAGACAAATATCTTTTCTTTTAAGATTTTTAAAATTTATTTATTTGTTTGTTTTTATATGAGTACACTGTAGCTGTCTTCAGACACAACAGAAGAGGGCATCAGATCCTATTACAGATGGGTGTGAGCCACCACCATGTGGTTGCTGGGAATTGAACTCAGGACCTCTAGGGGAGCAGCCATCTTAAGCTCTGAGCCATCTCTCCAGCCCACTTACGATTCTTTTTTAAATGAGTGGCAGCATGTGTACACACACACACACACACAAACACACACACACACACACACACACACACACACACACACACACACACACGAGTGCAGGTGCCCTCAGGGTATAGAATCTTCCCGGAGCTGGAGTTACAGGCGTTGTAAGCCAACTGGAAACTGAACTGGAAACCGAAGTTAGATCCCCTGCCAGGGCAGTATTGTGCTTTTAACTCCAACCTCTAAACAACCTTCTGATATCAACTTCCTCTGCCTCGGGTATTTCATTTTGTAATAAAAAACTAAGACATAATTCTGTGAGCCTACTCTCACAGCATCCTGCTCTTAGGATATTCTGACATTACAAGAAAAGAAAACCACAAATCAGGTGTGAGTGGGCACATTTCTAAACCAAGTAGGAAACTGAAGCAAGAGGGTCACAAGTTCAAGTGAGGGCTCCAGCAAAACCCGAAAAAACTGAAGAGAACTACGGCTCACCATCCCTTTAAAATGCCCCCAAGCAAATCAAACTCGACAGCATATTAAAGGGTTACACATAAGGCCAGGTAGGATTTATTCTCAGATTGTAAAAATAGTTCAACACATTGAAGTCAATTACTAGGATACATTATATATTTAATACAAAAACCATATATTGAGGCTGGAGAAGTGGCACAGATTGCAAGAGCATACTTTGCTTTTCCAGAAGCCCCAAGTTCCAGCGTGGTAGTTTTTCAAGACAAGGTTTCTCTGTGTAGCCCTGGCTGTCCTGGAACTAGCTCTGTACATCACATTGGCCTCGAACTCAGAGATCTGCCTGCCTCTGCCTCTGGAGTGTGGGGATTAAAGGCTTATACCACCATCAACACCACCACCACCACCACCACCCAGAACTACATAATAAACCTAGTCTCAAAAAAAAAAATCAGCAAAAAAAAAAAAAAGTAAGCTAGACATAGTGGTAGCAGAACAGGTGGATTTGCACCAGGTGGGGCCAGCCTGATCTACAGAGTGTGTTCCAGTATAGCAAGGCCTACAAAGAGAACTTCTGTCTAAAAAAACCCAAAAACAAAAAAACAAAACAAAAACAAAATATACAACAATAAAATAATAACAATAATAATAATAATAGTAAAGTAAAAAAGAAATCTTGGGAGAAACTCCAATATGTCTGAGGCTTGGGTTTAATTCTCCAGCACTTAAAAAAAAAAATTACAGTGATATCTGTAAACAAAAAATGAAAGATCTATATACTGAAAACTACAAAATTTGCTGAAAGACATTTCAAAAAGCATAACTAAGTGGCCATGCCACCCGTACTCATGCATGGGAGGACAAAGGGACTTGTCACAATTCCCAACACAATCCCTATAATGTGCTTTTTCAAAATAATTCATATGGAATCTCAAGAGACCTTCAGTAGCCCAACAAGCTACAAATAAGGACAAAGTCAGAGCTCTACTTTCTTTTTTTGTTGTTGTTTTGTTTTGTTTTTGTTTTTTTCGAGACAGGGTTTCTCTGTATAGCCCAGGCTGTCCTGGAACTCACTCTGTAGACCAGGCTGGCCTCGAACTCAGAAATCCGCCTGCCTCTGCCTCCCAAGTGCTGGGATTAAAGGCGTGTGCCACTACCGCCCGGCCAGAGGTCTACTTTCTGATTTCAAAGCTTATTCTAAACCTTCAGCAATCTCACTGGTGTTGTATGGTGTAAAAACTGCCAACAGATTCAGGGCAGCCTTATCAACTAATGCCACTGTGAAAAGCTGCACATACCCAGGACATGCGTGTCCCTACTTTACAGTTTACAAAAATTAGTTTTAAAATAGTACAGGAGCAAGAGCTGAGGCTAAAGAACACTTAGATCAGATTCTCAACTTGTAGGTCAAAACCCCTGTGGGGGTGTCAAATGATACTTTCACAGGGGTCACCTAAGCCGTCCGATATCAGATATTTACAATTCTTTTTTTTTTAGATTTATTTATTTATTTAATGTATATGAGTACACTGTCTCTGTCTTCAGACACACCAGAAGAGGGCCTCAGATCTCATTACAGATGGTTGTGAGCCACCATGTGGTTGCTGGGAATTGAACTCAGGACCGCTGGAAGAACAGTCAGTGCTCTTAACCGCTGAGCCATCTCTCCAGCCCGATATTTACAATTCTTAACAGTAACAAAATTACACTTATAAAGTTGCAATGAAAATAATTTTATGGGGGGGGGGCCTGGAGAGATGGCTCATCAGTTAAAAGCATTGACTGCTCTTCCATAGGACCTGGGTTCAATTCCCAGCACCCACATGGCAGCTCACAATTGTCTGTATCTCCAAGATCTGACACCCTCACACAGACATACATACAGGAAACACTAATGCACATAAAATAAATAAATTAATTAATTAAAATAATAATTGTATGGCGGGGCAGTGGTGGCGCACAACTTTAATCCCAGCACTTGGGAGGCAGAGGCAGGTGGATTTCCTAGTTCGAGGCCAGCTTGGTCTACAGAGTGAGTTCCAGGACAGCCAAGGCTACACAGAGAAACCCTGTCTCGAAAAACTCAAAAAAAAAAAAAAAGCACAAGAAAAGGAAAACCACATGATTTGGTTTTCTCCCTTTTCTTTTCTTTTTTACAATCACTGTATGCTCCTGTGTGAGTGCACATGCCATCATCATGTAGGGAAGTAGGTCCCATGGAGGTCAGAAGACAACTTTGAGGAGTCAGTGCTCTCATTCCATGGTGAGTTCTGAGTGAGAACTGAAGCTGGGTGGTCAAGCTTACATGAGAAGCATTTTCCTCTGCTGAGCCATCTCCTTAGACTGATAATTGGTTTTCATCCAAAAGAAAGCTTAAAACCTTAAGTCAGATGTCGCAATGATGCATGAGTGACATTTTGTTTTGTTTTGTTTTGTTTTGTTTTGTTTTGTTTTGTTTTGTTTTGTTTTGTTTTGTTTTGTTGCTGTTGGGGTTCGGGAGAGACAGGGTCTCACCCTGTAGCTGAGCCCTCAAGCTCATGACCCTCTTACCTCAGCCTCACAAGAAGCTGGGAATACAGATGTGCATCTCCACATCCAGCTGTGACTGTCCTTAATATTACTGAATCATACACAAAAATGGTTAAAATACTAATTTTATGCATATTTTGCTTCAATGTAAAAACAGTAGAGCAGGAAGATGTGACAGACTTTACTGCCCCGCTTCAGTGGCACATGGTGATACTTTTCCACCACTAGGGCCACTTGGCCTTCAAGAATGACAAGCTTCCTCCCATACTTGACATGGGTTTCCTCTTCTCTAGAGCTGTGAACACTCCTTACTGATCTCCTAGGGGCTTCCTGTTTTTCCCTCCCAAAGCCTAGCTCCCTCTCTCTCTCACCCACCTCCTTGCAGCTAGATTTTAACTGACAGTCATCTGAAGATGTCAGCTGGTGCTGGAGCACTATTAACTTCAGCAGCAAACTCTAGCTACTCCCCTTGAGCTGCCACCACCCAGATATGACAACAATGTCTCCACACCTCACCAAGTGCTCCATGCTACAAAGGGCCTCTAGTTGAGGATGCCCACCCCACAGGAAACCTTCGATAAGTTGCTGATCTACTCCCCCCAACTCTTCCACAGGACGGGGCTGAGGCCATCTCTGGGTTCCATCCAAATCTTGCCTGTCAACTCTGGTTTTGCAATGGTCTCTTTCATTCTGTTCTTGGTGTCACAGTAGATCTCCACCACCTCCCTGGGCATTCAGCTTATCAATCACCTTGGGTAGCCTTCTGTTAGAATGCAGTGCATTGATACAGATGACAAGTCTAGAGTCCTTGCATGAAGGCTACCAAACAGCCCTCAGGGCTGCTTCAGGGATTAGATGTTCCACTAAGTCTCCCTGGCCTCATCCCAGCTCAGGGTGGACACAGGACACATGGTCTCCATCTTCTCCTGGTCAGCAGTCTGGATCTACCTTCCCTTGTTCTGTGGTCCATGTGTTTAGTGTTCTTGACTTTGCCCAGGTCAAGCTAACCTTCTGTTGCTGAGACTGAAGTCCTGGCTCCTAAGAAGGCACATGCATGCCTCTTCCATAAGGATTCTATCTTGTACAAGAGGCCATTTCCATGAATGTAAAAGGCTGTTTCCTCCAGGAGCAAGGCTATAGTTGGATCTATTCAGCGGTACTGCTGTCTGGTTCTTTATCACCAACCTCTGGGGACTCACAGCACGAGTCTGCTGTACCAGCCCACAATGAGGAATGAGGCTATCATCCCTCTGGATAGAGAGGTGGTTTGTACTTCCCTGAGAGCTGCTTGGAAAAGAAAGTGGGCAGTTCAGTCTATCTACCTTGACCAGTGACCCCCAGCACCCTCTTCCTCAGTTATAGGTTTTAGCAGTGAGTCTTGACCTGGGCAAAGTCAAGAACACTAAACACATGGACCACAGAACAAGGGAAGGTAGATCCAGACTGCTGACCAGGAGAAGATGGAGACCATGTGTCCTGTGTCCACCCTGAGCTGGGATGAGGCCAGGGAAACTTAGTGGAACATCTAATCCCTGAAGCAGCCCTGAGGGCTGCTTGGTAGCCTTCATGCAAGGACTCCAGACTTGCCATCTGTATCAATGCACTGCATTCTAACCTTAAGGCAACACTTGCATTGTGGACCATCAGGATCCAAAGGAGCATGAAAGGGGCCTGCCACAAGATCTCTCAGACAGACCGCTTACTAAAGAGCTGGCACTAAAGGGCATACGGGCATCCATATCTGTCACCCAGTCTTGTCAAACAAGGGGCTTCTGGCACATCTCTGCCATTGAGAAGAGTGCAGTTGGGACCTCTCATCTAAGCTCTGAGACACGGAGATGACATCAAAGCCTGAGTCATGACTGCTGTACTGGGTTCAGAGTCCAACCCTGTGAAGAGAGTCCTTTCCATGATCTCTCCTGCCCATTTAACTGGATATTTTCTTCAAGAACCTTGGGCTGGAGGAGGATATGAAAAGAGAGGTGTTGATAATGTCAGGGCAAAGCTTTGAGTAGTGAGTAGCTGCACCCAGAATCACATAAACACAAATCATATAAATCACAAAATCGGCATGACCCTGTCTCCAGAGCCCCCAGGAGGGTGGAACAAGCCACTGGAAACTGAAGTCTCATGAGCTGAGACAGTTATTAGAAGGACAGACTGGGTTCAGAACTGCTTCAGGAGTCCCAAAGGAGGAAGCCTTGCTGGGTGAGAAAGGAATAACACTCGAGACCTGCCAAATATAATGTATGCACAGGACACAAAAAACAATGTTCCCTCCCCTTTCTGTGCTTCTGGGAGTTAAAACTTGGGACTTCATACGTTAGGGAAGTGCTCCTCAACTGAACTCACTCGGTCCCAAATAATTTTTTAATGTAATTACATTCCAAATACTGAATGGGACATGGTTATATGATTACATCCCTTCCTGAAATTTCAAAGTAGTGAATGTCTCTACTGCTCCTGACTGAAAAAGCAGACTCCCAGCAAATCTTAACCTTTTGGGCTAGAAACATTCAGACCCTCCCTTACCATCACTTAGACAAATGATAGGCCCGGGCTGTGTCTATAATCAGAATGTGTGTGTCCACCCGCAAGACATCTGAGCAGTAAACCTCAAATTGCGGTCTAAACAGCAGAGGATTGGCCTCACCTTGGAAAAGAGTTGTCAGGACCACAGACTCCCAAACTCTGCCCTAGATCTGCAAAATGAACACTCGCTTGGTGTCCCTGGAAACAGAACCTGAAATCTTTGGCATGCCAGGCAAGCATCACCAAGCCTACTTCAGCCCCAAGCCCCTGTATTTTATGAGGATCTCTCTGTGAGAGATTTGGTGTACATGGGAGTTGGGGGTGGTAGGGAGCATGAACACTTGAGATGGATCAGGTGTCAGCACAGAGTAGGGCCACAAATAAGGGTGCTAGGTGACTAGGTGACACCAGTAGCTTACCTTTGTGCTGCATTAGCCTTCAGAGGAGCTCTCCAGACAGCATGTTGTCACCATTTACAGGGTATTCAAAAAGGACAGTGTCTTTCCTCATGAGGCCATATGGCCAGTAAGTGGCTGTGAATCTGGCCAAGCCACTGTGACTGTGGCATGCCAGGCACAGAATGGATGCTGCTCTACCATGAAAGACCCTCTTGACAGGTCTTGCTCTATACCTGTTATAGCTGCTGACACCTTTGTTGCATTCAGTCCCCATCCCTGTGCTTTGTTGATGTATGTGTGGCCAGTAAGTTGGGTGAGCCAGAAGAGCTGGAACTATCCAGGTCTGGAGGCATCTCAAGAAGAATAAGCAATGACTGCGTGTCCCAAATACATAGTAAGTCTACTTGGCACTCTTCAGTGAACCAACTTTCTCCTTCCTTTAATTTTGTTAGAAAGAGGGGGTAGGGGAGGGAGGGAGAGAGGATGGAAGGGGTAGTCATAAAAGGAAAAAGTAACAGTTTATAGCCCCTTCTGTAAGATGGGCATCTCATAGTGATCCCCCCCCCCCGGGAAAGTGGAGTGACATGAACTGAGGCGTCTCCCTGGGAGTTCAATCTTATCACTTATCGTCTCCTGGGGACATCAACTGTAAAGGCCAAAGTACCTTAGTACAATAGTTCCTCAAAGCTGAGTCATTAATCCTTGGCAGGTGCAAGCAGAGATTTAGTATGGAACATGGAGCCTTCCATGTTCGAAGTCCATAGGTCAATGGGGATCTGACTATTTGGTCAGGGTGTCGTCCTCTAAAACCTAGGATTCCATTCACTTTTTAACAGAAGTCCTTCAGATTTCCAAGGTCAACCAGAACACTTTTCAACCTATCACATGTTTTGGTGACAACAACACTGGTCTTTCAACCTTGAAATGCACCAGAGAATTGGTACATGTCACCTGCCAGGACCACCATTTCCTCCTGCCCTTCCTGCCTCAGCCGTCTCTCCAACCAAATGTGGCCTTTCTCAAACCTCTGGCATCCTGGCTCCCCACACCATAACTATTCCCCAGTTTGTATACTGCCCAAATGTCCACCCTAGAATGTAAGCCTTGAGGGACACACAATGCCTTTCCTCCTATAGGCTAAAACAGATTCTATAAGCTCTAACCTATGAAGTCAACTGTTGCTTGGGGTCCAATTCTTGGTTCCCATAAAGTTCCTGCACTCGAACTGCCTTGTTCCTGACTCTAAACAAGGTCATTGTCAACACACAGCAGGTCACCAAGGTGTAAATGAAAATGTCATACTGTAGGGCATCCCCAGACTGAAGACTACCTGGGATTTTCTACTTCTTGGTGACATGTCAAGTTTCCTGTAAGCCCTACTTTTTCCTTACTGGGCTCATGGCCAAGTGCCTCCTAGCCCTAGGTAGCCCATTCCTGAGTCTGTGAGTATACCTAGCCACAGGCTCATCCTGACCAAGTTTAGAAATGCTGTTGTAAGGTTAATGAAACAGACTTCATTCCCAGAGTCTAGGAGGCAACCCTAACAACCAAAGCAACTGAATCTTTGCATATCACCACAAGACCATTTGGGCATAAGATGAATGAGCTGGACAGTTTGATATTATCAAATTGACACAAGCTAAAGTCATCTGAGAGGAGGGATCCTCAGTTAAGAAAAAGGCCTCCTGCTGACAGGAGCCTGATACAGCCTTAGAGGTCTGCCAGAGCCTGACATATACAGAGGCAGATGCTCACAGCTAACCACTGAACTGATCAAGGGGTTCTCAATGGAGGAGTCACAGAGAAAATTAAAGGAGCTGAAAGGGTTTGGACCCCATGGGGAGAGCAACAATACCAACCAACCAGAGCTCTCAGGGTCTAAACCACTAGCCTGGGAGCACATAGTGAGGGACCCATGGCTCCAGCTGTATATGTAGTAGAGGATGGCCTTGTTGGGCATAGGTGGGAAAGGAGATCCTTGGTCCCATGAAAGCTGGATGCCCCAGTGTGGGGGAATTTGAGGGTGGTAAGGTGGGAGTAGATGGGGGCACATCCTCATAGAAGCAGGAGGAAGGGGGATGGAATAGGGGGTTTCTGGGTGGGGAGGAAAATGGGGAAAGGGGATAACACCTGAAATGTAAACAAAATATCCAATAAAAAATAAAAATGCCTCCATAAAATCAGACTGTGGGCACAACTGTAGGACATTTTCTTAATTGGTGATAGATGTGGGAGGGCCCAGCCCATTATGGGTGATGCCTGGGCTGGTGGTCCTGGGTTCTCTAAGAAAGCAGTTTGAGCGAGCCCTAGGGACAAGCTAGTAAGCAGCATACATCATGGCCGCTGCATCAGTTCCTATGCCCAGGCTCCTGCCCTCACTGCATTTGATGACCTGTTCTTTGGAACTGTGAGTGAAATAAACCCTTCCCTCCCCAAGTTGCTTTGGTTATGGGGTTTCCTCACAATAACAGTGACCATCCTCCAACCCCTGCCTCCTGTGGCAGCTGGGAGAGCTGGCCCTGCCCCTCGCCAGCTGCAGCCCTCAGGAGAGCAGACCCCTAGGCCTTGCCTGGGCAGGACAGTAGAGCTGGCTCTGGTGGCAGGAGTATGGATGAGGAGTTCCAGAGGGCATGAGCACAGTTGAGCTGGCCCTGCCACTCATCTGCTGTTAAGGTCATGTAGGTGGGATGTGACCCTCTACTCCCTCTTGCCCCTCACCACCTGCCGCAGTCAAGAAAGCTGGTCCTTGGATCATGAGAGTAGGTGAGGTGACCCTGCCCTTTACTGGTTGTAGGACTTGGGAAGAGCGGGTCCTACACCTTGCCTGGGAAGTACAATGGAGCTGGCCCTCACGGTGAAGGCATGTGGGGGTTGGAGTGTGAACCGGCATCCAGAGTGCAAGAGTGGTAGAGCTGGCCTAGCCCTCACAGGCTGCACTCGGGAAAGAGCTCCGAGTCTTGACTGCACAGCACAGTGGAGCTGGCTCTGGAGGAATGGGTGGGTGTGGGTGAGCTGGCTCAAAAGTCATGAGGGCAGGAAAACTGATCCTGCCTCCTACTGAGGATGGCACTGGGTGGCCTAGCTGGAGCAGGGCTGGAGCAGGGCTGGAGCAGAGTTGGAGAGTTCACTCTGATGGTATGGATAAGGGAGAGCTAGCAGGCTGACCAGCTCAGGTCCACGCAGATCCAGGGCTTTGAGTTGGCCCACCTTAAAAGTCTCCATCATTTTGTCAGCTGTGGGGGATCATGCAATGGCCAGTCCTGCTGATCCAGAGTTGCAGGATCTCCATGACACAGGGCAACAGCTTGGACAACTGGGAGGAGTCCCAATGAGGATCCTATATTGATGGTGTCACAGGAGCCAGAGGCCTCAAACCAGACCAAAGACCCATTGCAATGAACATCCCCAAGATGTGTGGACAGAGGAGTCCCTGGGGACACACTGTGACACAACAGCTCTGTCAGTGTTTTCTATGCTGTTTTATTTCGTGTTTTGTAGGGGAGGCTGCAAGGGTTGGGGGACAAGGAGATGGGTGCGATTGGGGTGTATGCTGTGAACCTTACAAAGAATCAATAGCAAATCAATATTAAGTTATAAAAAACTAAAGGCCTCTCTTTGTCTCTGTCGCCTCTTTGTCCCCTTCCCCGACAATAAAGCTCTCATGTGAAAAAAAGAAAGGCAATGAGCTCTCCATACTCTACTACTTAGAAAACAGGGAATGCCGGGCGGTGGTGGTGCACACCTTTAATTCCAGCACTTGAAAGGCAGAGGCAGGCAGATTTCTGAGTTCGAGGCCAGCCTGGTCTACAGAGTGAGTTCCAGGACAGCCAGGGCTACACAGAGAAACCCTGTCTTGAAAAACCAAAAAATAAAATAAAGAAAACAGGGACCATCTTTTCCACAACCTAAGTCATTTCATCCCAAAGTGAAGGGCCTGTTGGAGCTAGCGGAGGTGTGAGCAGACCACTCGAGCACTCAGGTCACATTCACGGGAGGGGGTGGAGTAACGGCAGAACCCACAGGAACTCTAGCTACTGTAGTAACGATGCACACAGCTGGTCTTGTACTGGTGACCAGGCCAGACTCCAAATCCTACCTAGCCCCACCTGCTGTGTGACCTCATCTTCACTAGGCCGCTGAGCCACCATACCAGTCCCGCTGAGCTACCTCAACTAGACCATGAGAACAGCCTCCCAAGGGCTGCTCCAAGTCGGAAGGAAAACCTGCATACCTATTGCCACAGCCCTGGTCCCACGCCTTGGTGACTTTACACAGCAGAGTACCAGCTTCACTGTCCCACAAGAACTGTCATGGGGAAACCCAGTCTCTCCATCGGGTGGCTCTGGGGCACATGTCCTCACCATGCTAATGAAAGTGACAGAATCATAGACAATGCCACAGAACAGCCAGCATGGATGCAACATTCACCTCAGCACACTCAACAGTCCAGGGCTGTCAGCAGAGCAGGGAGGGAAAGGCCAGGAATTGCTTATTCTTTTCTTGCATGTGCTGGTACATGCTGTTTTCATGCAGAGGTCATACTTTGAGACCAGGATCGTCTTCTACTGCTCTCCATCTTACTTTTTAGGATCTGGTCTTTCCCTGAACCTCGAGCTTTCTGTTTTGCCCACACTGCCTAGCCAGCAAGCTCCTTTTGCCCTCCTTACCTAAAGGCACACGACAGAATTAGAGATGCAGACTGCCGCACTCAGCTTTTTACATGGAGTTAAGATAAAGAAACCCCCAAGTCTCAGATCCTGTCGCTCAAGCCACACACCCTAACTATAAGCCAAGCCTCACTTAGATTTGACAGTTCTCTCTTCTCCCACCTCCCAGTGTCTCTTTCCACCTCAGCCTAGCCAAGTGACAAGCAGACAGCCATAGGGTAAAATGGTGGTATATGGGACAGGTAGGAGGACGCTGAGTGAAGATGCAGAATCATCTCCTCTGAACCCTCCTGTAGCCAATGCTCGGGCTGGGACATGGAGGAAGAATCTCGTAGGTGTGCATTCCTTATATTACCACTTGTGCTTCAGAAACAGACACAAACGGCCATGATCTTTCATCCAGGAAGGGAAGCTAGCTTCCTTGGCTCCCAGGGCTTAGTGGCATTTCCCTCTGAATGTAAACATGCATGTGCTGGTAAGATCCATGGGCTTATGGTCAGGAATGCCCTTAGAAGACAAGCCCATCTGTCAGCTGATCTGGATCAGTAGAACCGTAGGAACTAGATACAGGGCTCTGGCTCAGCCACAGCCCAACACTAAACCAGCAGAACCAAGACACCTGGCCTTTGCTCGCCAACTGAGGCACTGCATTCAGCAGCAGACCCAGACAATGCCACCTTTTCAAAGTCTGTCAACTCTGGAGATTTGGGAAAGCAGTCTCTTCCCACATTCCAGAGGGTCACAGGCTGGGACAGCTGGAATCTTTATTCTGCTAATGGACAAAATGGTAGCCCAGCAGTACCAAGGAGATGGAGTGTCCAAAGCTGCTTCCTCAAAGTACAGTCTGTCCAGATAGTGAGCACCACAATGTGCCCACAGAGTGGGAAGCCCACTCCATCCAGGCCAGGATGCCCAATTCAGTGTCCTCAGGCTCAGGCAACCTCAAGAAGGCTTTGCTGGAGGTTTAGGTTTCTTTCCCCTGTGCTTGAAGTCACGCAGTGGGTTCTGGGTCTTCACCTTCTACAAGGGCAGAGTCAAAAGTTAATTGGGAGAATCAGTCAGATTGCCCCAACAGAGTGAGCAGTGCTGGCACCTGGCCAAATCCCTGTGGCACAAGCCAGAAACCGCTAGCTGCTGCAGACGTGAGGGAGGCCACTGAGGGCAGAAACAGGGCCTCCAGGCAGCTGTGCGAATACCACAAACCCACTCCCGTTTCTGGGAGTTCTACCCCTCCCCTGGCTGCTGAAGATGAAGGGCAAGGTGGAAAGGAGCACTGCTACTGTCCCAGGAATCGCAGGAGACATACCTTAGCCTTCCTAGAGAAGGGCATCTTTCTCCGCTTCTTCCGAGGATGCACAAGGCCACGAAGAGCAGCAGGAACTGGAAGAGATGCTGGGCCTCAGCACAGCCTCACTTCCACTTCTAAGCTTCAGCTACACAGTCCTCTCTTCCCCTGAAACCTGGCTTCCAGTGTTGGCCTACTCCCTTCTCAGCGCTACCCTGCACACTTACAGCACAGACTCCAATCCAGCCCAGCAGTGGTGGCGCACGCCTTTAATCCCAGCACTTGGGAGGCAGAGGCAGGTGGATCTCTGAGTTCGAGGCCAGCCTGGTCTACAGAGTGAGTTTCAGGACAGCCAGGGCTACACAGAGAAACCTTGTCTCAAAAAACCATAAAGAAAACAGGGGGTGGGGAGTGGGGAGATGGACAGAAGGAGGAAGAGTATCCACTACTCAATTATTTGTTATACGTGCACAGACAAAATATTAAAGTTAGCTCCATAGGCTCCCAGTGTCTAAGTCATGTCTGTGGTGTTTAAATTTAGTGCAATGGACACAGAACAAGAAAAGAGAAGCTATGGTATATTCAGTATACAGCACAGAGAAAGGGAGGGAGGGAGGGAGGGAGGGAACACTTTCAAGGATGAGGCATTTAAAAGGAGAGAAGTTGGAGGGTGGATTCTTTTTTGTGCAGCTCCTAAACTGCAATATCTCTAGCCCACTCCCGGCCCTCCCTCCCTCCCCTCTACAATCCACCCCAGCTCCACGAGATCTTGTGCCCAGCCTCAGAGAATCACTTCAACCCCGTCAGGACAGGCCACATCTGACACTTCATGCTTTCTCCTGGCCATACTTAGTGAGTGACTTTGCTCTTAGGAGGTGCTTTAGGCCAAGAGCAGCCTCCTAGAATTTCTGATACAGAGCAAGAGTGGGGTCCTCCTCCAGCTCACTACCCCTTAGGAGCCCGCCTCCAGCCCTGGTGTTACCTTTCCTAGGCCCTTTGACATTTACACATTTTTCTGCCCTAGTATGTCCCTCCTGTATCTTCCTGTCACTTTTTCTGTTTTGCTTTCTTTGAGACAGGGTTTCTCTACATAGTAGAGATCGATCTGCAGACCAGGCTGTCCTCAAACTCACAACGATCTCGCTGTTTCTGCCTCCTGGGCATTGGGATTAAAAGTGTGTACCACAACTGCACAGCCCTTCCTGTCACCTCCAAAGCAGCAACATCACTTAGCAAACAGACTGACTCCATTCCGGGCAGGCAGGATCAGGAATGGTGGAGGGCCTACGCTAACTGCTCAGCCACCTTCTCGACTCTTCTCCCTTATGTTTACTGTAAGCATAGACGGCATGGATACCCATTGCCAAAAATACCCCACACTAGACATCCAAAGGGAAAGCCCAGAGCCTTCATGAGATGAGAAGGACCAGTTAACTCAAACAGCTTCCCTCCCTCCCTTGGCACTGTGTGTCTCCCGCATCTGCTCCTACCTACAAATCACAGAGGTATTCTCCAGCATAAGGGTCCTGAGCCCAGGACTCTCCCCTCAAACATGTTCAGCCTCTTGAGAACACAGGAAGCCAGTCACTGGCTCATTTTCCTACTCAGCCAAACCCGGGAATATGCCACCAACTCTGCATAACCACAGTTTCTTCATCTCCACAACATAACAGCTACCATGAGATGGATGAGTTGAACAAGTCTGTATGAGCTAGTACATGGTGCACAGTGGTTCATGTTCACACATGCTGTGATCCCTGGGTCTCTAGGTCCTCTCACATACAAGCTCTCCCAGCACCAAGCACAGGGGCTGGTGGAAGATAGCCAAAAGCTAGGCCATTTCTTACAGGCTCCTGACCCTCAGCAACACTCACCCAAGTAGTCAGGGACATTGCCCAAATGAGGCTTTACCACTGCCGGGTGCAAGGGTAGATCATGGCGTAGCAGCTGAAGGTCTCTAGGGTTGTCTTCAAAGTATGTCTGACAGGCAGAGAGCACAAGGTTTAAGATGCACAAAAAGCGTCACCGTGAAGTTTGCCTACCACTTTATTCTTTATCCTCCTTGATAGCCACAGCCTAGGACAAACCAGGACAGGCTTCTCATGGCTTGTACATCTGCCCTCTACTGGCCAAGTAAGGTACTGCATGTTGTAGCAGAGCCAAATAATGCTACCGTCTGGAAACCTGTCTACTCTGGAGGCTTTGGAATGTGGTCCCTTCTCACATGTCAGTTTCACAACTTGGGGCAGCTAGAACCTTTATTCACTCACTGATGCTAGACTTCTGAGTCCCCAAAACGGGTACAAGGATATCCCCTACACAAGGACATATCTGTTTCCTTCTCTAAGATACAAACCGGCAGTCTGAATCCCTTAAGTTTAGGATCATCTTACAGACTGTTCCTCACCAACACCAACAGCCTCTTCACTCTGTCCCATGTCTGTATGACATCTAGGTCCGGCTGGTACATCCTAAGGATCCCAGTATGGACCCTATGGGGCTTCCAAATAGTGTTGTATATACACACACTATGTATGCTCACTTACAATGAATACCAAGCGCACATGTGAGCTTGTGTCTACCACCCTCTCAGCAGAACAACTGTCTTTCAGCTGGTCTCTCGTCTCTCCCTGCCAGAGGCCAGCAAGCTGCTCACCTCTCTGCTTCTCACTACTCAGACTTAGCCAGCCGCCCGAAAGAATAGCTCTAAGCTTAACCTCACCTTGAGCTTCTCTGAGTGTAGAAGCTCCTCCTTGATCTCCTTCAATCTCGCCTCTCGAATGGCCTGCTTAGTGACCGAGCGCATGGCATCCTGTGGGTAGACAGGGTGACACAGCCTTATACCCGGGTGTGCTCAGCAATAGGACATAAACCGTGGGTCACAGCCCATTCCTCAACTACCCTCCTCCTCACCCTTGTCAAGCTTACCCTGCAGCGATAGCGAAAGCTTTCAATCTCCTCCATCTGGAACTGGTAGGGAAGCAGGCTGGGGGCCTCACCCTCTGGGGAGAAGGCAGCAGTAAGGGTTGAGGGCAGGGCCCATGTAAGGCCTTCCCTGGCAGCCTCCTGCTCTTCTCTGAAGTGAGGCTGTACCCTGAAATGCTACTCAGCATCACTATACTTTGGTCTAAGAGCAGATCCCAAGATGCTTGGGTCAGGGCGGTGTGCTTGAGCCCGATGTGGCATCGCAACCTCAGGCTCACAGCCCACCACCCACTCATGGCAAGGCTGCTGTGGCCACAGGACCCCTCATGATGATGGCTGCTGCCTGCAGACAAGGCACACTTCACCCACTCAAAGCATCTGAGTCCAGACAGAGCAAAGTATCTAATTAGTCCCTGACTACGAAGCAATCGGTGAACATGACATTGGAAAAACTACCTCAGTCACTATGTGAAAGAACATAGTATCCGTCGCCAGGGAAAGACGGTAACAGACAGTGGTAGGAGTCATCATCACTACAGATTTCTTGGCATTTTACACAGGGCCTCATTATATAACCCAGGGGAGCCTCCAACTAGCTACGTAGCCTGGGCTGACCCAGAACTCTCAATCTTCCCGTCTCAGGCTCTCAAGTGCTGGGATTACCGTATGTGATACCATACTTGGTGTTGCCATAAGGTTTCCTCCTCCTATTCATCTTGGACTTAGAAAGAGATTTATTTATTTCACTTTTTGTATGTCTTGCCTGCATGCACATATGTATACTGCCTACATGCCTGGTTTCTGCAGATGTCAAAAGAGGGTGCTAGAGTTACAGATGTCTATGAACTGCCAAATGGGTGCTAGGAACTGAACCTGGGTCCCCTAAAAGAGCAGCAAGTGGGGATGGAGAGATGGCTCACAGGTTAAGAGCACTGACTGCTTTTCCAGAGGTCCTGAGTTCAATTCCCAGCAACCACATGGTGGCTCACAACCATCTGTAATGGGATCTGCTGCCCTCTTCTGGTGTGTCTGAAGACAGCTAGAGTGTATTCACATAAATAAATAAATAAATAAATAAATAAATAAATAAATCTTAAGAAAAAAAAAAAAAGAGTAGCAAATGCTCTTAACCTCAGACCCACCTGTTGAGCACCATTTTATGATTTGAAAATAGCAAAAAAAAAAAAAAAAAAGAAAGAAAGAAAGAAAGAAAGAAAGAAAGAAAGAAAAGAAAAGAAAGGAAGGAAGAAAAAAAGAAAAAGAAAGGCTCTTGCTATTATCTTAAACTGTCATTATCTGTCTCACCCCTCATGTTCTGCATTGTACAGTACCATACTAGATGCTGGAGTTGACTGTAAGGTGTGACAGAAGAAGCCTGGCTCCTAGACTCACTGTCACAGACAAGGGCTCTTACCTCCACTGAGAAGCTCCTCAATCTTTCCCAAGGAAGACTGTTCGGTAGGCAGCACAAAGGTCAGAACTATGCCTGGGTTGTTGGCACGGGCTGTCCTGCAGAGGGAGGAGATCAAGCATGCACCACTAGCCCACAGGGTCTGTCCTTCTGCATGCTCTGGCTCCCCACACCATCCTCCTACCTGCCTGCTCGATGGACATAGGCTTCTGCAGTGGGAGGAAGGTCAAAGTTGAGGACCGCAGACACATGGTGGAAGTCTATGCCCCGGGCCACGCCCGACTCCGGATCAGAGGCCCTGAGAAAATAACCTAGTATCAGACAGACATTCATCCTCTGGGAAGGTGTTATCTCTAGTCCATCTACTCTAAGCAGAGCTGAAAGACCACCAAACTGTCAGACGTTAGACTCACTCCAGGAGCTGGGGTGTTGATGAGTGGCCTGGAGTTCTGACTTGTGGCTAAACCTGTGCCCTGACCTCTGTGCTCTGTGCTCTGTGCAATAGCAGAACACACTGACCCATAAACCACCTCTGAGACCCTGGACTCTTCAAGCAGGCAACACCTAGAGTGTCCCTTTCCCCCCTCAGACACATATTCTCTGTACATCATGGCCACATGCCCAGGGCTGCCTGGACCACCTCCCATGCCCAGCCTGATACTCTGTGCTGCACTGCAGGAATCGCTCTCTACTGCCCTGCTTCTCTATGTCTGTCCAGGAAGCTAAGCAAGGGCCGTGGGACTGCCAGGTATAACCACTGTCTGGCAACCCACTCACTCTACGCACTCTGGCTTCAGTCTTACAGATTCTAAAAACAGTCCTCTTGGGGGAATTCGGAGAAAAGAGAACCACGAACTCACTTGTCTCCTTTGGATCCACGGCCTCGCCGCTTGCCTTTGACTTGGGGTCCCAAGATTTCAGCATCTGTCGCTATGACGCAATCATACAAGCCTTGGTTGAACTGTGAGATGATGTGGCACCTGCAATCCAAGAGGAATGATCAGCCTGACAGACACAAGAAAGTCTTCCCAATCCTAACCATCCTAACCATCCTCCCTCCCTACTCTCTCCTCTTTATCTCCCTTATCATCTTCAGATCTATGCCTCAGCTTCCACAGTTGAAAAATAAAGCAATGAGCTGGAGAGATGGCTCAACGACTAAATGCACTGGCTGCTCTCCAGAGGACCTAGTTTCTAGTCCCAGCACCAACATGGCAGCTAATACTTTATCTGTAACTCCAGCGTCAGGGGATCCAGCACCCTTTATGGCCTCTATATGCATCAGGTATGCAGGTGGGACACACAAACAATGCAGGCAATAAAACACCCACACACAACAATAAATACTTTCTCTTTCTTTCTCTCTTTTGTAATGGAGCAGCAGTTAAGTATTTCAGAGTTGTCATCATACTGAGAGTACAGGCCCCAGCAAGTGCTTAAGAAACAGGAACAAGGTGTAGAACTTCTCTAGGTGTAGAACTCAGTGGCTGAGTGTTTATCTAGCATTAACAAGGCTCTGGGTTCAATCCCTCACATTGCAAAGAGGTGGGGGGAGGGGAGGACAGAAGAAATAAGACCAAGCTGTGTGAGGCGGCCCACAAATTTAATCTCAGCATTTAGAAAGCTGAGGCAGGAGGACTGCTGTAAATTCAAGGCTAGCGTAGACTATGTATATAGCGTAAAATCCATCTCATAAAAAGGCAAAGAATCAACTGGGTTCTCCTCCCACGTTTCTTCTAAACTTTATCAAGACAGACCATAGCAGACCTGGAGCGCAGTGGGAGTTCTCCATTGAGCACGCAGGAAGGAATGCTGAACTGCTCTAGGAAAAGACGGAGCCGGTAACCCCTCTCCAGAGTGTTGACGAAGAGCAAGGCTTTGCCCCGAATCAGTGACAGCTTGAGCAGGGCATACAGCAGCAAGAACTTGTCTTCTTCAGTCTCACAGACCACCTGAAACTGCTGAAGCTGGTCTGGTCCCGGCAGCTGGGACTCCTGTAACTTGAGGATGACCTGTGATCAGGAAAGAAAGAGAAGCGGTTCTAATGGCCACTGCCTCACCAACCAAAGTACCTACATTAGTGCAAGGCAGACATGTCTTTAATGATTTCTGGCTTGTGAGCCATCACCCCATCCCCCACCCCAACCCACTCCCAGGGCTGTAACCTAAGAATGCAAAGTACCATTACGATTGTGGTATATAGAAACACACTACAGATAGTAGCATCAGAGTACACCGCAAAGACAAACATTGGGAGGTGACAGTACACAGTACAGAAGGCCTGCATGATGGTTTTGAAGACTGATATGTACACAAGAAGAGAACTCTGGTCTTAGAATCTGGCTCCTTTTGAAGACAGTGACCCCAAGTAAGCTTTCCAGGCAAAGCATAGTTTGGACTAGGGAAACCTATAAACATATAATGACTTAGCCGGGCAGTGGTGGCGCACGCCTTTAATCCCAGCACTTGGGAGGCAGAGGCAGGCGGATTTCTGAGTTCGAGGCCAGCCTGGTCTACAGAGTGAGTTCCAGGACAGCCAGGGCTAAACAGAGAAACCCTGTCTTGAAAAACCAAAAAAAAAAAAAAAAACATATAATGACTTTAAGTGACTTCCTTTCAGTGACTAAGAATTAGGAATGACAGACCTAACGATAGTACCTCCTTGGCACCACTTACTGGGTTATGTAGCACCAGCTCCTTCAGAGTTTGTACATCCTCATTGAAAGTGGCTGACATGAGAAAAGCCTGGTAAATCCGAGGCAAGTAACTGAAAGAAAGAACAGGGCCTGATAAGGCTCTAACCCAGCCATCCCACTCCAGTCCCGCCTAGATCCTTGCAGGTCTAGAAGGTACTTCCGTTTCTTCCTTACCAGAGAAGACTCTTGAGTTCATCCTCAAAGCCAAAGGAAAAAAGAAGATCAGCTTCGTCTACCACCAGCAGCTCCAGAGAGTCCCGGAGTTTCAAGTTGTTCTGCAGCAAGTGGTTTAATATTCGGGATGGGGTCCCCACCACTACATCTGGCTTCTCCATCAACACAGCTCTGCAGGTGGCAAGTTTTGGGTGGCAAGAATTTAGCAGCCAGAACCTCAACCCTGGCATCCCCGCCCTGCCTTGCCACTCACAACACCAAGGCCACATCTTTGCATAGCATTCCTCCTTTAGAGGCCTGCAGCTTTCACCCACCTTTGAGAAGCTGCGTCTTCAGCAGCTGAGACATTAGCCACTCGCACATCCCGAGCACAGTAGGAGGCCAGCTGCTGGATCATGGACTGGGCCTGCCGTGCCAGCTCCTTAGTAGGAACAAGGACAAGGCCTCTCACAGCTTGTTCCATTACAGGACCTGTCTGTAAGAGCATGAATTAAAGACTGTTCAAAGTACTGGATCTGCCTGATGCTTTTTGACACTTCTTCCAAACAGTCAGAACCATGCACTGCAACACAATCAACTTGCTATGTTCTGATAAACTGTTAATTCTGCCCACTTCACAACACAGAACAGTTCGCAGGCACTGAAATTTAGAACTTGCTGCATGTCTGAAAGTATGATTTACTTATCATACTATGGAGCTGATGAGCCCTCTCTAGATAAAAATAGTTTACTCAACAACAGATTGGTGGCAGTGGAACCAGGGCCTGGGTTGAGAGCCAAGTAACCTGAACTTCAGCTCAGAGATTATGCTGCAAACAGACCAAGTTCTCTACGGCCCGCCTAACACAGATAAAAGACCGATAGGAACCTTTGCACAGATGGGCACTTCCTTCCCTAGCCTTTTGGAGAGTCCTGCCTCATATTCACTGCTCCTCTCGCTACCTACCGCCTTCTTGTGGAGAAGCAACTGCAGCATCGGAATAGCATAAGCTGCGGTCTTTCCGGAGCCCGTGCGGGCGCGAGCCAGGAGGTCCTTCCCCTCCAGCGCCAGAGGTATGGCCTTTTCCTGGATCAGCGTAGGTCGCGACCAGCCCAAGTCAGTGACAGCCTAAGAAGGAAGAGGACGTGGCTCAACCGGCGTAGAGTGCAGAAGCAAGCCGAGTCCCAGCTCCATGCCCTTCCCCATACCTGCAAGAGCCGGGGATCCAGCCCCATGTGTTCAAAACCCAGCGATTCTTGGTCCTCCATGGCGTGACTCCACGCTGACAGTGCGCACGCGTAGGGCGGGACAAACCAAAAACCAATCAGCTCCGGAGGATACGTCACTTCCTGGAAGTTCTTTCTCCTGGGTCCGGCGTTGCCAACTTGTGGTGTGGCTCTGCGCAGGCGTGTATCGCAATGTTGTCCCGTTGACAGTCTCCGAGTTATGGGTCCCTCTTCCCCGGCGCCCCAGCCTTCCCTGACCCACAGAGTGACGTGGGCAGGACTTTGACTGCTAGGTTATGGTTAGGATCCGACCGCGTTTTTGCCAAGAGGAGGCAGTAAGGCTCGTTTTGGGAGCTACTGAGAGAGGCAACTATAGGGTTGCAGATCCCAAACCTAGCCGCCACGTAGGCACATGCGCAGAGGAATTAGGGTTGTTCTGTGGGTAACCACAGAGGCAAATATCACTGGGCAGAAATCACGGCACAAATTGCTAGCATAAGGTAAATGTTGGATCAGGCCTCCAGCTACTATCAAGATTTTTACAGATACTGCCACACGCCCTGCAATCCTTCAAAGCTCGCAGAAGAGCCGAGTTGATCCGATCCCTTCCTGGGACCATCTTTCCCAGAAAACCAAAAACAGAAGGGCTGCAGTCAGACACTGTTAACACATGCTAACGTGGCCCATTCTTCCAGAATTCCTTACCAGGGAATGTCCTTGGAACTTTTTCTTGTTTTTTGAGACTCACTATGTAGGCTGGCCTGGAACTTGGTAGGCCAGAGATTCACCTGACTTAGCCACCCTAGTGTTGGGATTAAAGGTGTGCGCTACCATGCTTCCTTGGGATCTCTTAAACACCTTCTAAACCCAGAGATATGTTTCTACATCTAGTTACGTGATGTCAGTCGACCTTGAGCCCATTTCTTCTGGACATTATCCCTGGTCCTCAACCGCTTTCTTCACAAGAGACCTTAAAAGAACTCTGCTCCCTCCTGAGCGGAGTGACGCCCTTCATTCACCTTGTCTCTCTTGTTCTTTAATAAACAGCTTGCCTGAAGGTCACCTAGTCTGGTCTCCTAAAGCTAAAAGTTTTTCTTAAGCCATTCTGTTAACTATTGTTAGGGCAATACTAGAAAAGAGACTGGTGGGGACTAAAAACATTTACCAACAGGGTCTTATAGTGACCATCTATTAAGAAATGGAAAGCACTCCTAAAAACGGGAATGAAGTGAGCTGAAGGAAAGTCCAATAAAGGGTCTTTAAAATTGAGTGGAAAACTGGCTCAATGTAGAGCACTTTCCTGGCACACATGATGCCTTAGATTCTCAATCAGCAGCAAAGGACAGAAAAAGTGGGAGACTTAAGGTGGGATTAACTACAAAAGCTGGACTCTGGCACCCGTGACTGTGGCGAGCTCGTCCTGATGATCTAGATCAGCGGTTCTCAACCTTCCCAATGCTGCGACCCTTTGATACAGTTCTTCGTGTTGAGGTGACCCCCAACTATAACATTATTTTTGTTACTATTTCACAAGTGTAATTTATGAATCATAATGTAAATGTGTCTTTTCTGTTGGTCTTAGGTGGCCCCTGTGAAAGGGTTATTTGATCCTCAAAGGGGTCATGGCCTACAGACTTCGGGCCACTGATCTAGACTAACTCTCTAAAGTTATCTGATTAGCAGTCTTTGCCATGTTGGATGGCATTCACTAGTTTCAGGTGTTAGGATGGAGATACATTTGAGTCAGTCATTTTCTTGCTTACTATACCCCTCATATACAAGCCTGCATCTGGCCACAAATGAGTGCTACCAGAAATCTGTTTAAGTTTCCAAGGTGGGGGATTGAAGGGGGGTGATGGAAAGGAATCAGCAAGAAAAATCCTGCTTGTTCAGAGATATGTACTCCAACAGATTTATTGTGGACAAACCCCTATTGATGCCTTTTCTAGCCTCTCGCTCTCTCAGGTCCAGTCTACTTTGCTGGCTAGAATTCTTGAGAAATCAGAGCAGAAACATGTCCCTTCTCAAGAGCCTCATGTTATGGATCTACACATCCAAGTCATTCAAAAGAGATCTTATTTCTGGGCACATTACCACACAAATAAAATCCCAACATTTGGGAGGCAGGACCAAGAGGATCTTGACTTAAAGTTCTACCTCAGGATGGTCTCAAGAACAATCCAAGACATTCTCTTTGCTGGCATGGTAGTATAGACCTTTAATCCCTGCACTTTAGTGGCAGAGGCAGGTGGATTTCTGTGAGTTTAAGGCCACCCTGGCATACACCAAAGCTATATATATAAATACCCTGTCTCAAAAAACTAAAAACAAAATAATTCTAACACCTAACTTCTAATACTAACTCTAACCTGAAGAAAACTACAAAGCTATTTTAAGTACCAGAGGAAGTTTTCTGGTGGTTAAGTGGCCATCTAGAATAGAAATAAGAGGGATATGTAGAATTTTTTTCACTTTTTTGCTTCCTCTTTACAAACTAAAAAAAAACAAAAACAAAAAAACTTGCATATACTCTAAGTGGAAAATATGTTTGCATATATGGTAGAGTACATACACAAAAAAACCAAAGGGAGATTTAGTTCTATAAGTCAGAAAAAGAAATTTAATAAATATTCCAAATAAATATTTAATAAAACTATGAAATAAAATATCAAGAATGGGCAACTAATTGCATGAGGCTTCTATAGAAGTGGGTGAGTGAAGTTCAGTCAGAGCTGTTTATGATTCAGGAGCCAACTTCTTTTTGTTGTTGTTATTCTTTGCTGACATCTACTAGGGTGACCTTTCAGAATGGTTAACCAATCATCCCACCCATTCCCAGGCCAATCCTTAGCATGAATGCCCATTCAAGTCTACTCCAGGTTTTCGACAAAGGTAAGCAGTCTCGTAGCAACCTTCCTTCCCCCCACCCCACCACCCCACCATTTTTTGGCCTCACCATATCCACCCCACAACCTATTATTTCATACTATGTTTATTTCATTGGAAAAAATCTGCATAAAGAACCAAACTCTGGTTCCCTTAAAGAAAATGTTTATGTCAGGTGTGGTGGCGCATGTCTCTTTAATCACATAGGCTCTCATACACGGTGGATCTAGGCTAGCCTAGGCTACATACGGAGTTCCAACACAAAAACGAACCTTCAAACATCTACCACTGCTTAAGTGAAACTTGAGGAAAGAGTGCACAGCTCCGAGTTACTCTGCCCCTCTCTTTCCTGTGCTGTGACCCTGTGGGATTGGACTCACAAGGATTCAACAGAACTCTTGTTGGCCTTCTGACATGGATCTGCTTTCTGGCCCCAGATTGCTGAAATCACTGCATGGCAGTTATTAAAACTGTGTGAATAAGTAGAATGGATAAGGTCTGGACTGGTGTTTTTGGCTAGTTACAGGCAGTGATGATGATGATTCAATCAGGAAGGAAAATATATAATTTATCCAAAAATAGTTCTAAAATATAGAAAAACATCTTAATCCTTCAGGGCCCCAAACTGCCCCTTATTTACATTCACAAAGCCATTGGGAGAACTCAGGACTGACCCAGGAACATTGACGCAGGGTCTCCTCCATGGGCATGCCACTTGCTTACTGAACAAGCAGACAAACAAAAAACAGAAGTGCATTTGGTCATCTCTTCAAAAACAGAGGAGAATCACCAGAGGCAAAAGAAATGACTTGATCTTGGGTTAATTCCAACTTCTCCCAAACCCTAAGGCAGGTTTTGAAAGCTTAGACCAACGTCTGCTTCTTGGAAAACCAAGGTCAAAGGTAGCTGATCTGAATGGCTTAATGCCATGATACCAATGACACACTGTTTTTCATTTTCCTCCTCAAAATCCAGGTGGACAAGGGGCTGGGTGGGGAAACTATCAAATAATTGAGGTAAAAGGGAAAGGTTATACAGCAAGATCCCTACACCAGCTTCTTGGCCTCAAAGAAGCTCTTGAGGTGACGCATCTGCCAGATGCCAGTGAGGATGAGGATGACAGTCTGGGCGATGGACCACCACAGGACCCTCTGGTTGGTACTCTCACTGGTCAGTCGGAAGCGCTCTTCACGATACTGCATGGGACAGTGAACAAAGAATTAGAATGGGTAGGAAAACAGAACTTGCTATTACAAGGCCCTCCATTTGTGTGACTGCACAACTTTAGGCCAAATGCCTCTGGAATACCACCTGTAATTCCATTTGGAGGCTAGTCCTTCCACTGAGACTGCCCCTAGGAAGGAAATTACGTTCTCTACAACCATTTCTGTTAGGACTGATATCATGCTTTCTCCAGCAAGAGGCCATGGAAAACAAGCAAACATGGGTATCACTAGATTGTATACTGTTCTTCCTAGACTGGTTCATACAATTTAGACATAACTATCCAAACCAAGATGAGGTCTATACATACATCAGACTATTATTCAACCTTGAAAGGAGAATTCTATAGCTGAAAGTGGTAGTGCATGCATGCCTTTAATTCCAGCACTCAGGAGGCAGCGGAGGCCAGCCTGGACTACAGAGCAAGCTCTAGCACAGTCAGGGCTATACAGAGAAACCCCTGTCTTAAGGATAGGGAGAGACAGTGATAGTTCTCCAGGATGGAAAGATAACCCAGTGTTTAAGAGCTCATACTTCTCTTGTAGAGAACCTGAGCTCATTTCTCAGTGCCCATGTCAGGTAGCTGGAAATCGCCTGTAACTCCAGCTCCTAAGGATCTGAAGCCCTCTTCTGAACTCACAGGATACCTGCACACACACATACATAAACCCATACATAGATACGTATAGTTGAGAAGAAGACAAATATTTAAAGGGTTAGGGCATGGGGCATGACGGGGTTCAGAGCCCTTATCTAGCATGTGTGATGACCTAGGTAGGTTAAATTTCTAACAGTGAAGCCGGGCGGTGGTGGAGCACGCCTTTAATCCCAGCACTTGGGAGGCAGAGGCAGGTGGATTTCTGAGTTCAAGAGTTCGAGGCCAGCCTGGTCTACAGAGTAAGTTCCAGGACAGCCAGGACTATACAGAGAAACCCTGTCTCGAAAAACCAAAAAGAAAAAATAAAAAAATAAAAAAAAAATAAAAAAAAAATTCTAACACTGTAAAAATAAACAGATATGAAAAACAGGAGTTCTGACAAACTACAAGGCAGGTATACCCTGGACACATTGTGCTAAATGAATTAAAACAGTCACAAAAGGATTCCATGCAGCTGAGTTAGCGATCAAGACCACAGGCAAAAAGTAGACCTGCAGCAGAACACGGGAAGTGGGCAGTCAGTGTTTACCACTGATCAGGGTCACAGAGGAAACATCCAAACCTCAGCTAGGGAAGAGGAGTGCTTAACGGGGTCAGAGTCTCTGGGAAGGTCAAGGCTATACAGACGATGGTAGTGATGGTTACAACGATATGAATCTATGTATTGCCACAGTTCTGCACACTTACCAATAGTTAAAATGGTAAGTTTTATATGTATTTCATAACAAACAAACAAAAATATTAAAGGGTCTACAGCCACATCATCCTGAACACTTGAGATCTGATCTCAGAAGCTAAGAAGAGCCAGGACTGGTTAGTACTTGGATGGCAGACCACCTGGAAATATTGAGTGGTGTAAGCTTTTAGAACATATACACATATATATGTATATAAATTGTTATACTTATATATAACATATAATCATAGTAAATGTAATAAATTTTATGTATGTGTATACATATGTAACTTACACACACACATATGACTGAAGATGTGGCTCCATGGTAGAGAGCTTGCCTAACATTCAGGCAAGGGTTCAATTCTTAGCACTGTAGACATATACAGAAAGCTAGGAACGAAAACCAAACCCAAACCTCACCTATGTAGACTGGTAACTCCCACATCATTCCCGAGTACAGGAGGCCCCAGCATACACATTGCACAGTGGGTTTAAAGGTCAATCACAGCCTCCAAGTGTAAATCTCTTACCCTCTGATAATCCTGCTCCTTCTGGATCTGTTCCACCTGATCTAGCAACTGGCGAGCACGAAGCTGTAGCTCTGTTAACTTATCCTTAGCAGCGATCTCAGGGTAGTTGTTGGCATGCTCCCCAACCTGGATGTCCAAGTGCACACGCTACAAGGAAACAGGACTGAATGAGGGGGTGCCGCCCACCATCTGTTACTGCTATGGAGTCCAATTCTTGTCTCCGGCTGAATGAGGAAGAAGGGCAAGCCTCCAGTTCTAACTGTATCCACCCACTCCCCCCAAAAGGCAAAATTAAAAGAAAAAAATAAAAGACGGCAATAAATCAACTTTGGTATCAAGTGAGAAACTCTAAGGCTGGGCCTCTTACCAGTTTGCCTCCAGCGAAGAGAGCCATCCTGGTGGAGTTGGAGTGCAAACAAATCTGATGGTCACCGGGTGTGTGGGAAGTGAATGTGAAACGGCCCTCGGAGCCGTATTGCCGGGACAGTACTACCTGGAATATGCATCAAGCCCCAACTTTCAACGATCTCTCAAAATGCAAGACCAGGTACCTAAAGACTTTTTCTCAGGACTACGGTGGTACTTTACATCCCATAAAGACATTAACGGATAGCTCACACCAGCTAGAGCCTTTTCAGCGAGGACGTGGGGGGCTTACCTTGCTGTCCGGGTCCTTCACCTCTACGTGCATGCCTAGGCCGGGGGTCGATGGCAGGAAGACCTCTTTCTGCTTGTCCCACATCTGAGTTCGATAGTTGCCTATGGGGTAAACACACAGTCACAATCTGGCCCCTAGCAAATGGCCCCGGGGCACTGTGCAGGGGACCTGGTGCCCTCAAGGCACCCTCAGGATGGAGGGTAGGGTCGAGCAGGGAAGGAGGGGTGCTTCCGAGGGCCAGGTGAAAACAAAGGGCCTCTCCACCCTCAGCCCCCTGACCGATGACCATGGTCTCGTCGGGTATTTCCTCGATGAAGCAGCGCTTCTCAGTCTCGCCGATGTGGAAATAGAGCCCACGGGCACCCGCAGCACACACAGTAAGCACCAGCAGCACAAATCGCACCATCCTCTGCAGCGGTCGGACCCCGACACCTGCCATCGCGTCTCAATCTTGCGCATGTGCACACTTGCGCACTGCTCAGCGTTTGCGCACCGGCTTGGAAACGGAAAGTGCGCCTGCGCAGTGTAGTAGTCCCGCAGCTCCCTTAACCAGCTCAGTTCACTGTACACTCCTCGATACTAGGCTTGCACTGCTCTGCGCCTGAGCGACTCCTAGCGTAGACTAGCCTTACAGAGAGGAAAAAACCTGGGCAGGGAAGCTGCCCATGGCTTCTGTCCCTTGTCTTTGGGCTTGAATGTCCTTGCTATGCACCGCTCTGCGCCTGCGCCCTGTATAAGGCGAAGCAAGAGTACTTTTCGGTGGAGGGTGCTAGGCGACTTGAGATGGTTAACCTGAACAGCCTGAGTTCTTCTAGTCCCCAGCACCTGAAGTAAAATAAACCTTTCTTTTGAGCATCTTACAGAAGATAACACATTGTGTCATTTCACAATCGCAGGACTTATTGAGTTACAATAAATTCACAGTTATCTTAGTTTACACAGCCTTCTGAGCAGTGTGTTATCACACCTAGTGCTGCTGGGTGCTAAGGATGGAGCTTCCTGTAAGCTGGCCAAGCACTCTACCAACTGAGCTACCACCAACTCAAACAAAGGTTCTTTTATCCGGTTTTAAATACTAGCCCTCAGGTCATACATTACACATCATACAATGATTATGTCTATGTATATGTCCTAGCATCAGAACTTCACACAACAGAGAAGAGGGAACCTTAACTGATGACTGGCCTCCCTTAGACTAGCTTATGAGCTTGTCTATGAGGCATTTTCTTGGTTGTTAATTGACGGAGGGCCTAGCCCACTGTGGATGGTGGCATCCCTGGGCAGATGGTCCTGGGTTGTATAGCAAAAGTAGCTGTGCAAACCAGAGGAATCAAGCCAGTGGGCAACACTTCTCCATGGTCGCTACTTCAGTTTCTGCTTCCACATTGCTGCCATGGATTCCTACCCTGGCTTCTCTCAGTATTGACTGTAAACCAATAAACTCTTTCCTCCCGATTTACTTTTGGTCATGGCGTTTGTCATAGCAACAGAAAGCAAACTAGAACTCTGTGTGTGTGTGTGTGTGTGTGTGTACACGTGTGTGTGCGCATGTGTTAGAGAAGCTGTACAGAAAGGTTTAAAAGGATGCACAATAGTTCAAGGACTTCAAAGAGGTTTCTGTTAGATTAACTTAACTAGTCACAGAGCTGTTCATAGAGTTGTGAGTCATAGAGTCGAGCCAAGCAGGAGCAGAACTGAAATGTGGGATCACAGGACCATGGATTAAAAGTTTAGGACTGGGTCCAGATGAACCAAGGAAATGAATAGCAGCAGAGACCTAGTTGAGCTGAATGCTGGGGGATATTCAGGAGTCCCTTGCCTGCCAATCCCTTGAAATACACTCCCATAATAAGAAAGCAGGTCAATAGGGCAGTTGCCTTTGCAGTATGAAGAGAGTTCCCTTTTTCTTTTTCCTTTTTTCTTTTTTCTTTGTTTGTTTCGTTTGTTTGTTTTGTTTTTTGGGATTTCTCTCTGTAGCCCTGGCTATCTTGGAGCTTGCTCTGTAGACCAGGCTGGCCTTGAACTCACAGAGATCTGCCTGCTTCTGCCTCTGAGGCGCTGGGATTAAAAGCATGGGCCACCACTGTCTGGCTAGTAGTGGTCCTCTATATGGGGTTAAGTTAAGGATGTTGGACCCTGGCTCAGTCTGATATGTTTGGTAAGTTCCCAGTCCTTGGTTTTCTGATACTGTTTGCTTTGATTCTTCAGCTGAGAATAAGAGAATTTATCGTACACAAGAAACACTTGGCCACAAGTGAGAACAGAATTAGTCCAGAATGCCAAAGGTCCAGGGCAGAGGGCTAGTGGGACTGTTTTAGTTGTAAGAAAGACAGTCAGTTTCCCAGGTGATCTTGGTGAGATGACTTTCAAGGTCCATCAGAGTTATCATCGACAGCAACATACAGTATTCATCCAACAACTTCTACAGTATTCCAGCCTTCAGCATCCCTTACTTCTGCTCCTGCAGGCTTAGGGTGCACTTGAACCTCTGCCTCATCCTTCTTCTCTTGTGCTTCAGCCTGCTCATTAGCTTCCTCAGCCACTTCGTTCTCATGGCCAAGGAGTTTTAAGGAAGTTGGCACTAAGGCTGAGAGTCTGATGTTGTTTTTACATACCAGTACATTCACATGGTCCCAATCTACTTGGGTAAGTTTATAGATGGTACTTTAGGAATAGGTGTTTATGGTCCATGTTTCATGGGTGGTACTAAGCAGGTGGTAATGTTTATGTGCACAATGAGGTACAGAATCATCATATTTCTGCAGTTACATTCAAGAAGGAGCCAAACATTTACAGACATAAGATGAATAGGCAAGATACAGCCCAAAACACACAGTTTTACACAATATCAGTTTTATATAGAGATAAAATATCAGTTTTGTCTCAAAGACAAAACAAAAAACAACCAACAAACAAAAAAAAAACTACTGGTTTGAATTTTGACATAAAATCCTCTGACTTTTACATCTATGTATCTAACTCAGCTTTTATCTGCTGGAATGAACAGTAAAACACAATGTAGCCAACATTAAAAGCAATCATGTAGACTGGCTCTGGTGGCACATACAGTTAATTTTAGCACTTAGTGGACAGAAGCAGGCAGAGTTCTGAGAGTTTGAGACCAGTCTGATCTACATAACCAGTTCCAGGATAGCCAGGGCTGCATAGACCCTGTCAAATAAAACAAACAAACTAAAATCCCTGCTATCAAGTAGAGCTGGCAAGATGGCCACCAGGCAAGCCTGATAATCTAGGTTCTAGTCTCAGAATCTGTGGTGAAGAGAGAGAACCAACTTCCAAAAGTTATCTTCTGACCTCCTCATACCTTTGGAAGAGCAACTAGTGCTCTCAACTGCCGAGCCATCTTAATAATAAACATCATCATCCTCAACAATTATCATATTACTATATATTATATACTTAATAATTATGTTATATATTTAATAATTATTAATGCTATAATAAATAATATGTAATAATAATAATAAATTAGTAAAGTTTAAGTGAAATAAAGCAACTGGGTGGACCACTTGTGATTTCTGTCAAAATCCAGTGGAGGACAGTTCCAGAAGGGTTTGACATTTTCTTTGGGCCTCAAGTGCCATGAGCATGTGATGCACAGATACAAATGCAGGCAGAGCACAGATAAAATAAAAATAAACCTCAAGTTGGGCATGGTGTCACAGGCCTTTAATCCCAGCACTAGGCAGGCAGAGGCAGAGTTTGAGGCCAGCCTGTTCTACAAAAAGAGTTCCAGGACAGAGAAACCCTGTCTCAAAAAACTACTACTACTACTACTACTACAATAATAATAATAATAAATAATAATAATAATAAAATAATATCTCAAAGGTTTTAAGTAAGACAAAGTTATAAATGTTGGTATATGAGTTTAATACCACCACTTAAGAAGCAGAGGCAGGGCCGGGCAGTGGTGGCGCACGCCTTTAATCTCAGCACTTGGGAGGCAGAGGCAGGCAGATTTCTGAGTTCAAGAGTTCGAGGCCAGCCTGGTCTACAGAGTGAGTTCCAGGACAGCCAGGACTATACAGAGAAATTCTGCCTCAAAAAAAAAAAAAACCCCAAAAAACAAAAGAAGAAGCAGAGGCAGGGGCTGGAGAGATGGCTTGGCAGTTAAGGGTACTAGCTGCTCTTCCAAAGGAATTCTCAAACACCCACATGGCAGGTCTCAACTGTCTATGATTCCAGTACCAAAGGATCCAACCCTTTCATATAGGCACGCAGGCTAAACACCAATGTACACAAAATAATAAATCATTAAAAGGAGGAGGAGGAGGGAGAGGAGGAGGAGGAAAAGGAGAAGAGGAGGAAGCAGGTGAGTGTGACTGACAGCACATGATTGTAATCCTAGCTCTGTGGAGGCAGAGACTCAGAGATCTCTGGGGTTTGGGCAGCCAGTCTAGACAAATTGGCAATTTTGGATCCCAGTCAAAGACCTTGTTCAAGAGTTTGATAAGTTAATGCACTTGTTGCCTAGCCAGGGGACCTGAGTTCAAATTCCAGTATCCGCATGCTAGAAGGAGTGAGCCAACTCCTGAAGGTTGTCCTTAAACGTGTGGGCCATGGCACATCCACACATACACATGTGCTCACACAGACACACACACTAAAGAGATAAAATGTAATTTAAGAAATTAAAAGATGAAACAAAACGCAGTCCTGAAGAAACAGCAATTGCTGTTAGGCATATGTGTGTACAGCTGTTCACATGCACCTGCACACACACACATGTACATAGACATATACCCATACACACAAATAAGAAGAAAATTTACCTTAGGCAATGAAATTATATTTTCTTCAAAGACTGGAGCAACCTTGCTCAATGTCCTTTGAGGTTCTATGTCCAGGCTGGCTCTTTCCTTCTCTCATCCAGCCAATGTGCGAGGTGAGGTCATGTGCAGTACCTAACTGTCCAAGGGAAACAGTGGTGACCAGGACACAGAAGTCTTCCTTCATATGCATTAATCTCAATTCTTATCTGCTGATACATAAGAAAATACATAAATACACAGCAAGTTATCTATGGATAATCATAGATAACTTCCAAGGCACAGAGAAGGAAACAGAGTACATTACATTATACGGTGAACCACAAAACATACCCTTGGATATGAAACCCCCAAACACTTTTTCATTTAGTGTGTGTGTGTGTGTTGGGTGTGTTCACACACACTTGTGTACACAGAGGTCAGATGATAACTTGTGAGAATCCGTTCTTATCTGCCATGTAGGATACAAGAGTAAAACTCATCAGCCTTGGTAGTCAAGTGCCAAGATAAGCCATCTCCCCTGCCCAGATGACTATTAACTAAATATTTATCTATTTATTTTATGTGTGTGGGTATTTTGCCTGCTATTGAGGCTAGACAAGGCATCCCAGACAGGGAAAAGGGACCCAAGGGCAGGCAGCAGAGTCAGAGACAGCTCCTGTTCCTGCTGTTAGGAGTCCCATATGAGGACCAAGCTGCATGTCTGTTACCTATGTGTAGGGGGCCTAGGTCTGTCCTACGCATGCTCTCTGGTTGGTGGTTCACAAATATGGAATGATTCACAAGTTTGCATGTCATCCTGGCACAGGGCCATGCTAATCTTCTCTGAATGCTTCCAATTTTAGTATATGTGCTGCCGAAGTGAGCATGGTGGGTAACTTTATAAGAAAAAGGTTTGTTTGGTTCATAGTTCTAGCAAGTCTGACTCCAAGTTGTACTTGCTCAGCTCTGCTAAGGACTCAGGATGGATGGGCCCAAAATGATGGGAGCACATGGAAAAGAAAGATTACAACATGAACCAGGAAGTGAAAAAGAGGTGTGGGGATTGATTGCACTCTTAATTGGTCTGTGAATCCCTCATTAAGTTCTAACTATTTTGTTTGAGCAGGCTGTCATGTATGTAGTCCAGGCTAGCCTCAAACTCACTACAAATAAGAGGATGACTTTGAACTAATCTTCCTCACCCCACCTCCCAAGCACTGGGATTACAGGCATGTACCACCATACCGAGCAAAACTTTTCTATTCACTAGCTGCACTGGAAAAGATTCAAGCTTCCAACAGGCAAAACAGTAGAAGACAAACCACACACTTCCCCAGTGACTTCCACCAAACATTTATCAAAGAAACAGTATCAATCTTTTCTAAACTTTTTGAAGAGGGGTGAGAAAACACTGATGGGGGGGGGACTGCAGGTGGTCACAGCAGACAGGGATGCAAATGAGAAAGAGATGAGAATTAAAACTTTGTTAAGATTGACTTCATTTGCTGGGCAGTGGTGGTGCACGCCTTTAATCCCAGCACTTCGGAGGCAGAGGCAGGTGGATTTCTGAGTTTGAGGCCAGCCTGGTCTACAGAGTGAGTTCCACGACAGCCCGGGCTATTAAGAGGAAACCCTGTCTCGAAAAAAAAAATTGACTTCATTAACCTAGATCAAACTTCAGGTGGTCTGTTGCCAGGCAGTTTATTCCCAACAAATTAAGACACAGTATAATTTGGGGGAAAAAAGTTCCCTTGTATAATACAATCCCCAATGCACAAGGAAGCATAATTACCTTGAAACTCAACTCAGAGCACGTGTCATTTCTTCCAAGAAGATGGGTTCTGGAGATTTGGCTTGATCTTGGTTACACAAATAGTTAGAGGTTTTTTGGGCTATTTACCACCTCTGGTCCTGATTGTGGGAGCTTTAGGGCTGTAGAGGTAAGAGTCATTTAGATTACTAAGAATCTCTGATCCTCGCTATTGGAACTTGATATGGCCTGGCCCAATAGTAACACAGATCTCCAGATTGTTAATTGCAATTCCCACCCTTCTGGATGGAAGAACAGGTTTTATATCCATTCCTCTGAGAGGACAATCCTGTGTGCTCAACACTCCTGGTTTCTCTGGAGATCCGTGCACACAAGGACCTCCGTGCTGTGCTCCCAACAGAGCACCACCATTACTGTGAGGTTAAAGCTAGGTAAGGCCATCACAAGGAAAGAAGGGTGATTATTTCTTTGGGGAATCAATGCAAAACTCGCCAACAAAGTGAGAGCAAACAAGTCCAACAGCATAGTAGGAGGACCCCATGAGATCAAGTCCGTCCTGTGTTTGTTACATTTCAGCCCAGAGCACTTCAGACTGCACAGTTGCTACTTGTCTGAACTCAGAGAGGACCAAACACAGGCACAATGAAACCATATGAAGCACCAGGGGACAACAGATGGCAAACAAGTTTACCTTTGGGCTCAGGTAACTTCCTGAAGTGGGTGGAGTCTTATTTGTAGTTGCCCTGTTTTTATTGCAGCTGAGAGTCCAGGAAAGAATTCCACCCCAGGATTTCCCTCCCATCCTGGGGACCATATGACACTTGGCTAAACACTGAAGGATATCCTGTTTCTAGGGAAGACTGGAACCAAACAGGTTGTTTCTGGTTAGGTCCCTCTTACCAGCATGCTGCATTCTCTGGCTATTCTACAGTAATTTTAGGGACCTACAGTTGGGGGGGGGGGTGTTGGACCAGTTTGTTACCTGGAGACCAATCCTTAAATTTTGACATATGAAAATTGCCTTACTTAGGATTACTATTGCTGTGATGAAATACCATGACCAAAGCAACTTGGGGAGGAAAGGGTTTATTGGGCTTACACTTCCACATTATAGTGTAAGACCCCGACCCTCAGTCTCGGTCAGTGGTATTTACTTCGAGATGCCCCCGAGTGAGACACTGAGACGCAGATCAATGCAAAAACAAGAGGTTTATTTTCCAGGGGTGTTCGGGGTCAACCCTCAATCAGTTGAAGGCGACCCCAAATGGCTATTACAAGCAGTTTTTATACCTTGTAGGGGTACATCAGCAAGGTTACAGTTCAAACTTATTGGCTAAGCATATTGACCCTTAAATCTATTGGCTAGCAAGCATGACATGCATTTGAACTCAACCGGGGACTTTCCAAAGGGTCAGGTGACTATCATTCAGTACATTCTGAGAATGTTTTACTCAAGAATAATCCTGTGAGTGGAGAATGGAACTTGGCCCAGCCTTGACGCCAGGCGGGAGGGGGAAGCTGTAAGGAGGTGTGATACTGGAGAAGCTGTGAGGGTCCCTCAGTAGTCCATCCTTGAAGGTAGCCAGCACAGGAATACTAACAAGGCCAGAACTTGGAGGCAAGGCCTGATGCAGAGGCCATGGAGGGTTGATTCTTACTGCCTTGTTTCCCATAGCATGCTCAGCCTGCTTTCCTATAGATAGGACCACCAGCTCAGGGATAGCCCCACATACAATGGGCTGGGCTCTTCCCCTTCAATCATCAATGAAGAAAATGCCTCACAGCTGGATCTTATGGAAACCTTTTCTCATTTGAGTTTCTCTCCTTTCAGAAAACTCTAGCTTGTGTCAAGTGGGAATAAGACTACCCAGCACAGAAATCAACATGATATATCACCCTTATAGAAAGGAGAGGAACACATGTCTATCTCACCTAATGAAGAAATGGCACTGGACACAATGCAATAATCCTTCATGATTAATACTGTTTGAATATGAAAAATCCCCCGGGGGTTCATATGTTGAAGGCTTGGTTCCTAGCTGGTGGTTCTGTTTTCAGAAGCTGTATAAATATTTAGATGTGTATCCAGCTTGAGGAAGTAGGAAATTAAGGATGTGCCTTTGAAGGTTAAATCTGTCTTCATTCCTGCCTCCTATCTCCTATTAAGATGCCCAGTTAGGCTTAGGAGATATCTCAGTTGGTAAAATACTTGCTGTGCAAGCACGGGGACATGAGTTGGGATCCCCACTAACATCAAAAGCCAAGCGCAACAGTGTGCGTCTGTAATCCCAGCACTGGGGAGGTAGAGATAGGAGGACCCTCGGGGCTCACTGACCAGCCAGTTTTGTTGAACCACCGAGCTCCAAGTTTAGTGAGAGACCTTTTCTCAAAAAAAAAAAAAAAATGAAGTTGAGCGTGATGGTGCTTATCTTTAATCCCCACACTCAGGATGCAGAGGTTGGCAGACCTCTGTGAGTTTGAGGCCAGGCAGGACTATGTAGAGAGACTCTGTGTCAAAACAGATATTGACTTCTGGTGCTTTCTTCTCTCTCGCTCGCTCTCGCTCTTGCTCTCGCTCTCTCACTCTCTCGCTCTCTTGCTCTTTTGCTCTCTCTCGCTCTCTCTCATGCATGCACATGTGCATGCACACGAGTACACACACACACTGAACAATAACTTCCTCCACAGGCTCCTGCCTCAACAGGAGTCCAAGAAGATTACAGACTGAAATCACTGACACTGTAAACTAAAATAAGTAATTCCTTCCATTAAAATAGCTTCCGATGTTTGGCCGCAGTGATGTAAAGGTACTAAGAGAAGTATTAAAATAATACTAAAAAAGTTAAGATTAGAGACTGGAGGGACAGTTCAGTGGTTAGGTATAGCTGGTCTTTGCTACTCTATGGGTTCTTCTTGTTGCTGGAGGAAAGAAGGGAGGGGGGAGGAAGAGAGAGGGGAGAGAGAAAAAGAGAGAGAGAGAAAATCCTGAACCTAATTTCTTTCCTTTTGTTTCTTTGAGCACAGCTATGAACAAACTGAAACCAACCCCCTTAAATGAACAACAACCACTGACTGACACTGCCTCGCAGCAGGGATCTAGCATTTATATACCCTCTGAAAATTTCCAGTGTTCCGAACATCATACAATTGCAGAAATTTTCTGCAGCTGGCAAAACCACTATTCTGCTAGAGCACAAGGCAATTGTAGTCAGCTGCTGCAGACAGTTGGAAGCAACCCCACATCCCTACATCTGGGATTACAATGGAAGCACATTCTTAGACTATTTCTATGTATATGTTTGTCTTTTTAAAATAAAATCAAAATTTCAGAATTCTCAAAAATATATGTCACTACAGTTAAGCGCATTTCCTGCTCTTACAGAGTTAGGACCTACGTAAAAAATTAAAGCCTGAATTGAATGTTAAGGCTTAGGTAAATGTTAAGGCCTAAGGAACAGTTACCCAGCTAGTCATTATAAGGAAACTTTATCATATATTTCTGCTGTTACTAGGAAACTTTCTAATGCCAAGATTGATTACATAGCCTGTTATGTTCTGTATCCTTGGAAACCAATCTTGATAGAAGTCAGAACTGTTTTGTATAGTTACCCACAATAAATTTGGCCCTGAACTAACCCGCAGCACTTCCTGCACCTATGTGTAAGTTTTTATGGTATTTGCTTTTATAAGCTATACCTGGGATGGACCCCCAACATAAGAGAGATGCCTGCATCAGTACAAGAAACTACTTGAAATAAGACTTCCATTTTGAGTAGTGGTCAAGTAAAGTTTAAGTTCCCAAGACCTCCCTGGGAACTGACATCCTACTTGGCAGAAACTGACATGCTGGTTGGCAAGTTAAGACATCAATGTTACAAGAGTCCCATTCTGGTGGACAAGTTAGGACATGAATATTAGACAAGGCAAGTCCCCGCCACAGTTGAATACCCCAACCAATGGGAGTAGGATAAATGTACAAAAAAAAGAGATGTTTCTAAGAAAATCCCCTATCCTTAAATCCTGATTTGGCACAGATGTTTGTGGACTTTGGGCTTTAAAACCCTGTAGAATCTTAACTCAATGTCATGGTTCAGCTCCTGAATCTGAACTATGGCCCCAGTTGGCCAGTTCTGGGGCATATGCTCAATAAACTATCCCCTGAGATAGTTTGACTATCTGACTGAGATTGGTGTTTGTGTGGTTTATGAGGCTATTCCTGGACCCCAAAACAGAGGACCTCAGTTTAGTTTTCAGGACCTACATTTGGCAACTCATAATTGCTTTGAACTCAACTTCCAGGGAAATCTGATACCTTTGCCCTCTGCAGGGACTGCACTCATGTGCATATACTCACACATACACATGCACACTGTTCTCGTTTGTCTTTCTATTGCTATGATAAAGAGAATGACCAAAGCAACTTGGGGAGTAAAGAGTTTATTTCAGCTTAACGTTTATAGTCTATCATGAAGAAAACTCAGGGCAGGAACCTGTAGGCAGCAACTGAGGCAGAGACCATAGTGGGATGCTGCTGCTTACTGGCTTGTTCTCTCTGACTTGCTCAGTGTCCTTGTTATTTTGTCAACCTGGCACAACCTAGAGTCATTTGGAAAGAAGAACTCAATTGAGAAAAGCTCTCTATTAAGATTTTCCAGCCGGGTAGTGGTGGCACTCGCCTTTAATCCCAGCACTTGGGAGGCAGAGGCAGGCAGATTTCTGAGTTCGAGGCCAGCCTGGTCTACAGAGTGAGTTCCAGGACAGCCAGGGCTACACAGAGAAACCCTGTCTCGAAAAAACTAAAAAATTAAAAAAAAAAAAAGAGTTTCCTAAAGGCAAGTCTGTTGGGTGTTTTCTTGATCAGTGATTGATGTAGAGGCCCAGCCAACCATGGGTGATGCCAACCCTGTGAGGTGGTTCTGAGTTATAAGAAAAAGTAGGGCTGAGTAAGCAATAGGAAACAACAATTAAACAACATTCCTCCATGACTTCTGCTTCAGTTCCTGGTTCCAAGTTCCTGCTTTGAGTTTGTGTTCTAACTTCCCTTGGTGATCAGTATGACCTGAGGACTATAAGATAAAATAAACCCTTTTCTTCACAAGTGGCTTTGGGTTGTAGTATTTTATCACAGCATTAGAAACCATAACTAAGACAGAAATTGGTACCAGGAGTAGGGTTTTGCTGTGTAGACCTGACTATATTTTGGTGAGAAGAGATTTACTCAGTCTATATTTTTATATACCTAGGACCACTTTCCCAGGGATATTACCACTCACAGAGGTCTGGGCTCCCCTGCAGCAATAATTAACCAAGAAAGTGCCCCAAAGACTTGTCTTATGGAAGTATTCTCTCACTTGAGGTTCCTTCTCCCCAGATAACTCTAGCTGGGGTCAGGTTGACAAAAAACAACAACAACAACTGTAAGGACCCCCAAAGAGGACCCCCAACTCAAGTCACGATCAGCGCACACCCAAGGAGACACGAGAGACTGACTTGATGCAAATGGCAAAAGGCAGTATACTAACGAGGGCCCTCAGATCGAAACTCATCCCACGCAGGTGAGAGAATCGATCCAGACCCCCAAGAGCTCAGGGCTTATATAGGGAACAGTGCAAGGGGGAAGGGGAAAGCAGGAAATTCTGGTGCAGTTACATATAATTGGATATTTCAAACATCAGCACTTTTGCGTAAGCAATCATTTTGGCGGGCAGGATGACTTGCTATTTTTGATCATGAAACCTTAGACCTTCTAGGATAAACACCAGGTGGCCCATTACTCACTTGGGCATGTTTAGACTGGTCAAGATATGTCCTTGGTTGTTTCTACATTTTTGGTCACCTTGTCCCTAGAGGGGCTTGATATTTTTATTATGGCTATTTTCAGCAAGCTGTTGGTGGTCTCTGCTGAGTTGTTTTAATTTTTACTCTCACACAACAAACCCCAAATAACTCCCACACCAAACCAAGACAAACTCAAACCAAGCACCACACACAAATAAACACATAATTTAAAAAATCAATCTCTAAAATTTTAATTAAGATTAGAGGAATTTTCCCCTTTTGCTGGGAATAGAATCCAGAGCCTTTCATGTGCTATCTATGTGTTCTACCACTGAACTACAATGCCAGCTCACTAATTCTCTTTTTCTTTTCTCTTCCTTGTCTACCTTCTGAGATAGGGTCTTATGCAGCTCAGGTTGGTCTGTAACTTGTAGCCTAGGCTGCCCTCAAATTCGTGATCCTTCTGACTCAATCTTCTAGTACTAGAACTACCATCATGGCTGTCAGCAGTGGCAGAGAGATACAGCCTAACACGTCCACCAGTAGCCTAAAGCACTCCATGCTAGGCACTGCTGTCTTGACTCACCAGCGACCAGTGTAGAGGAATTAAAGTTGAATTACAGCTTCAACAGAACCAAGTAACTTTTGGTGATGCTGTCAAGAACCTTTCACTGGGTTTCTGTGGTGGTTTGAATGAGAATGGTCCTCCTGTGTTCATAATTTGAATGTTTGATTCCCTGTTGGTGGAATTGTTTGGGAAGGATTAGGAGGTGTGGCCTTGTTGGAGGAGGGGTGTCAGTTTGGGGTTTCAAAAGCAATGTGCCTTTCCAAGTTAGCACTCTCTCTCTCTCTGCCTTCTGTTGGTGAATCAGGTTGTAAGTTCTCAGCTACTGCTCCAGCACCATGGCTACCTTCTGTGACCATGCTCCTCACCAGGATGGTCATGAACCTGACTAAAATTGTAAGCCCCGATAAACTGTTTCTTCCGTAAATTGCTTTGGTCATGGTGTCTCTACACAGCAATAGAATATTATCTAAGGTGGATTCTTTGAAGCTTTTATTTCAAGATAGCTCGGGGTTCAAAGCATGAACAGAGACACAGTGGTGAACATTCTGAGTAGTTCTCTACTGAACTGCTAATAAGACTTTCTGCCCCAGATGTGCTCAGGGGACAGAAGGTCTCATGCCAAATGAGGGGTATTTGCATAATATCCTTTTTGCTTTAAACTTGGGAGAGGAGACATCTTACCTGTGGCATTCCTTGCATAGATGGAGGCATTCCTCCTCAGGGAGTAACTAGGATCTAAGAAAGCAGAGTAGGGTAATGTAGGAAAGTCTATATTATATGCAGGCTACAGACCTTAAGTAAAGCCATTTCCTAAACTATATCACAGAAGAGAATGTCAAGAAGTAAAATCGAGTCAGAAAATTTATTAAGTAGTAATGAGTTAGTGCACACTTTAGATTTAAATGTGACCTATAGAGAGACATATATGAAAATCAGTACACACCAAAGATACTATGCTTCTCTTTCTTCCTTTCTTTCTTTCTTTCTTTCTTTCTTTCTTTCTTTCCTTTTTTTTTCTGTTGTTTGTTTGGGACAGAGTCTAATTATATAGCCCTGGCTAGCCTGGAACTAACAGAAACCTACCTTTCTCTGCTTTCTAAGTGATGGGATTAAAGATATGTGCCACCCATCATTCCTGGCAGGTTCAGAGTTTGTGAGGGAAAGACTTAGGTGTCCTTTAAAAAATTATGTGTGTAACTCCGTGGCTGTCCAAGTTCCACTAGTCAAAGGATGTCATTTACATTAAAGTTTATGGGTTATATAAAGTTTAAAAATTAAGGAAAAATATATGGTCTGGTCTCCTTATTTTTCTTTTTCTTTTTTTTTTCTTTTTGTTTTTCGAGACAAGGTTTCTCTGTGTAGCCCGGGCTGTCCTGGAACTCACTCTGTAGAACAAGCTAGCCTCGAACTCAGAAACCTGCCTGCTTCTGCCTCCCAAGTGCTGGGATTAAAGGCGTGCACCACCACCGCCTGGCTTCTCCTTATTTTTCTTAAAATAATTTAATTTTGTGACTGAAATTGTGAGGTGTTTTCATGAGTTGCATGGATGAGAGAGGAGCGCTAATACAATTAAACTCAATGCCACAGATATTTTGGCTCTAAGTAAGCAGTTTGTAATTATTTTAATTTAATGTTCATATCTTTTTTGATTTTTTTTTTTTTTTTGGTTTTTCGAGACAGGGTTTCTCTGTGTAGCCCTGGCTGTCCTGGAACTCTGTAGACCAGGCTAGCCTCGAACTCTCGAACCCAGAAATCCGCCTGCCTCTGCCTCCCAAGTGCTGGGATTAAAGGCGTGCGCCACCACCGCCCGGCTCTTTTTTGATTTTTATAGTTTATTTTTATCTTTTATTTTATGTCCATTGGCATTTGGCCTGCATTGCTAAACCATCTCTCCAGCCCCCTTTCTTTCTTTTTTTTTTCTTTCTTTTTTTTTTTGGTTTTTTGAGACAGGGTTTCTCTGTATAGCCCTGGCTGTCCTGGAACTCACTCTGTAGACCAGGCTGGCCTCAAACTCTCGAACTCAGAAATCCGCCTGCCTCTGCCTCCCAAGTGCTGGGATTAAAGGCGTGGAACACCACTGCCCGGCTGCCAGCCCCCTTTCTAAATATTTGTTTTGTTTTGCTTTTTGAGACAGGGTTTCTCTGAGTAGCCCTAGCTGTCTTAGAACTCTTTGTACACCAGGCTGGCCTTGAACTCACAGAGATTCGCCTGCCTCTGCCTCCAAGTGCTGGATTTAATGCACTCAGCAGCACTCCCAGCTTTAACTTTTGATATTAACTATAAATGTCTCCCTTCTCTTTCCTGTCTTTAAACACTCCCATAAACTCTTTCAAATTAATATGTTTGGCCTGCATTGCTAAACCATCTCTCCAACCCCCTTTCTTTCTTTTCTTTTCTTTCTTTCTTTTTTTTTTGTTTTTTTTTTTTTCGAGACAGGGTTTCTACACACACATATATATTTTGCCATATATATATATATATATATATATATATATATATATGCGACAGGTAAGATGTCTCCTCTCCCAAGTTTAAAGCAAAAAGGATATTATGCAAATACCCCTCATTTGGCATGAGACCTTCTGTCCCCTGAGCACATCTGGGGCAGAAAGTCTTATTAGCAGTTCAGTAGAGAACTACTCAGAATGTTCACCATTGCGTCTCTATTCAATACACACACATATATTTTTTTTTCTAAATATAACCTGCTCAGTCTGTACAATGTTATTTGTATGTATGATTCAAGGGCTGACCATTTGGTGTTGGATAACCACGTGCTCTTCCCTGAGGAAAACAGTTTCTCCCTTGCCTGTAGCTCTTTGTGTAGAGTTGAGGTCTCATGGTCTCTCCACCACTTTGGCTTGTCCATTCCTGGTGTCCTTGTTCAGTTCACATTTGGGCAGTCATGTCGGTGAGATGCTTTATGACTATGTCCTTATTTATGTTTATATACATTTACCTGCTTGTCCTTACGCATGCTATGTGGATGAGGAGCATATGGAGACCAGAAGAGGGAGTACAGTATTCTGGAGATGGAGTTACAGGTGTTTGTGAGACCGTTGTGCCAGCTGTGGATGTGGGAATGGAACCTGGTTTCTCTGCAAGAGCCCCTGTAGTGGTAAATTAGTTAAACCACTTTGGCTCCAGGCAGGTGGAAGGTGCTGCACTCACTCAAGACCTCTCTGGATTCAAGAATGAAAGACACATACACGCCAACTAATTTTGATATGACTTGACCAGCTCAATGGGTGGAGAGTTGTAAACCTCCTCGCTAACAAACACTTCCCTCCACTATTCCTGGTTTAACAACCTTCTAAATCTATATTTTATCTTTGTTGCCCTGGGGAGAGCCCTTGATGCTGCTTCTAGGAATTTGGCAAGAATTTGACATTGGGCTAGGACAAGAAATTAGGTTTAAGGTGAATAGAGCCAAGGAATGTATGATATACCTTTCATCTTGGTATCCTGATAAGTCCCTAGATACAGTGATCATGGGACTTTATTTATTGCTTTGTTTGACTACTTTGTCTTTGATCTAAGAACTGACCCTATTCTTTACATATACCTAGAATGGTAAAGCAAACTGGGAAAAAATATAGGTGTTTCAGCTTCAGCACTGACTGGAGTCGTGTCATAATGTTGTCTAATTGTTTTTTCTTTCTTTAATCCTCATTCCCTCCCTCGAGACCCTGTTGACTGACTAAGCTGCTTGCTTGGTCATTGCTCTGTTACCTTCTGGGCACTCCCCCCGACCCCCATAGGGTATCATTCCCTTTCCATCTACACTGTTGGATGCTTTCTTTCCTGAAGATCTTAAATCTGATCTCTTTCCCTCCAAGTCATGGCAATTTTCCTCTTCCTCTTTCTCTCAGTCCCACGACCTCGCAATCTAGAAGTCCCGCCTCTATCTCCCTGCCTAGCCATTGGCTGAACGGCAATTATTTTTTACCAAGTAAGCCAGCTGGAGGCAGGGACCCTCAGGTCTGGCAGGGCGACTTTTGGGAACCAAATTAAGACAAAACATTAGCTTCCCAGTCACCATTGTCAGGGCACTCAGCAAGCTCACAGGTCAGCATCATTCTTTGTCCTGGCATCAGCATGTCTCACCCATCACTCTGGTGGCCACCATGCCCCTACAGCATCCTGTAGAAAAAGCACAAACATGCCCTTTTCCCCATATTTAATACCTGATCAGGATCATGCCTTATGCCAGTAAGTGGATCCTTCCCTTTCACCTATGCATAAGTAGGCTTAGTTGTAGAGTGCAGTAGACACTCAGCAGAAAGTTCCTTAGCATCCAATTAAAAAAAAAAACCTTTAAAATAAAAAATAAAAAGAATATGATTTAAATAAATGTGTGGTATACAGGGATCTATCCCCCCTTTTTTATTTTATGAAGATATTGTTTTTGAGTTCCATGGGCCCGTCCCACCTTCTCTTGTCCTTGACAATTATTAGGAATCCCCGTAATATCGGTAATGTTAAATGGCTGCTAGAGAGTCTCAAATGTTCAACTGCCATAGCCAGTTCCATTATTTGTTTGTTTGTTTGTTTTTCTTTTTTTATTATTGGGTACTTTATTTATCTACATTTCAGATGTTATCCCCTTTCCCCATTCCCCACCCCCAGAAACCCCTTAATTCATCCTCTCTCTTCTTATTTCTATGAGGGTGTGCCCCCAACTCTCACCTCCCCTCCCTCAAATTTCCCCTCTCTAGGGTGTCCAGTCTTCAAGGGACCAAGGCCCTCCTCTTCCATTGATGCCTGACAAGTCCATCCTCCTCTACAAATACAGCTAAAGACATGGGTCCCTCCATGTGTGTTCCCAGGCTAGCTGTTTAGAGCCAGGGAGCTCTGGTTGGTTGGTATTTGTCGATCTCTTCATGGGGCCACAAGCTCCTTCAACTTCTTCAATCTTCTCTCTAACTCCTCCACTGGGAACCCTGTGGTCAGTTTGATGGTTAGCTGTGAGCATCCGCCTCTGTATTTGTCAGGCTCTAGCAGTGCCTCTCAGGAGACAGGTATATCAGGAGCCTATCAGCATGCACTTTCAGACATCCACAACAGTGTTTACATATAGTGACTGTATCTGGGAGGGATCTCCAGGTGGAGCGTCTCTGGATGATCTCTCCTCCAGTTTCAACCCCACACATTGTCTCATATTTGCTCCTGTATTTTGTTACTCCTTCTAAGAAGGACTGAAGCACCCACACTTTGGTCTGTCTTTCTTTCTTTCTTTCTTTCTTTCTTTCTTTCTTTCTTTCTTTCTTTTTTTTTGGACTTCATGTAGTCTGTGAGTTTTGTCTTGAGTATTGTGAGATTTTGGGCTAATATCCACTTATCAATAAGTGCATACCATATGTGTTCTGTGATTGGGTTGCCTCACTCAGGATGATATTTTTTAGTTCCATCCATTTGCCTAAGAATTTCATGAATTCATTGTTTTTAATAGCTGAGTAATATTCCACTGTGTAAATGTACCACATTTTCTGTATCCATTCCTCTGTTGAAGGACATCTGGGTTCTTTCCAGCTTCTGGCTAATATAAATAAGGCTGCTACGAAGATAGTGGAGCATTTGGCATAATTCTAACACCTCTCAGGATGTTTTAACAATACATAGGGAGGTTATGAATTTCAAGAATGCTGCTCTGCTGAACGTTGATGCAGTAGATTCTGCAAATAAAATTACCCATGGCCTGAGGTCAGTATTTCTATTTTGGTCAAGCTTCAAAAATGGCATATATAGCTTGATCATGCTAACCCTTTTTGTCGTGGGAATACTTTTATTCCTGCCCATTGTGTTAAAGCTTTTCTTTAACAACATGTTGGCAGCCAAGTACATGGTTTGAACCTGAAAATAGACCCCCCCAGACAGAGTTATTAAATTAACAGACTGGCAAGCCAAAGATGGGTAAGATTCTGCACAGAGCCTTAGTAACCTAAGACAGAAGTACATTGCTTTTGATAATGTATATTCCATGATGGGTGAGGAAGGCATTCTTGTCAAAATGACCTAAGACAGGGTCAGTTTTGTTAATGAAATAAAAAAGGGGGAGAGACAGAGAGCCTTTGGGGCTGCTTGGCAAGAATCTGACATGGGCCAAGGACAAGGAAATGGGTTGCTTGGCAGGAATATGACATTGGCCAAGGACAAAGAAGTAGGCTTGAGGCAGGAATCTGGCATTAGGCTAGAACAAAGAAGTAATCTCAGGTAGGAATCTAAATATTAGGCTAGAACAAAGAAGTAATTTCAGACAGGAATCTAAATTTTAGTCTAGAACAAGGACGTAGGCTTCAGACCTGAAAATGACCTTGGGCTAGGACAGGGAAATAGGCTCAGATACTTTGGTCATCCTGATAGGCCCTTAGAAACAGTGATCACAGGAGTGTTCATGTAATTGGGTTTAATGCCTTGCTTTTTCTTTGACTATTTGTGTTTATTGTCTTGCTTGTTCCTTGATTATTTGCATTTATTGTATTGCTAGAAGTAACCTTAATACATGCATGTAATCAAAATGGTATAAAAGCATAAAGGAGGAGGGGGGATGGGATGGGGGTTCTAGGGAGGGGAAATGGGGAAAGAGGATGTCATCTGTATTGTAAATAAATAAAATATCAAAAAAAAAAAAAGACAAAACATTAGAACCAATTTCCAACAAGTACCAGGTACTCCTAACTGTTGAGCTGTCTCTCTAGCTCCTAGCTTGCTGTTTTAAACACATATTTGAGATGTATTTGAAGTGGGGGAAGGGCACACTTTCTGTAGGCAATTTTGGTTTTTATCAGTTGTGTTGAAGTTTCTTGATTTTTGGACAGAAGAAAACCTAAACTGAATTCCAGATGAGGGGATTCCTGCCCCCCAACCCCATGTCCCTTTAGTTTTTCCTGTTTTGTTTTCTTTAAATCCTGCTTCATGCCTGATACCCAGAAGTTTTCTTAAAAGGCATCCATGAAGATCCCACAGAAAGCAAATTCCAGGTGAAAGAATGAAAGCCTTGAGCAAGATAAGCACCCACACTTCACTGTAGCTCAGTACTGGATGGGTGCTCTAATCAGAACTATCAGGTAAGAGGCAAGAACAGAAGGCATCCCAACTGGAAAGGAAAACTATTTCTATCCACAGTTGGAATCATCCTATATATAGTAAATTCAAGAATTTTTTTTAAAAGGCCAGGCAGTGGTGGCACACGCCTTTAATCCCAGCACTTGGGAGGCAGAGGTAGGCGGATTTCTGAGTTCAAGGCCAGCTTGATCTACAGGGTGAATTTCAGGACAGCCAGGGCTACACAGAGAAATCCTGTCTCGAAAAACAAAACAAAAGAAAAGAAAAAAAGAAAAAAAAACCTGCTAAAACTAGTAAGTTCAGTTTCTTTTTTTTTTTTTAATTTATCTATTTCATTTATATGAGTACAGAAGAAGGCATCCCATCCCATTATAGACGGTTGTGAGCTTCATGTGGTTGCTGGGAATTGAACTCAGGATCTCAGGAAGAGCAGTCAGTGCTCCTAATAGCTGAGCCATCTCTCCAGCCCCTGTAAGTTCAGTTTCAAGGCACACATTTATACCCCAAAATCAATACACAAATAAAAACCAACCCAAAAGGAAAATGAAGAGATCTTCCACCTGTAAATCCATTGGAAAGGGTAAAGCATCTTGGGGTAAAGGACTTTTACAAATCTGGGTCTGGTGACACAGGTGTTTAAGTCCAGCCCTTGGGAGGCACAGTCAGGCAGAGGTGGGCGAATCTCTATGAATTCAAGACTGGCCTGCTTTACACAGTGAGTTCTAGGCTACCTAGGGCTACACAGTGAGATTCTGCTTCAAAAAAGGAGTCAGGGGAGATTTAAAAAAATTTGCGGTGGCCAAGAGGTGACTCATGCCTTTAATCTCAGCCGTTGGGAGTCAGAGGTAGACAGATCTCTGTGAGTTCAAGGCCAACCTGGTCTACAGATACAGTTCCAAGACAGCCAGTGCTACGTAGAGAAACCCTTTCTCAAGAAACAATAACAAAAGTTGTTTGGTGTGGTGGTAACTGAGCCTGCTCCTTACTGGATATTAAGTAAGCATTCTATCACAGAATCATATCACAGCTCCGTAGAAATAAATTCAACAAAAGAGGTAAATGACTTGTAAAGCAAAAACTATAAAACATTGCCAAAAAAAGAAAATTAAAGAAGGCCTAATAAAGGGAGGCGAAAAAATATCGTAAATTCATTGACTGGAAAATTCACCAGTGCTAAGATGTCATCTGTCAGTACCACCCAGAGTCATCTATAGAGTCAATACAGTTCCTTCCTGTCAAGCTCTAAGATCTTTTGAGAGGTGGGATCTAATGACCTCTTCTGATGTGTCTGAAGACAGCTACAGTGTATTCATATAACTAAAATAAATATTTTTTAAAAAGCAGTTAAAATTTTTTTCTTTTTTTCTGCTTCCCTACACGTCAGACATTGTGAGACCTGTCAGCCCCAGCTGACAAACATGTGATACATGGCCTCTTGCCTGGTGGCTGCCCTTGGGGCAACTTCTCCTCCAAGACCAAAGATATCAGAGATCCTAGACAGCTGGGGATCAAGAGGGATGATGAGCAGCAACAAGCTCATTAGTGAACTGAATGGAAAAAGCATTGAAGATGTCGTCATCCGGAGTGTTGGCAGGCTTGCCAGCATGCCTGCTGCTGTGGCTGTTTCTGCTGTCTCTGGCTGCACAGTTCCTGCAGCTGGATACTAGCCATCCGTGTCTGTGTCCCTGTTGGTGTGTCCATCTCCATCTGTCCTCGTCCCCTTCTTCCTCCCCTTCTTTTGCCTCTTGTAGCAGGAAAGAAAGACTGAAAGGAGGAATCTGAGGAGTCAGATGATGGCACAGGATTTGGCTTTTTATTTAAATTCCTGTTCCTCTACAAATAAAGCCTTTCTATTTATAAATAAGTAAGTAAGTAAATAAATAAATAAATTTTTAACTTCTTTTTTATGCTTAGCAACAAACATGGAGAGATGACGTTTAAGAAATTGAGCACTTCCTACACATTCCCAACTGTACACGGTTTTTTACTGTGAGTTTTTAGGCCTCTAGAACTTTGTATCTTGGTCAAGAATGGAGTCTTTGGAGAAAATTATATCCTTACAAGCAGGTGTTGAAGAATGCTCTTTGTAGGTGTAGAACCTGGACAGATGAAATGGTTGTACTACCTCCTAAAACAGCACCAACAACTTTGTCCCCGCAGCGGCTGCACAGTGACAATTGCCAGGATAACCCAGTCACATTCTGAAGGCAAAGGAGACTTCCACTGGCTACTGTCAAATAAGTCCACTCTCTTTGTGAAGCTCCAACTGCCCAATGGGTTTTTCAGTGTCAAGAGAACTCTTTTTCCCCACCAAGAAGTCCAGAAACAACTTCTAGATGTGGGCTGTGTTAGTTATATTTTGTCAACTTGACACAAGCCCAAACCATTCTAGAAGAGGGAATCTCAATTGAGAAAATGCCTCTATCAGACTGGCCTATGGGGCATTTTCTTGAGTTATGATTGATGTGGGAGGGTCCCTGCCATTGCAGGTGGTGCCACTCCTGAGCAGGTGTTGTATAAGAAAGCAGTCTGAGCAAGCTATGAGAAACAAGACAGTAAGGACTGTTCCTTTGTGGTCTCTGCTTCAGTTTCTGCCTTCATGTATCTGCCTTGAGGTTCTAATCTGACTTCCTTTCAACAGCTGTAAAATAAAATAAGTTCTTTCTTTCTGTGTTTCTCTTTGGTCATGGTGTTTATTATAGCAATAGAAAGCAAACTAAGGGGCTGGTGAGATGGCTCAGCGGTTAAGAGCACTGACTGCTCTTCTAGAGGTCATGAGTTCAAATCCCAGCAACCACATGGTGGCTCACAACCATCTGCAATGAGATCTGATGCCCTCATATGGGTGTCTGAAGACAGCGACAGTGTACTTACAAATAATAAATAAATAAATCTTTAAAAAAAAAAAAAAAAAAAAAGAAAGCAAACTAAGCCAGGGCTCACCTCTCTCCCAGACTGACTAGATGAAAGCTGTAAGAACAAAGGTTTAAAAACTAGTCGAGTGTGAGCATATGCATGAAGTGCCAGCTATGAAGGCAGGAGGATGGCTTATGTCCAGGAGTTGAAGGACAGCCTAGGTTAAAAAGTAGGACCCATCTCAATTTTAAAAGTCAAGGATAGCCGGGCGGTGGTGGCACATGCCTTTAATCCCAGCACTTGGGAGGCAGAGACAGGCAGATTTCTGAGTTCGAGGCCAGCCTGGTCTACAGAGTGAGTTCCAGGACAGCCAGGGCTACACAGAGAAACCCTGTCTCGAGAAAAAAAAAAAGTCAAGGATAAGAGGATCAGGACTTCCAGACCAGTCTAGGCCATCTATATAGTTAAGCCCTGTCTTCAAAGAATAAATAAACAGGTAAAAAAACAAACAAAAAAAAAAACCAAAAAACAAAAAAAACCAAAAAAACAAAAAAAACAAAAAAAAAACCTTCCCTAGTTTTGTTTTTAAAGAACATTATCAAGAAAATGAAGACAACGTACAAAATGGGGGTGGGAGTGGGAAATATTTGCAAATCGCATATCTGGCAGGGCTTAAATACCCAAAGCATGTAAATAACTTCCACAACTCAACAAAGAAAGGACAAAAACTACAAGTTTTGAATTCTGACAAGAGCCTGGAATAGAATATATACAAATGGAAAAAAGGGGGGAGGGCCAAGAAATACTTGAAAGGGTAGTTGATCACACTAGCCTTCAGGGAAGTCCATATATCTGTGCTATATTTGTGTGTGCCTGCATGTTTGTGTGACACTCTGGAAGCTAGAGACTGATGTTGGCTCTCTTCCTCATTTCCCCCCATCTTATCTTTTGAAATAGGATCTCTCACTGAAACTAGCACCCACTCACTGGCTAAACTGGCTGACCCTGACCGTGGAGCTCTCTGTATCCTCTGTCTCAGTCTTTGTAATGTTAATGTTGAAGACATGAGTGAGCAGATCCCCTTTTTTATGTGGGTGCTAAGGATCTGAACTCAGGTCCTCACGTTTGGGCAGCAAGCACTTTACAAGGTCGGCCACCTCCCCTAGCACTGTTTATCAGTATCAGCCATCTGAAACACTCCATGGCTACCCTGAGAAAACTAAACAATGATTCTAGCTGATTGAACTGACCTGAGAAGGTCCAGAGGCAGGCAGGGCTGTTTGGAACAGTGTGTACCACATGCTTTGCTATCATAAGCCTTAGTGAACCCTAAATGACCGTAAAACCACTTCCAAGTAGGTCAGATGGGGAGCATTTCCCCTGGTGGCCCAGTGGAAGGACTGCTTGATGGTGGTAGGGAGGTAAAGGGATGAGTGATTCAAAACACAAGTTCAGTGGCTGGTGGTAAGAAGCATGGCTAGGATTGGACCAAACACTCCCTATGTATTGCTTAAGCAGGATGCCCAAGCTCCCTTCCCAAGGTCACTGGGAGATGCTATCCCGTGCTGTTGCAACAGCAGACCCAGTTTTATTTAATGTATGTTTGTTGTTTTTTTTTTTTTTTTTTTTGACAGAGTGTGGTGGTTTGAATATGCTTGGCCCAGAAAGTAGCACTATTAGGAGGTGTGGCCTTATTGGAGAGTAGGTATAGCCTTGTTGGAGGAAGTGTGTCACTGTGGGGGGTTGGCTTTGAGACATTCTTTCTAGCTGCCTAGAAGACAGTCTTCTCTTAGCTGCCTTTGAATCAAGATGTAGAACACCAAGCTATTCTAGCTCCATGTCTGCTTGGATGCTGTCATGTTTTCTGCCATGATGATAATGGACTGAACCTCTAAAACTGTAAGCCAGACCCAACTAAATGTCCTTTATAAAAGTTGCCTTGGTCATGGTCTCTTCCCAGCAATGAAAATCCTACATAAGACACAGGGTTTCTGTGTAGCTCTGGCTGTCCTAAAACTCAATCTATAGATCAGGCTGGCCGCCAATTCATAGATCCACCTGTTCCTGCTCTTAAGTACTGGGATTAAAGGTATTGGAAACAATTGCTTGGTCAGGCCAAATTTTAAAAGGATTCTCTTGAGTGGTCCTTTCTTGACTACTTCTGGACTGAGACTATAACACAAAGAAAGCCTTTCGTGTAGGCCTAGGAAAGCAGGATTCCTTAGCCCTCAGTATCAGCCAGTATTACAGTATGGGCTGGAAGACCCTCCACCATAAAGACTCAACACCTCTCTGTAACTCTTTTAATGTTTTTAAAGATTTATTTAATTTTATATGAGTACACTGTTGCTGTCTTCAGACACACCAGAAAAGGACACTGGATCCCATTACAGATGATTGTGAGCCATCATATGGTTGCTGGGAATTGAACTCAGGACTTTTGGAAGAGCAGTCAGTGCTCTTAACTGCTAAGCCAATTCTCCAGCCCCTCTATAATTCTTTATGCAATCCGGATAGAGGAATTTGAGTACCTAGGCTGCCTTTAAGCTGCAATGGCAAGTTCTAACTAAGGGCTGAGGAATCTTGGCTTCTTAGGCCTGCCTAAGAGCAATATCACCTGTAGGGCGATATACTCAAAGTCCATGGAAAGACAACTCATGTGTACCATTGCTGGTGCTTCTCTGCCCTTGTACCCTGGCCTGTCACTGCTACCAAAGCTTGAAGAGCTTCTGGCATACTCGTGACTTCTATTTCTGTAGGGCAAAAGACTCCCCAGCCAGCTCACTCAGCACTGGTGCCATTTGCCATACATAGCAAGGATAAACTGCCTCAAATCATAAAGTCTTTATTACTACCCATCAAAAACCTTGAGCCTATAAACTGCACTGTTTCTGTTAAAAAGAGAAACAAGAGGGGAGTTAAAGGCCATGAGCATGAAGCTGGGTATGGTGACTTATATCTATAGTCCCAGCACTTGGTATATGGAGGCAAAAGAAACCGGAGTCAAGGCCAGCCTACATTATGAATTTGAAGCCAGCCTGAGCTACATGCCATTGTCTCAAACAAACAACAACGAAAGACATGAGTATGAAATGAATCACCCTCCTTTTTGAGGCTTAATCCAACTATGTAGCCCAGGCTGCCTGCAAAAACTGTGAAGTCCATCTTGACATCCATATGGTCAGTTTTTCCCGGTTCTGAAATTACAGGTGTGTATCTTGAAACCTGGCTGAATATTTTTGTTTGGTTGTGGTTTTTTGTTTGTTTGTTCCTCCTCCTTTTTTGGGGGGGGGGGTTGGTTTTTTTCGAGACAGGGTTTTTCTGTGTAGCCCGAGCTGTCCTGGAACTCACTCTGTAGACCAGGCTGGCCTCGAACTCAGAAATCCACCTGCCTCTGCCTCCCAAGTGCTGGTGTTTGTTCGTTCTTTAAGACAGGGTTTCTCTGTGTGTCCCTGAAACACTCTCTGTAGATCAGGCTGGCCTCAAATTCAGAGTTGAGCCTGCCTCTGTCTCCTGAGTGCTGGGACTTAAGGCTCTGGCTGAACATCTTGACATGGGGAACATTTCATATTAGTGAAGTGCAGCATGTTAACTAGTGGATTTTTTCTGTTTATAGCAGGCTCCGGAGCCAGGACGATTCAGGGAGATCTTAGCACAGCTTCCTGTCAGAATACTAACACCCAAGTCACAGGTTACTATACATTAGGCCTCACTAACTAATCTTCACAAAGACTGCTACAAAAACAATTGTTCAAAATAGTTGATCTTGTTATTCTAATTATTTTGTGCAGTTATCAATTTTATCAACTCAACTATGATTTAGTGCAGCTTGTTTTGGATACAACGCCTGTGGGCCTCAAAGTCACAACACTCCTGCTTCGGTCCGCCAAACGCTGCAATTATCAGACTGCATCACACGCCCTGAATTTACCAGGTTCTTAACAAGCTTTGGAAGCTTCTCACGTGTAACTTCTAATGACAGCCGAAAGGCAGTGAGCAACAGGCTGACTTTGGCTAGATGCAAAGTTCTGCGTTGGCGCGAAGCCTGAGCGACTGAAACCCAATTCTGTGACGTCATGTTACGCCCACAGCCTGTCCTGCAGGCCGCTCCTCTGGGGCCGGGCTACGCGTTGACGCCACACGCCAGGGCGGGGCTGAGAGTTTGGAGCCCGGAGTGGGGTGTCGGCGCCTCACTCGGGTGGAGCTGAACGGGAGACAGGTAACCTTGTGCGGCAGACGGGCTCCGTCCAGTGCTGGGAGGCTCGGCGCTTGACACCCGGTGCTCGCGGCTGAGGGTGAGGCCTATGCGTCCTTGCAGCCGGAGTGCCTGAGTGACGGGTGTGAAGCCGGACAGAGCCGGGCTGGCGGAGGGCGGCGATGATGGGCGGGGGACGAGGCCTGACGGACAGGCGTCGTAGCCAATGGCGTGGCAGGGTCCGCCAGGCGGGCGGAGATTGGCGGACGCGGACGCGCGCCGGGGGTCGCGGGGCCGAGCGCTATTGGCTCTGGCGGCGGAGCCGCGAAGGCGGCGGGCTAGGGTGTAGGTGGCCCGGCGGTCCGGGAGAGTCCCAAGGTCGCGGCGTGTCACGTGGCCCGGTCGCTTCCTCCGGCCCGCGCGCGTTCTTTTGTCCTGCGTGCTCTGGCCCCAGCAGGCCGCCGTCCTTGTGTTCGCCACGCCCGGTCACGGCGCTGACCTTGGTGCCTGCGGCAGCCCCACCTGCCGGTATGAGGTAAACCAGGCTGTCGGCCAAGGTGACACTGGTTTCCCTAGAAACACCATCCACGCACCGCTTTCCTCGCGAGAGTGTGTGGCAGATGTGAGTTACCCACAGAGTGACTGGGAAGCCTGCTACTGTGCCCTCGCATGAGTTACCAGATCATGTTCCTTTTGCCCACCGAGCAGTGTGCCAGTCTCTAAATTGACAAATTCGGGAAGAATCCTCACATGGACACAAGTATTAAGACAGGAGAGTCGAGGGTAGGGCATAGGAGTATCTACACAGTGAAGGAGCAGGGTGAGGTGTGGAGAAGGGGGATTAAAGGTAATGAGAAGCGATGGGCTAGGTACTGTGCGCATGCGTAACACGACTTCCTGACTGTAAGATCAGAAAATGGCGGCGTTAATCATCATTGGAGGGTGGAGTTTTAGACCCTTGACGTCAAAAGGTCACTCAAGGAACACCCCTACAGGCCCAAGTAGGGTCAGTCGGGTCAAGCAGTTTTCAAGTGAAGTCTCTAAGACGTAAGTGTTGTCAGTATATAGTGAAGCCATTGTGAGTGTTCGTGACCTTACGTAGAAACGTGTAACTAAAAACAGAAGTAAATTTTTTTCCCCAGCTTTTCTGTGGATTTCATTACTCTTACAGGCCCTACTTGTGTCTGTGCATCCTGTGCTCTGACATTGAGCAGAGGACACCGTTGGAGTTTCCCTGTTTGTCTGATCCTCTAGCCTTGCCCTTGAAGGTGGAACCAGGTAGATTACTTTAGTAAGTGGCATTAGAATGAGTGACACTATAATTGTCTTTTTCTCTTTTTCTATCCTTGTCACTTTGCATCACATATTATCCAGCTTTCCTTTCTTTTCATTTAAAAGCTTACATTTAGTTGTGGGTAGGGAGACATGCATGTGTGACAGTGCTTATGTAGATGTCACAGGGCAACTTGTGAGCTCTGGTTCTCCCCTTTCATCCTGTGGCCTCTGGGAACTGACCCCAGGTGGTTAGGTTTGGTGACACTGACCCATCTTGCAGGCCCGCCACTTTCTTTCTTGGTATATACACATTTAGTCTTGCTTATCTCTTTGATAGATTGAGCATTTCATTATTTATATGCCTTTCAGTCTCTGGTAATTGCCTTTTCTGTGCCATTTATTTTATCTAATAATAATGGGGCTATTTTGGACATACGGTTTGTATTTTCATGAAATGTGTGTTTTCAGCTCTACTTTGCTGTCTTGGAAATAAGACTCTTGTAGACAAGCATATACTTTATCTCCCTGCCCTTTGGGCTTCTGACGACACGTTAGAATTTATAGTGATATGTTAAAATTTAAATCTTCCATTTTGCTTAGTTTCTTCTAGTATCATGTCTCTCTTTTCTTTCTACTGACTTTCTTTGGGTTATTTTAGCATACACACATACAGCCCAGGCTGGCCTTGAATCCATGGTTATCCTTCTGCCGTGGCTTATTAAATGCTGGGATTTGCAGGCATGCCTCACCATACCTGGCACTGTGTGTCTAGGTCAGAGGACAGCTTTAGAAAGTCACTTTACTTCTAAGGAGATCCAGCATGGATCCTCGGGATCCGGTCTGGGCTGTCGTACCGGACAGCGCCTTTATCAAAGTGTTGTGCTTTCTTGGCAGCTTTTGTTTGTTGATTTCAGATTGACAGTTCTGTTCTTTAGTATTTGAAAACTGTGTCAGTTTTTCTTGTTCTTCTAGCTTCTGATGAGAATTATATTGTTTAAGTTTTTCTATTCCCTTGAGACAAGATCTCTCACACTGAACTAGGAGCTAGACTGACACCAAACCCCAGTGGTCCTCCCCTCTCTGCCTCCCATAGAATAGGTTCTAGGGATTTGAACTCAAATCCTCATGCTTACATGAGCACATACACTCATTTGCTTAAGCAGTCTCCTTAGGCCTTTTCATTTTAATTTTATTTTTGTGAGCATAATGCATTATTGTAGTGATTCACAAGATTTTCATAACTTGCTATGTCTATAGGGCCTGGCTTTAGGGTCTACTTATCTTCTTGAATCTGTATGCTTAAACATTTTACCAAATTAGGGAATTTTGTTGTTGTTTTGTGGTTTTTTGAGACAAGATTTCTCTGTGTAGCCTTGGCTGTCCTGGAACTTGCTTTCTAGACCAGGCTGGCCTGGAAATCAAATATCTGTCTGCTTCTGTCACCCAACTGCTGGCATTAAAAGCATTCACTACCCAACCTGGCCCTATCTGGTAGTCCTAGCAGCTGTCATATATTGGTGTTAATAAAAGTCGAGAAGTTATGAGAATTTATCTTTCTTATTTATTTATTTATTCATTTATTCATTTATTTATTTATTTATTTATTTTTGAGGTAGGGTCTCACTGTGTATCTCTGGCTGGCCTGGAACTCGGTGACCTCTAGGAGAGATCTAGGAGGCCTCTGCCTCCTAGTGCTAGGGAAAAAAAGCATGCATCACCACACCTGGCCCTTAAATTTCTAAGCAAAGTAGAGCAGGGTCTTTTTGACTGCTAAATGGCAGGGAATGCTGTCTTGTGTCTAAGAGCTTGTTACTACTGTAGTTACGAGCTTCCCACTCAGTAAGGAGTGTGCCCTCATTGCTGCAGTGAGGCTCCCAGCTGATTGTTGCTGGAGTAGAGGTGGAGATTAAGTTCCTGATTTGTATTTTGACATCTCTGAGGATGGGATTATGGTGTTAGGACAATTGTTTAAATTTTCCACCTTGCTTCATCTGTCACTGTTCTTTGGCTTGAGAGCATAGGCTTTGTGGCTTCCTTTGTCTATCCTTGTTGACATGTCTTAGAGCGTCTCTACTAATTAATCTGAGACATGTGACACAAGAGGAGTGCTCTCTCTGTGTCTCCAGGTTCCAAGATTCAAGGCTCAGGTCAGTTTACTTCTTTTGTCAAACCTTTCAGAGACTTTTGTTTTAAATTTAACATTTATGTTTGGGGCTGAATTTATCAAGAAATAGAAATTCTGTATGTCATCATTTAGTAAAATGTTGACAAATTATCATGCTTTCTATAAAGACTTCGTAGTTTTCACTCTTTAAGAACATATGTTGTGGTTGTCTTTGAATTAGGTCCAAGTAAGTAACTCAGACTGGTTTGGAAATCCAGATGTTCCAGCCTCAGCCTCTATACTGCTAGGATTACAGGTATGCGCCATTATGCAACACCTCCTAATAGTTCCTCTCCACTCCCACCCTTACCAGTCCACCTGCTTAGACCTCTGCAGTCTTGGGTACCTCTGATGCTGCAGAGCCACAGCTAGAGAAAGACCACAGCAGTCTTCAGACTTAGCTAAAGAAACTTGCTCAGTGGTCTGACTTTGGTCTGGTTTTGCTTCTGGATGAAAGCCTGTAGTTAAATGGAATAAGTAGGCTGGTTTGCTAAATAATGGAGACACTTTACTAATGTTTTAGATGTTAGAGTAATTGTCAGACCAAGGTAGCTGATGTTTACTTACCTTGGACCCTTAAATTTCTCAGACATCTCTGTTGGTTTCTTTTAAGTTATAATTCTTTAGTCATAGAAATACTTGAAGTTTACAAAGTACTTTAATGTTTGTATTATAATTTTTTAAAAAAAATGAGAGAGAAAACAGTAATTACTGTCTCTACTCTGGTTCAAAGAGACAGAACAGGTCAGGCCTAGTATGTAATGCTTACATAGCAAGTTGGTGTCATTGATACCTGTGGCACTATCAGTAAAGTGCTTACTGGGCAAGGACCTGGGTGTGGTAGTACATGCTTGTAATCCTAGGGCTGGGAGGCAGAAGAGGGTGGATCCCTGGGGCCTGCTGCCAGCAGGCCTAGTTCATTTGACAAGTGAGCTACTGTCTCCAAAAGAGAGTACAGCACTTGAGGAATAACATCAGAGGTTGACCTTGGGCCTATACACACATGTGCATGCACCTGTATGTACACATTTATATTTAACATATGCCCATTTAATATATAAGTATATTTTCCATATACATAATACATATAATAACATTTAAATGTTCCTGTCTCAGATTCCAGAGTGCAGGGATTACAGGTGTTGGTTTTTATGCAACACCTCTTGAAATTGCCTCTTTATGTCTACCCTCACTGGTCTGTCTGCTCATTGACACGCCTAAATATTTAAGTTTATCTTTCCTAAGGTTATGCCATTTAACACTTAAAAATCTGTTTTTCTTGGTTTTCTTTTCATTTTTTTATTCTCTCATATATCAGCATCCCAACTGCAATAGGTTTCTGATTTCTAATCCAAGGCCTTGCCTATGCTAGACAAGCACTGTTTCTTTGAGCCTAGACCACTCTTTCTTTTTTTATCTTTTTCCCCCCAAATGCATCTTCTCTTTAAATTTTTTTCTGTGTTTATGCCATGTATATGTCTGGTGCCTGTGAAGGTTAGAAGAGGGTGTCAGATTCCCTGAATCTGCGTGGTCGTAAGTCGCCCTGTGGGTGTTGGGAATCAAAGCTGATTTTTCTGAAGGAGCAGTAGAAGTTCTCTTAGTCATTGAGCCAGCTCTCCAGCTCCAATTTTACCTCTTACAGTTAAGTCATGGATCCATTTTCAATTTTGTATGTAAAGGGTTCTACCTCTTTTTTTCTTTTTCTCTTTTATTATTTATTTGAGGTTTGTTTGTTTGGAGACAGAGTCTCATTATGTAGCCCTGTAGCCCAAGATGGTTTGGAATTCAATTATCTACTTGCTTCTTTCTGCTTTCTCCTGGGAATAAGGCATGTACCATCACTCCCCTATGGATGTGTTCTTTTTATTTTAATTTTTTAGGTTTTTAAAAATTTTATGTGTTTGTTTTGCCTGCATGTACATATGTGTTCCATGTGCATACCTATTGCCGTGAGGTAAGAGGAGGACACAAGAGCCCCTGGAACTGGAGTCACAGAATGCTGTGAACCATATCAATACTGGAACTCCAGCCCTAATGTATTGTTCTTCATACATTAGGCAAAGCCCCTGGAATTGTGTCTTAAGACCTGCCCACAGTTTTCTTACCACATATGTAAGAGGGAAGGCTGAAGGACAAGCTACATATACTAAGCTGATTGGAATGTTACTCTCAGTGTGGATAACAAGCAGGTATTCTGGTCATTTTTAGCTAGACTGTTGTGCCATTTGCTAAAGGGCAAACTTTAGGATGAGTCATTTTAAGGAGGGTTGAAGCTCTCTAGGTATTTGTCCTTTTGGAGCCAAGCTTTCTCTGGCATTATATATTTATTTCTTAAGGAGTAACTTACTTGAGGATAAGCAAAGTCAAATTCTTCTACTTCCAAGAATACTAAGAGCAGAGAATACTCAATGTTTCTGAATATGTTAAAAAATGCCATTTTGCAGTTAACGTTAATCCTTAAGCAATCCTTATTGTCTTTTCTGCAGTCATTTCCTGTCTTATTTAATGTAGAGATCCTCAGTCAGATGGTGAAGCTTGCAGCTCTGTGCCTACATCTCTGGGGCTAGTCTGGGCATCTTAGGGGATGTGGGTATGCCAGTTTGACAGTCATGCTCTGTCTTGCTCTTGAGCATTGGGCTAGGCTCTAAACAGTCATTGGCTGTTATGAATACTTTTTAAGCTACTGTCTTTAACATTCTTTTAAACTTTTCTATTTTTTTCTTCAAACAGGTACTTGTGGAAGGCTTCGGGACAAAATGTTTCATTTAAGGACTTGTGCTGCTAAGTTAAGGCCATTGACAGCCTCCCAGACTGTTAAGACATTTTCACAAAACAAACCAGCAGCAATTAGGACGTTTCAACAGATTCGGTGCTATTCTGCACCTGTAGCTGCTGAACCATTTCTTAGTGGGACTAGTTCGAACTATGTGGAGGAAATGTACTGTGCCTGGTTGGAGAATCCCAAAAGTGTACATAAGGTAAGGCTCACAGAGTAGTTCCTCTGCTCTGTATGTTGGTCAGGTGCTCACTGACTTCCAGGTAAGTGAGTGTATCCAGAAGAGTCAGTGGGCAGGCAGGCAACTAGAATCCGGCACCATCCACCATGTCAACTGCGTCAGACTCAGTGGCCTCAGTGGAAACCACAGTCCTCTTGAGTTATATCCAGCAATGAGCTCAACACTCAAAGCACACAATGATAAGGAAATACAAGTGTGATCCTGCGAACATGTGAGGAAGCACACGACTGGCCCTCCAGGATCTCCCCGAAGGTTGCTTTAGGATGAAGCTCTCTGAAGAAAGAAAGTCTGTGGGAAAGAATGGGACCTCAAGATGCTCTTCCATCCTGACTACTATGAGAGAACATGTGTATTTGTGACATTTTAAATATACCACATGTACCTTCTATATAAACAGCTGTTTAGATCCTTGTGTTTCTATTTTTCTCCTGTCTTTGATTTCTCTGTATCATCTACGTGGGCACTTTTCTTCTTAGACTATTTTCTTCAATATTTGCCTGAATCCTTTCTGAGGGTGACTAGTTCAGACTATGTGGAGATGTGCTGTGCTTAATTAGAGAGCCCCAAAACTACCACATTGTATCCACCTCCCCTAGGCTAGTCCCGGCATCTTAGTAGTGCCAGAATTGGTTTGTTCTGTTTGTGGCCAATGACTGTTTATGGGTCTTGATGGTCATTTCTTAGTCTATGGAAGCCAGCTTGGTGCAGGGTTGCAGTGTGGTGCAATGGTAAGAGTATATATTCCACAGCTCCCCCCAACCTGCTCTCATCTTTAAGTCTTTGGGAGAATGGAAGGAAATGGCACAGTCATGAGGTCATCTTCATGGAGGAGATGCTCAGCCAAGATGTTTGTCTTTACTGTGGACTGGGCCTATTTACACTATTGAATCATAGTCATCTTACCCAGAGACATCCTGTATCCATTGACCTGTGATTAGGTTTTTAGTTTTTGTTTGTTTATTTATTTGTTTGTTTTAAACTCAGGACTTTATTGTACAGGAGGGCTACACTGATACAGTAAGTCCAAATAAGACCAGTCAAGGAAAACACAACTCAATAGTTATGGATATAAACTGCACGCCTAGGTTGGGCAGATTTACCATTACACTACTCTACTCCCCAGCTATGAGATCCCTTATAACTTGTGGTTTTTCCAGGCCATGTGCTTCTCCTCCATTGTCCTTCCACCTCCTGCTCCTCCATCGACTTCCTCCTCCTTCACCTTCCTCTCCTAACTCCTCCCACCTTAGCTCCTTCTATACCACACTTTTACCTATTTACCCCCAAACTTTTAAATTGTTACTGCTCTGAAATTCCTAGCAACCCTCTTCATTTTCTCCTTGTGGACTTTGAAGGAAGTACAGCCAGGGAGCCTGAAATGTGTTAGGTTGTCCGGGCTGTCCTTGAACTCTGAATCCTCTTGCTTTTACTGTTGTAGTGCTGAGATTGCAGGGCATACACTGGCATGCCTACCTACTAAAGGAGGAGATTTCTGTGGGGCATAATAGCTTTTGTTCTCTAGACAGGTGGACAGTATTCCTTGAAAAGGGTTTTGTTTTGTTTTTCCCTTCTCCCTGCATGGTTAAGGTTGTTAGAAACAGCAGCATGTGATAATTAGGGTGACAGGATATTGAAGAAAGTCTGTCATGACACTGAGAGTGGGGCAAGAATGCTCAGCTACCATCTGCATGGTCCCCATAGAGACTGTTGGTGGCAGGATTGGAGTCTTGGGGTCAATATGAGCGCTTCTTGAAAACACTGTTGGGAGGGTGAAGAGTATACATATAAGAGATTTTGTTCTTTTGGTTTTTCGAGACAGGGTTTCTCTGTGTAGTGCAGTTTCTCTGGAACTAACTCTGTAGACCAGGCTGGCCTTGAACTCAGAAATCTGCCTGCCTCTGCCTCCCAAGTGCTGGGATTAAAGGCATGCGCCACCACTGCCCGGCAAGATTTTGTTCTTAATTGAAGATGTGTACAGGTTGAAGGTCCTTGGAGCAGAGTTTATGCCTGTATCTGTTACTAAGATTTTGGGTTACTCTTAGAGACTGAGGCATTCATTGCTCTGCCCCTTCTATCTGTGGAAGGAGGAGCAAGAGGACTGATTGAAGGGCTGGGCCCACTAGAGATCCTGGTTGTAGACTGACATCACAGCTAAATAGTCCTCTTCAAATTATGTACACACATGGTGTATGCATATTTTTTGAGGGAGATGACCGGTAATTTAAGTGATATTTTCAGAAATACCTATGACTAGAATGTTATGTCCTTAGAAATACTTCATTTTATTAAAAATGCTTTGGGGCTAGGGAGATGATCCAGTGGGTGAAGTGCTTGGTGTACAACCATGAGGACCTAAGTTTACACACACACACTGCCTCCAGCACCCACATAAAAAGCTAGGCATGGCAGCATGTACCTATAATTCCAGTGCTGGGGTGGGAATTAGAAGGTCCTTGTGAGTTTGCCTAGTTAGCTAGTTTAACTAACTGGCAAATTCCATCTAGTAAAAGACCTTGCCTTAAAAAATAAGATAGAAAATGTCAAGGAAGATACCCTATGTCAGCTTCTAGCCTCTGTACACACATTTATGTGTATGAAAACACACATGCACGCATGTACAAAAGAATACTTAGGGTATAGCTCAGTTGGTAGAGTCTGCCATGTAGAATCCCTGGTTTCAGTCCTTTCAGCACTTTGTAAACTGGGCATGGTGATGACAGATAATGACCTCAGTGTATACATGGGAGATAGTGGGAAGAGAATCAGAAATCCAAGGGCATCGTGGCTACTAGAGAGTCAGAGGACAGCACAGGTAGGGATACATGAGTCAACTGTTTTTAAATAAAGGACCTAGAGAAATGGTTCGGTAGTTTAAGAGCACTTGTTGTTCTTGCAGAGGACCTGAGTTCCCAGCAGCCACATATTGGCTAACAACCATCTGTAAGCCATCTGTAAGTCCAGTTCCAGGGGACCTGACACAAAAGTAAATAAAAGAAAAAAAAAAAAAAGAATGTTTTAATCTCCAGTACCAGAAAGGGTTTTTTTTGTTTGTTTGTTTGTTTGTTGGTTGGTTGATTGGTTTGGTTTGGTTTGGTTTGGTTTGGTTTGGTTTGGTTTGGTTTGAGACAAGAGTCTTTGTGTAGCCCTTACTATCCTGGAACTCACTTTATAGATCAGGCTGACTGCAAACTGGGAGATCCATATACCTTTGTCTCTCAGGCTCTGGGATTACAGACATGAAGCAGCATGCTTGACCATCTATATTTAAAACAACTTTTAAGATGGCTAGTGTGTGTATAGTTCATTTGTACTATGTTTGACACTCATACATGAGGCCCTGATTTAGCAGTCCTCAGCATTCCACAGAAAAGTGGAAGTATGTGTGATTGGGAAAATTATGTCTGTGGTCAGAGTATGGCAGTGAGTCAGAACTCTCTGTCCCTTCTTCCTGTACTGCTCCACAGTATTCTGTCTTCTAACTTGATCTACCTCTGTACTGGGTCTACTGTCCTTTTGTTCTGAATTTGGCCCTCTCTGAGACTATCTGTTCTAGGTTATCGTAGGCATTTAAGAATTTTGGTAGTGGCCTGTATTAGCATTTAAAGCTCCTTTAATATCTTAACATATTGGGGACACATAGAATAATGACATCTGCATTTATGTTTTAAAAACAGAACTAGCCAAGCATAATGACATGTGTGTGATCTCAATAGTCTTAAAACAAGCAGGTACTTGAGCACTGCCAAGCCCCTGGTCTTGTTTTACTCTGTAGAGACAATACCCAAGCTACAGTATTGTGTCTAGATCTTTCTTACACAGCTACCAGGTTCTTGCTTGGCTGATAAATATAGGTTTAGTCCTGAAAGGGTAGAAGGACCTGGGCCTTTTGTTTAGTGCTCCAGCACTTGTCTTGAAGATGCTGGTCACTGGTCCTGCTTTCCCCTTCCTGCCCACCCTGCCATGGCGCTTTCCCACAGCTCAGGACTGCAGCACTCTACCCCTTTCCTGTCTTGGTGGACCCTCCCCACTTCACAAAGTCTCCCTTCTCTCTAATTTGGTTAATTGACACTCCTCCCTCCTTCCCTCCCTTCTTCTCCTCCCTGTTGTTTGTTGCTTTTCTTTCTTTTTGTTTTTTTGTTTGTTTGTTTGTTTTTCGAGACAGGGTTTCTCTTATAGCTCGGGCTCTTCTGGAACTCACTCTGTAGACCAGGCTGGCCTCGAACTCAGAAATCCGCCTGCCTCTGCCTCCCAAGTGCTGGGATTAAAGGTGTGCACCACCACCGCCCAGCCAGCTCTCCATTTCTTATTGGTGTTTTTCATGTGTCTTGCTTGTCCACTCTTTAAAGTCCAATAAGAACCATGGTTCAGGTGGCTGCTGCAGGAGTCAGGAACTCTGCATTCAGGAACTAGGTGGAGAGCCATCACTTTCCTTTGGCCTGTTGCCCTTTCTGGCCTGCCCATTCTTCCATGCTCATGACACAATTATTTTCTAATTTTCTGTGGGTAAACTAAGCAGCAGGGGAACGATACAAGTCAGAGTCCACTACCTTTTCACTACACCAGAGTGACTCTGCTTTGACTGCACTTAGGAAAATAGGGCCATTTCTATCCCTGATACACGTTTGCCCATTTCTGTGCTGCCTTGAGAGTGCTCAGGACAGGGACCTCCATGTTATCTTACAGTCAGTATGTTCATTGTACATGGTGGTGGAGGGGGCTTCCTACACCGCTCTTTTGAAAGGGAGTGGCTATGCCACACAGTCTTCAGGGCACTGCTTTAGTGCTGTTTTTACTGGTTATTTCTAGGAGGAATTCAGAAAAGTGGTTTTTTTATTAATTAATTAAAAAAATTTTTTAGTGAGGTCTCATTATGTAGCCCAGGTTGGACTGAAACTGGCCATGTAGAGCAGGCTGGCCTCAAACACAGAGATCAGCTTGCTTCTACCTACCTTCTGGGTGCTGGGATTAAAGGGCGTATGCCACTGCACCTGGCCAGAAAACATTTTAGGTAATGTCTTTTGGCATTTAAAAGGCACTTTCTGGGGTGTTTTCTGTTTGTTTATTTTGTTTTTGGTGTGTATATGTGGGTCAGAGGTCAGTGTTGGGATCTTTTCTGCTGCCTATCTTGTTTTGAGACAAGGTCTCAAACTAGATTCAGAGCTTACTGATTGTGTGGACTAGCTGGCTAGTGAGCTCTGCATGTCTGCCTACCTCAACCCCATTCCCTCCCAATGTGGAGATTATAAGCATGTGCTACCATACCCAGCTTTTAAATCAGTGCTAGGGGTCTGAACTCAGGACTTTGTGCTTGCATGGCAAGTATTTTATCTTCTAAGCCATCTCCTGGACCCCTAAAGATTTTTTGTTTTATTTGTGATTTGTTTTTATTTACAGGGTGCTAGGAATTGAGTATGCACTCTAGAATGCATTCTACCATTTGGGTACATATTCTTCCCCTTTACTTTGTGGTATTAAGGATTTAACCTTGTACCTTATATATCTAGACAAGTACTGTACCACTGAGCTCTGCCCTTAGCCCGAGACCCAGTTTATTTTTAAGTATATTACTCATGTGTCTATATATGTGCACATATGCATATGAGTATACGTATAGAAGTTAGGTAAACCTCAGGTATTATTCCTCAGGAGCCATTTACCGTATGTTTTGAGATAGGGTTTCTTAGTCTCCTGGAGGTCATTGAATAGGTTGAGCTGGATGGCCAGTGAGTGCCAGGTTTCCTGTCCCTGAAGTCTCTGATGCTAGAGATAGGTGGGTGCCACTCTGCCTGTTTTGTTTTTTGTTGTTTTGTTTGCTTTGTTTTCTGTTTTGTATGGGACATAGGGATCAAATTCAGGTCCTCGGGCTTGCACCATAACCACTTTACTGACTGAGCTGTCTTCTCAGGTTGTAGTTGATTTTGAATGATTATGAAAATAATATATACTTAAAGTCTGTAGTCAACTTAAATAGAATTTCAACAATCAGGACTTGAAAGCTACCTCTCAATGATCTTCAACAACTTCTACCAAGAGTGGTTTCAACAACTGTAGCTTTTTGTGTTAAACTACACCAGCCCAGACTAGTACACAGTATTCGCACTTCTAATGGGTATGCATTTGTGGTTCAACTAGGGATACCCATTAACTCTTAAAAGCAGCAAGAATTGTAAAGCAGCCTCTTCCCCTGTGTGTCAGTTTGCAGATCATGGCCACTTTGTTGGTGTAAGAACTATGTTGACTGGTATCTGTTAATGAGCAGTATGTGTGAGTTGGCTCAGCAAAGAGGAGAACCCTTGAACTTCTGAAGGGAAGTACAGATTGTTCTGAGCTATGAGAGATGAGGAAGGGCGGGCAGGGTTGGAGATGGGGGACTTAGCAAGCAAGGGCTTATAACCTCAGCAAGTGGCAGGTTGAGAGGAAAGACCCTCAGACAGGATAATATTTAGGTTCTAAAGGAATCTAAAAGAAGTTTCACAGGTAAATCAAAAGGTGCTTGCTTATTTTGTATTTTGTTAGGTGCCATGAGTGTGTGAACCCTCTTCAGTAGGAGAGTGAGACTGGCCAGGATGGCCTTGAGAACTAATTCAAGCCAAGTGGAAATGGAGAAGCTACTCTGAAGATTACTACATCTTTCAGGATACACTTTTTTTTTTATTGTCCCCTTATACTATATTTTAAAGCAAAATAAAAACAAAAAATCAGAATAGAAAGGGAGAAACCAAAATAGATCTTAAGGGAAAGGTAAGCACCAAGAGTAAAGAGAATTGAGTTGCTTAAGGGCAGTTTATCCTTGAGCAGCCAGAATGTTCTCCTTATGAGAAAATTGAAGAGCTGGCTTTGTAAGTCCAAGAAGCAGCTCATTTTTCCACATGGCCTGGGGACTAGGAGAGGTTTCCTAAGGGGCCAATGTCAATGTTTAGAAAGAAGAAGATAGCACATTGGACAGCCAGCCTGTTCAGTCTTGAGACTTCCTATACTTTGGCTTCCTCCCCCCATTCAAGGCTTTCTTGAAGCAGGTCTTAGGCCCTTGAGTAGTATCAGTGTGATATATTTCTTGATTGAATCAGCTGAAGGCTCTGGTCTCTCTCATAGTAGTCCCAAGTAGCCAAGATATCTCCAGGTAAGGTCTGTGAAAGCCTCAGTCATAGCTGGTAATAATTGCTGGCCTGCTCCTCAGTTGCTTCGTAGAGAAGTTCCAGTGATAAGGAGTGGTTGGAAATTCCCTGAGATCTGGACTCAGGTCTTCGGGAACATGTTGAGAGACAGACTGTACTCCTGAGAGATGAAGAGGCAAGGAATATGGATGGATGGAAGAGCGTATAGGACTGACTGGCTAGCTGCCAGCCTGCTTCACTGTGGCCACCTATAGTTTAGTACAGCATGTCTTATACTTACAGTGCACCCTGTAGGTCAGAGCTAAGGCAGCTTTGCTTTGTTACAATTTAATTCACATGCCCAGACAGAAAGCTTGGAAACTTCTGTCACCGTACTATACTATAAAAACAACAATGTTATTGGTGCTTACATTCATTTGGTATTTTTAACTGACATCTAATTATGATTGCTCTGGTTGTTTGTTTGTTTGTTTGTTTGTTTCTACTTTGTAACAGTACCTCAGCCCCAAGAGTAGTAGGATTGCAGGCATGCTTCCATCAGGTCTCTCATTTTCACTGGCTGCTTGTAATGGGTATCAGTAAGCATGATCATAGCATACCATGAGATGGAGTGGTAATGGGCAGTAGTCCTGCCCTGGCTGGGAAAGACGCTTCCTGCCTAGGAACTGACTGAGTGGCTAGAAGTGTCCCAGGTTCAGCTCTTCCTCTTGAATTCTTTTGAACATTTGTAGTTTGTCTTTTCTCTGGCTACTCTTACATTGGTCTGAGACATGTTCATATAAGGTAGTCACATATTCACATTTGAAATCATTCCCAGGACATTTTATGGAAGAACTCAAGGGCCTACAAGTCAGAATAGATTTGGAGGGAGGATAGAAAGCATGAATCCAACCTTGCCTGCATGTTGTGACTAAGACAGCAGGGCTTGCCCCTCAAAGTAGCACTAGCCATCCTATAGGTAGATGACGTTGGGTGGCTACTGGGTCACTTAGGGAACATCTATCTGCCTGCCTTTTCATTGGTTCAGAAAGCTAAAAGGAAGCTTTCTTCTGGCTTTCACTCATTCTCCTATAGCTTATATTGATAACAATAAGTATAATTAGTATTTGAACTTAGTAATTGAGGGTGTATTTGATAGTGCTGGGCTTTATCAAAAATTTGTCAATGCTGAGTAGGCCTTTGAGCCTGCTCCACCCATATCCCTGATTATTGTCACATGTTCTTGGTTAGTACTTGGCTAGCACCAGTACAGGACTACTAAGTGCTTTTGGTTTTCTGTAAATAAAGTAGGAGCTCGGATTTCATTTTATTTCAACCATAGTATTAAAATTATTTGCATTTGAAATCTGCCCTGTTTTAAGTCATCCTGGCAGGAAGGTTATGACCCTAAGCCCACTTATGGGAGGTTGGCAGGAAGATATGAGCTCCTCTTCTGCTGGCTTCCTCCTGTTAGCATTGGGCTACAGAGATTTTCCAGTGTTCAGTGCTGGCTCCCCATGAGGTGGTTAACCATGTGCCCCCAAGTATTGTGTTCCAGGACCTGGTATCAGCAGTTTCCTTCAATATCATCTTCCCTTCCTGATGTTGCTATTCAGTGTTCTTCAGCATGTGCTCATTCTACCTTCAGCTTCCTTAGGAACCACTTGCTCCACAAGCCTCAGGGCCTGAGATGCTCTTTAAATGGCTGCCGTCTCTTCTTTGCATTCATATGCATTGTACATGCTGTGAATTCACATAGTTTCTTTTCTTGTAACTTGTTCTTGAGAGTAAGAAGCTCATTTTAATTTGTCTTCTTGTTCCCAAAACCTTAGAGCACAATGTAGATAGTTAGCCTTTAATGGGTGTTTCTTGAATTGGACCAGAAATGGATTTTTAAAAATTGTTTTCACATTTATCTTGAGAGTGGGGGTAGGTGCTATGATATACATGTGGCAGTCAGAGGACAGCTCTTGGGAATTGGTTCTTTCCTTCCACTGTGAGTTCCAGGGATTGAACTCAGGTTGCCAGGCCTGGCAGCAAATGTCCTTAACCACAGAGCCGTATCATTGGCTCTAGAAATGGATTTTTTTAAATCATGTTTTTGCTAGACATGGTAGTATACACCTTTAATTCCAATGTTTGGAAGACAGAGGCAGGCAAATCCCTGAGTTCAAGGCCAGCTTGGGATATAGTGTGAGACCCTGTCTCAAAACAAAAATAGTGCCCGCCCTACCACCACACACACACACTGTACAGCTCTTTTAAGTTAAAAAAATGTGTATTTTGGATTAGTGTGAAGGCTCAGTTAGTGGAGCAAAGACCTGAATTGATTCCCTAATATCCATGTAAAAAAGAGGCACTGTGGTCAGTGCACACCTTCAGTCCCTTCACACCTGGAGGGGAGGTGGAGAGCCTAGCTGTACCAATTAGCCCAGAGTACAATGGGAGACTGTCTGAAAAGATTGTGATAAAAAACATTTGTGGAAGATGATACTCCTGATTCCTATCTCCCCATGCAAACACATGACCTACATTTGCATATACATGATCATGTATGCATACATGTACCATGCTCAAGAAAAACAGCTATGTATATTTTCTGAGAATTCCAAAACCACTTACTAGGTGCAGAGACTGGTGCCCTGAGAAAGGCACGTCTTCTACCTGTAGTCCCCGTCTTGTCCAGACCTCATTTTCCTGACAGCTTCCTATCCCTTGAGTGTCATTTGTAATGTTGCCCACCTACTATGTGATACTTTAACTTTTTTCTTTTTATAAATGGCTTCATCTCCCATGAGATTTGAGTGTTCTGAACTTTGTACAGTCTACTACTAATCTAGGCAAAGAGACAGATGTTTTCCTGATTTTATTAATTGCAAAACATGCCAAGTAAGAGATTTGAGAGGCAGATGACCTTAGAAATGGGTGTGGTGGACCTGGGGACAGGAGCACATGTCAGCATTACTCAGAAGTCTCCACCACCACTCTTGATCCTTCTGGAGCCAAAGTCCAACTTCATCTTTGTCTCGTGGACAAGAAACCACTCCTGTTGTAGGAAGTGTTTGCTTGTGTGCTTTGAAATTGCATTCCCAGGGGCATCTGCTGCTTTCCTTTTAGCTTCTGTCAGGTACATGGAGACATTTTTGAAAGTAGACATTGCTGCCCTTTTTAATGTTGACCATGGGCGTTGTTCAGGTGGTAGCAGAGGTAGTGAAGGAGGGAGTAACTGGTTCAGAGGAACAGAACTGAAGTGAGTTGTTCAGGCTTACTTTCCTCACTCACCAGAAGATTGGGGTTGGGCAGATTCTTGTTGATGCCGCTACTGCTGCTACTTTTCTTAGTCCTCCGGTTCACACTGAGCAGGGATTGGGGGTGGGTGGTTGACATTTTCCCCTTAAGGTTTTCGAACATTTACAAAGGTTTCCTCTTGTGCTGGGCACTCAGTGGCAGCATGGGGACAAACTAATGACAAATACATAGAGGAGTCCAGCAGGAATGTTAGAGTAAAGGAAACCTTTTTCAAGATAGGATAAGTGCAGGTGTTAGCAGTCCACCTGTGTGAGGTGAATGACTGGGCATCTCAGGACAACGTAGGAAAGGCGATGGAGGATCTAGAAGTAGGTGGTCAGTAAGGTCTCTAAAGTCTACAGGGAACCCCAAACCCAGAGCTAGGATATTAATTGACAGTGACATGGATGATGGCAGCAGAGTGGAAGAAATGAAAGTAGGGCTGGGGAATGAGAACCATGGCTAAGATGCAGGGTTGCAGGGGCAAGAGAGAAATGGGAATGGCCTTGACCTTCCCAAGAAGGAAGTTGTTTAAGGCTGCTGGGACAAAAGTGTGGTCAGCAGGTAGGGTGCTTCTGGCCTTGAACATGTGTGTGTGTTTTGGCTATCTGTGGCCACTCATGTGGGCCAAATAATGGCCTTTACTTTCAGTTAAGAAGTTCTAACTTGTTCAAATTTACTCAGTGTATGTAGTGTGGGTTTTGCCAAGTTGGTGTCGTCAGTTTGTTGCTTACTGAAGCCTTTGATGATTACCCACCTCAGAAAACCTATTAGTGTTACCCCAGTCATGGTGCAAAGGGGAGCTTTACGGGCAGTCCCAACCCAGTATGGGAGCCACTCTGTTAGTGCCCGTTTGTCTGAGAAGAGAGCCAGTGGAGCTCTCTTCCTACTGGAAACTCAAGAGAACTGGTATGAACCTGGGTTGGTTGGTTTGTTTCCCTGCCTGGCTCTAGTACAAGCAGAGTTTCTATCTATTGTCTTATTGAAAAATCACTGGAGTTTTACTAAACACAAAAGAAGGTCACAGAGAGCTGGTTGTGACGCCACTGTCCCCTACTTTTTACATGTGTGCTTGGGATCTGAACTCAGGTCTTCGTGCTTGTGCAAAAAGCACCGAGGCCTGACCTTAGCTTCCCTACCTTATTTTTTGAGACAGGATCTATTTGACTAAACTGGCAGGCTAGCAAGCCTCAGAGATGATCTTCCCCTCCCCAGCACAAGAATTATAGGTGCACACCATCTTACATGGCTCTTTTATATGAGGATCAAACTCAGGTTCTCATGCTTGTGTATCAGTGGAGCTATATGCCCAGCTCTAGTATTGAACTCGTCTTCCTGTCTCTTAGTCTTCTGAGTAGCCTGTGAAACCAGGCATGGTGGTATACCATTAGAATTCCAGCACTCTAAAGGAATGGAGGCAAGAGGATAAGTTCAAAGTCATCCTCAGCTGTGCAGCAAGTTTAAGACCAGCTTGGGACATATGAGACCTTGTCAAAAAATAAATGAAAAAAATCATGCTTGGGATTTAGTTTAATGGTAGAGAGCCCGATTAGTATGCAAGAGGCCCTGGGTTTGATTCAGCCCTGCAGGGTACTATGAAGGTAAAAAGAAGATGGTTTGAGTTGTATTGCTCTTCATGGGCTACTTGCTGTCTGGACTAAGTAAGCCCGTTTCTATGTCTTGTTTGTAGTGATAGAGCCTTCCTGAGGTTCTATGTGGAAAGAGCTGCTTGTTGTTAGTTCATGCAGTGCTGGGATGGGATGGGATAGGGTTGGATTATCTCCTGCCCAGTTTGCTGCTGCATTGGAGAGGCTTTTACTGAAGGCCTTGGTGTAGGCCAGGGAGAACTATCGAATGATTTCTTGGACTGTGTATTTTGAAGATGGACCACTAAACCATTTGGTCCATGGTCACTTCTTCTAGAATGAGGATAGACACTCCCATGTGCTGTCTGTCATTGATCACCTCTGCTTCTAGTACAAGGATGGACAGTTGAGGTTCCCTGGTCATCTCTGCTTCTAGAACAAGCAGCTATAGCCAAGGTATGCAGTCTTTATTAATGTCTGCTTCCAGAAGAAGGATGGACAGACAGAGTATGCTGTCAATGGTCATTTCTGCTTCCAAGACATAGGGATGTCCATTGGATCTGCTGGAAAGGCTCCATGAAGTCAGATGCACATAGGGATATCCATCAAGTTTCATGTGTAGTCATCTTTTAGTATCCTATGTAGAATCTGACAGGGTCTGAGTGGGATGCTAATAGTCCTCTGTTCTATTCCCCACCACCACCACCTCAGTAGAAATATTGTTTTCTCTCACATTAAAGAAAGAGCCAGAGTGAATTTTGGTAGAAGCCAAATTGATAGAGGAAGATTGAGATCCTGGTTTTACATCCTGAAATTGCAAACACGTGATCTTTTGAAAGGAAAGTTGTAAGTCTGATGTTCCCAACAATCAGCTTATGTCTGAATGTTTCTATAGTAGGTTTCATGGTAGGTATCTGAAGATAACATCACATCTCTCTTCCCCAGTCAGTTCCATAATTAACCAAAAAAGTTATAATTGTTATAAATTTTTCATTGTAGTATAGTTTATATAGTATAAGTGTCATTTTAAAGCATACAGTGTTTTTACCATATTCATAAGGCTATGTAGTCATATTCCCAGTGGTTTTCGTTTCCTTGTTAGGTTTTGAGAGAAGGTTTTTAACTGTGGAGACTTAGCTTATCTAAAACTCATTTTGTAGTCCAGGCTGGCTTGTAACTCACAGAAATCACGCCTTTGCCTCTGAAGTGCAAGAATTAAAGATATGTACCACCTGCTTAGCCCAAATGGTTGTGGTGTTTTTGTTTTTAATTGTTTTTTTCCTTTTTAAAGGTTTATCTATTTTTATGTGCGTTGGTATTTGTGTGCATGTACATCTGTGAGGATGTCAGATCCCCTGGAACTGGAGTTACAGACAGTTGTGACCTGCCATGTTGGTGCTGAGAACTGAACCCAGGTCCTCTGGAAGAGCAGCCAGTGCTCTTAATTGCTGAGCCATCTCTCCAGCTCCCTTAAAAATTGTTTTAATGAATACCAAAGGAATATGTTCTTACTGTAGCATTTCAGAAAACTCTTCATAAATATTTTAGAATGAGAGCCTATCCTGCTCTGTAAGAGTTAGTCAGGCTTTTGTGTAGTTGCAGAGAACCTCCTGGTTTATATACCAAGAACTTATAGATATATTCATAAATCAGATATGTTTGTACCTGGATAGCATTATGAAAGAGCTAAGTCTACAAAAACCAGATGACAAATGGGGTGAGGGTGGGGGTGGGGAGTAGGGTCACTGGCAGATCACTTGCCTAGCATGTTTAGGGTCTGGGGTTTGATTCCTAGCATGATAAAACAATTACTTTATTAAGTCATCTTTACTAATTGCCCCAGGCACAGACAGAATCCTTTTGATAGACAGACATCCCACACCCTGGAAACATTATCTTGGGAGTATCTTTACAGAGATTGCAGGAAGGTGAGCACAGAAGTCAAATTCACCTCTCTTACTCTTATTGCAGAGAAGGCAGCGTTTCATCTTTCAGAGATGTGTTATGGTAGTATAAGCCTGTAACCCCACCGTGGAGAAAACCAAAGCAAGAGGATCTTGAATTCAAAGCTAGATAGTGACTCTCCTAGTCAGATCCTGCCCTCAAACTTACCGTGTTCCCCCCACCAAAAAACTTGTCTGTTAACAATTTATTTTTTTCTCCATAGAAATAAGTCTTCATCTCTGTCTCTAAACTTATAAGGGCTAATGAGATGGCTCAGCAGTTAGGAGCACTAAGAGGACTTAGTTTGCCTCCCAACATCCACATTGAGCAACTGATAACTACCTGGAACCGTATTTCTGGGGCATCCAATACCCTTTTCTGGCTTCCACAGGCACACACATGGTGTACATACAGATAAGCAAGCATACACAGATAAAAATAAGTAAAAGTTTAAAAATACATATATCTTTAAATATTTTAAAATTTACTTCTTGTGTGAGGTGGGTTAAGTAATAACATAATTTACAATACAAAATGCAGATTAGAATGTTGAAATCTAAAGTAAATAAAAATAGGAATATGAGGAAATAGCAGTGTTGCCTGCTTGCAGAGGATGGTTGTATATGACATTTAAGGGAGAGTCATGTAACTGTGCTTTTTTTGTCTTTAGTCATGGGACATTTTTTTCCGAAACACCAATGCTGGAGCCCCACCGGGCACTGCCTACCAGAGCCCCCTTTCCCTGAGTCGAAGCTCCCTGGCTACCATGGCCCATGCACAGTCCCTGGTGGAAGCACAACCTAACGTCGACAAACTCGTGGAGGACCACTTGGCGGTGCAGTCTCTCATCAGGGCATATCAGGTGAGCAGGGGCTGGCCGGCAACACCATATCAAATACAGAATTTCCTGGGCCTCTCTGGGTGTGCATTGTTTTCTTCTCTTCCAAGTTCCAGCTGTTTCCTTTTTGTTTTGGTATTAGTGAGGCTAAATCAAGTACAAGAAAGAAGAAACAAGATATCTAGTTGAGCAAATCTTCCACTTTAATGTTCTGTCTCATAATAGCTCAAGGCAAGTCAGGATGTGGGCTCATGAGAGGGGCAGTGCTATGAATGGATTGTTGTCCCATCTCAGTTAACAACTGAATACCGGATAAAAGTCAATCCATACAGTTTAGAGACAGAAGCCAGACAGTAGAGAAGAGGAACTGAGTCTGCAAAATGTGGGTGAAATGAGGAGGCTGTATCTAAATTCTGCCAGTAAGAAGCCAGCCTCACACATACGGCCAGCAGGACTATCTGGGCTTTTCCCTGTCCTTCCTCTATCCAAGCACAATAAACAAAGGCCTTCCTCCATGCCCACCTTGGCTGGAAAGCCAGAATTCAGACCTTAAAATAGATACAAGGAGGAAAAGTATAGAAAAACAAGCCAGGTAGCTTCCTTCTAGAAGCTCCAATGGGACTGAGTCCAGGCCTCATGGCCTACTCTAGAATGGATGCAGCAGCAGCATCCCAGGAGCTTGCCCTGAGCTCTTGCTTCTGCCTCATGCTTCAGTTTCCTGTGGTGGTTGCTCAGGAACGTCCTGGGTCATCAGGCTTCTTCCTGCCATGCTCTTCCTTGAGGACTTTTCTTGAGACATGTATGTGCTCACATGGGAAGGAGAAGTACAGCATGCTATAAATGCTGTACTTCGTATCCTTCCATATCCTTCATACAGTTGGCTACAGCAACATTTTTAATCTAGTTTTCCAGTGGCCTATCAACTTGCTGTTCTTTTCAAATTGCTAGCAAGAATTTGTGACAGAAATATCTAGAACTTAAAAAACAAACAAACCGCCTTTAATCCCAGCACTTGGGAGGCAGAGGCAGGCAGATTTCTGAGTTCGAGGACAGCCAGGACTACACAGAGAAACCCTGTCTTGGAAAAAAAAAAAAAAGAGGATGGGGTATAGCTCAGTGATAGAGCAAACCACATGTGTATCTATGTGCTGTATACAACCTCCAGCACCGTCAAAACAGAAACAGACATGGTGTTGAGGCTTGTTCTGTTACTATGTTTTATAATATTGAATTCTGTACCCAAAGGCCTACAAGTGAATTCTCACATTTACCAGCCTTTGCACAAATCTTGCCCCTTAATTTAAAACTAATGAGGTTTGGTCTGTTGCTATGTACTGTAATATCAAATATTGGCCCTGGTTGCCTCAGGGTTAAGGATATCCTTACTTAGACCAAGTGATGCTATGTAACCTTGCCCCCCAAATTATCCCTGGTGGGTGAATAAAGATGCCTACAGCATATGGCTGGGCAGAAGAGAGCTAGGGAGAGTTTTGGTTCAGAGGCACGGACCACGAAGAGAGGAGAAGGTATCTACCCAGCTCTAGTGCTTTAAAGGCTTATTGTAAATGTAAACATTTTTTGTTTTTTTACTGGGACTGTATGGTCATAGGCAGGATAGAAACCCCAAATTGGGATTAAATATTTACTACAACAGCAGGGTAGGGTGGGAAAATCCCATCCATTTTTCAAATTTTTTTTTTGTTGTTGTTGTTGTTGTTTTTTTTTTTTTTTTTGAGACAGGGTTTCTCTGTGTAGCCTTGGCTGTCCTGGAACTCACTCTGTAGACCAGGCTAGCCTCCAACTCAGAAATCTGCCTGCCTCTGCCTCCCAAGTGCCGGAATTAAAGGCGTGCACCACCACTGCCCGGCCCATCCTCTTACTTGATTTTTAATTTTGTATTATTTTATGTATCTGTGTATTTTGCCTACATGTATATATGTGCACCACATGTGTGCCTGGTGCTCAAAGAGACAAGAAGAGAGCATTGGGTCCTCTAGACCTAGAGTTACAGGTGGCTGTCTGCCCCCATGTAGGTGCTGGGAATGGAACCTGGATCATATGGAGATTCTTCTACGTGCTGAACAAGGCCCATCTAGGCCCATCTTCTGTTTTTTTAAATAGTTCAAATCAAGTGCTTTTTTAATTTATGGTCATTAGGGCCATAACCCTTATTCCTCCACACACATAAATAAGCAATGAAACAGATAATATAATAATAATATAATGTAGGTAAACCTTCTCTTAATAAGATGGTCCCTTGTTTATACCTTTTTGGGTCACAGCCTAAGCTTTCATATCCCTCCTCAGAGAAATAATTGTCTCCACACTGAAGTAACAGTTCTCCCAGCATGTCTCATTCTGTTGATCTAGAGAAACTGGAAGGATTCCAGGAGCACTTTTCAAATATCCAAGTTTATTGTAACTTGAGAAATTTGTTCATTTTTTTTATCCTCATAAAAGAGCAGTTATACACAGTAATGTTGTGTGTGTGTGTGTGCGTGTGTGTGCATGTGTGTGTGTTTGTGTGTGTGTGTGTGTGTGTGTGTGTGTGTGCTGGGAATTGAACCTATGGCTTTTCGTTTTGCTAAGCAAGTGCTCTGCCATGGGGCTTGAACTGTATATATCCTTAGCTCTCTAAATTGAGACAGGCTCTAAATTGCCCAAGCAGGTCTTATATCTTTGATTCTTTGCCTCAGCCTTGTGAGTGGGTTAGATTATAGGTCTGTGCTGCCAGGCCCAGCTCACAGCCATGCATTTTAAAATCAACTGTTCTAAAACTGTTTTTTTTAAAAAAAACTAATTCTGGGGCTGGAGAGATGGCCCAGAGGTCAAGAGCACTAACTGCTCTTCCAGAGGTCCTGAGTTCAATTCCCAGCAACCACATGGTGGCTCACAACCATCTGTAAAAAGATCTTATGCCCTCTTCTGGTGTGTCTGAAGAGAGACACAGTGTACTCATATACATAAAATAAATTAAAAGAAAAAAACTAATTTTGTTATATGGGTTCATTGAGCTATGTTCCTTTCTAAGAAAGATTTGTATGAATTATAAGTCTTTTACCCCTCCCCACAGCTCACTGGATCTGCTTAATGACTTGCTTATGTTATTATTCCAGGTCAGGGGTCACCACATTGCAAAACTTGATCCTCTCGGAATTAGTTGTGTAAATTTTGATGATGCTCCGGTAACTGTTTCTTCAAACGTGGGTGAGAATTAATATGTAAATGCTAATTTTAATGTAATTTTACTTTTTTTTTTGCCCCTTCCCTCTTTTTTTTCTCCTGTCCTTTTGTGTGTGTCCTTCCCTCTCATCGTTGGCCCACTCATAGATACGAGGGCACCATGTAGCACAGCTGGACCCCCTGGGGATTTTGGATGCTGATCTGGACTCCTCCGTGCCCGCTGACATTATCTCATCCACAGACAAACTTGGTGAGGGTCTGCGAGCAGTCGGCTGCGCTGCTTGAGCTCCTCTTGCTGTGCACAGCCTGCGCTAGCCAGGACATCCAGACAGGGGGGAAAGACTCTTAAGTTTCCTTCGTTCTGATCACTTGAAATTCAGTAGGAATATAGTCTTAGTGTATTTTAAGGATATTATTTTTCTCAATATTCAGCCAGATTATTTAAAGTCTCAATCTGGAAAAAAATTTTCAAAGGAAGGGTCTGTGGCACCAAGAAAACCTGGCCAACTGCTTCAGACAATAGCTCTTCTGACTCCAGCTTTTCACATTCTATACAACATTGCCTTTCGTAAGGCCACTGATCAGCCTTGCAAGGCTGCTCTTGTCATGACTGTCCCATTCTGGAGTATGGTGGGGCCTGGTCAGGCTAGAGAGTGTTCATTCCTAAGGAACGAATTCCAGAGCAAGGTGCACTATTTGGGTTTCCTAATTTGTAAATGCTGGTGATCACACTGAGGAAACTTTGGGAGGCATTCCCTACAGCGTCAGGAGACCAGGGCCTTTGGGAGGTGCATGTGTGGAGAACTGGGGTTTTGTCACTGTTGCCGGAAGATATGCCAACCTGTACCTGGTCCTCCTTATGAGGTGAATTGGCATTGCAGTACTCACTGAAGCTGCTTCCAGAGTTAATTTGCTTATGTCACCATGCTGCTAACCTGTACTAAAGAAATGATGATGTAACTAATTACCAATGACCAGAGTGTTCACAATAGGCACCTTGCATGCTAATGAATCGATGATCACCAACTTGTTAATACTCTTGGGGAGAAGATGAAATTAGTGTCTCTGAAGGCACTTTGAGGAATAGTCTCTGAGTCTTTGCACATGCTCTGTGATCTTATAGGCATTGGCGAGGTGTAACCAAGGATTTGGATATTAATCAGCTACAGTTAGACAGTGGACATTATTGACGTTGGAATTGGCGTTGGCAGTTTATAAATTATTCTTTAGTTTTCAAGAACACTAATGGATATTATAGGATTTCCGCTATATTTTATACCCTTTTGGCAGACTTAGGAAATACATAGAGAAGCAAACCTTTTCTTTTTCTTGGTAATCTATACAAAAACACTTGTGATCTCCAAGGTAGTATTGGGCCAGTCACTCAGTAGCTAAGAACACTTGCTATGCAAGCATGAGGACCTAAGTACAAGCCCTATGCAAAGCTACGTACAAGACCACATGAACATGTGCAAGCATTGTAGAAAGTGGAGACAGGAAGATTACTGGAGCCAGGCAGTGGTGGCACATGCCTTTAATCCCAGCACTTGGGAGGCAGAGGCAGGTGGATTTCTGAGTTTGAGGCCAGCCAGGTCTACAGAGTGAGTTCCAGGACAGCCAGGGCTATACAGAGAAACCCTGTCTCAAAAAAACCAAAAAAAAAAAAAAGAAGAAGAAGAAGATTACTGGGGTTTTGTTGTTGTTAGCCTAGCTCCAGGTTAAGTGAAAAACCCCATCTCGAGGAAATAAGGCAGAGATACTCAATGACTTACTCTGTACACACACATGCACACACATTGAGTGAACCAGAGAGGAAGAGGGTGTAGAGATTTTGTCCCACCAGCAAATAAGCAATCAGTACTAGCTTCCTCTCATTTAATTCAGTTCTGATACATTGTTCCATGAAAAGAATTTGTTTATTTGTTAAAACAGGAAGTCTGGAAAAAGATTAGGATTTTATTATCCATGTTGGATAAGAATTCTAACTTCAGTGGCCTGTGTTAGGGAAGAAATGATGAGCCAGGAATCATGGATGAAAACCAGTTATTTGAGGCTAGCTGGATGGCTCAGCAGGTGCTTGGTGCCAAGCCTGACAGCATGAGTTTGGTCACTGGAACCCACATGGTGGGAAAGTATACTCCAGCAAGTTAGTACTCTGACCTCGACACTCACATGGTGGTTTGTACATGCATACAGACAGGCATTTAGATGACAGACATCCAAGGTGTCATTTAGATGACAGACAAACAGACATACAAGTAAATGTAAAGACAATCTAACTTCTGTGTTTCTGGAGTTGGAATCAAATTCATGATGGGGCCTTACTTCCCAAGTCTGTCTCCTTCCAAGTGCTGGCATTAAAGGTTTGTGTCACCATACTCTGAATGTTCAAATAGTTTACCGAACCCAGCAAAATATTTGCATGTACTATAAAGGCTATTTTAAGAATGCAAATAATCAGTCAGGTGAAGAGAAGCTTAGGGCAAGCCTAGAAGTGTCTCAGACACGCTGTAGCATGGATTTGGAGTGCACCACCATCTCGGCAATAGACAAGGTTTTGTCCAGCTGTCACATGCTTCACCGTACATAGCCTGCAGTATGTGATCCTTGTGGGCTTCTGTGGAGACTTTATTGCACAGGTGTGATCAAAGCAAGGACCAGCATGCTAAAATGCAGTTGGATACCAGGGACTTAATGCTTACCATTTTCTTGGCATTCCTTCCTCTCAGGCATTGGGCAGGAACCTTCTGAAATGAGGCCTGAACTGCAATCAGAGAGTAGATCAAAGAATTTATGGTCAATTGTGATAGGAAGACTGGGGAAGATTAAGGATCTTTGTTCTGCCTTGAGAAAGAGGAACTCTAGTATCTGTGGCCTAACTTGGGGAGAAAGTTGTAAGGTAGGAACCATGGACAAAAACATGCATATAAAATACCGCTGGAGTGAAGTAAAGGAACTCCTCTGAATCTGACTGAATAGGGCCAAGTTCTGGATGTAGACTTGGGTGTGAGTTCAACCTTGCTCTGGGATTCAAGTGATGAAAATTTTGTGCTCATTAGACATGGTCTCTTTGCATGGTTCCTAGTGGTCTTAGTGCCTTCTCTGTGTCGTCCTTCCACTACGTTGGAATCCTAAGACAATTCATTCTCCCATTTGTATCACATCATTTCAGTGAATACTCTGAAGCCTTCTAGACCTATAGTGTCCTCTCCATGTGCTTGGTTCAGAGTGAGCCATTGCCTGTGGACTTCTTACCCTCCCTGTGAACAGAGACCTTCTAGGAACCTCCTCAGAAGAGCACCTCCTATATCAGTCAGGCTAGGGACCACAAAATGCTAGTTTTCCATTTATGATAAAACATGTACTAGAGAGAAGCAGAGGAAAAAACTGGCCCTCTCTATACTACTGGAACCTGCATTGAAATGTACCACTCTATCTGTGCATTAGAATAATTGGGGGCCTTCAAGCTACCTTTTCCCCTTCAGGTTTGTAGGTCAAGGCAAGCTTAGCAGTCTTTGAAGAGTTGAAAACCTTAAGGAATTCCAATAGAGTCCAACTCCTGAGTTTCTATTGTAGTAGTCAGCCCTACCTTCCCCCTGCCCCTTTCTTGGGGCCTTGCTTCATATCCACTTTGAATGATGTCCTCAGTGTTTTTGTGCTTCTGTGAGGATCATAGTTGAAGACTTTATAAATCATAAGCTCAAGTATATAGAAATGGCTCAGAACTTTCTTTCTTTCTTTCTTTCTTTCTTTCTTTTTTTTTTTTTTTTTTGGTTTTTCGAGACAGGGTTTCTCTGTGTAGCCCTGGTTGTCCTGGAACTCACTCTGTAGACCAAGCTGGCCTTGAACTCAGAAATCCGCCTGTCTCTGCCTCCCAAGTGCTGGGATTAATCAGAGCTTTCTGCAATCCTCTGACAACTCCCTGTGACCAGGAGCATGTGGATGAGCTAACAGTCAGGGCTGAGAAAAGCACATTTGATGTTGTATGGTTTGTTTTTAAGATAGGGTCACATGTCATCCAAGCTGTCATAGAACTTGCCCTGTAGCCCAGGTTGGCATTGAACTCCTGAGTTTTCCTGTTTCCATCTCCTAGGCTCTGGGATTACAAAGATGTGCCACCTGATCCTGTAAATTTTACTTACTTTAATAAGAAAAATTATAGACCCCTAAGCAGATCTTATACTCTATATAGCCCTGGCTGGAAAGTTTTTCTGCTTGGGTTTTCTAAGTGTTGGTTAATGCAGCCCTTTGCCACCATGGTTACCTTCCTCTTAAATCCCACCTCATCAAATTCAGGGCCTCTAGTAAACAGGACAAATAGTCTAACATTTAGCTACATCCCATCTCTGAATCTCTGAATTTTAAATAATGTGACATAAAGATATCTGTAAGCTAAAAAGGTGTCAGTTGTTAGATGTTTGAAATGGAAGGAAAAGTAGTTTGAACAACCACCTTTGCTGTACATGGGTGGTTTCTGTAAGTTTAGACAGCACGCAAATCCCAGATTCTCCTTTTTATTCATACAAGCTTTGTAATCCCTGACTGGATGACCTTAAGCTAGATGCTTAACCTTTCTGTGTCTCAAATCACCTCGTCTTTAAGGCAGATGTGATGATATCACCTAAGATTAGGAATTAAGCTGGGGTTGGGAATTTAGCTCAGTGGTAGAGTGCTTGCCTAGCAAGAGAAAGGCCCTGGGTTTGGTCCTCAGCTCTGGCGGGGGAAAAAATGAATTAAGCTGCGCATAGAGGAACATACCTATATTGTAAGGTCTCTGTGTCAGCCAGCATGATCTTTCTGTCTCTGGAATTCTGGGCTTTTATTTGTGAGCCAGCATACCTGGTATCTCTCTCCTTCCTGTCTGTCTCCATGCCTTCCACTTCTCTCTCCCCAGACCCCTGGACCCCTCACCTAGGCTGGGCTCAGAGGACCCTACTGCCTCATCCTCTTTAATAACTAGGACTACAGGCTTTTCGTTACAAATTTAAAGATTAATTTTAGAAGTTACTTAGTTATAGGTTATATTCCATGATTGTACTCATGATATCTGGACTAGAGACACATTTTTCATGTGTACAAGGTTGTGGACTTCCCTTGTGGACACATTTCCTGTCCTCCACATGGTTTGCTCCATGTGTTGTCTGCTTCTGTTGTAGTGTAGGTAAGGCATCCCATGGTCTCCTGGCAGGAGGCTCCTTGAGGCTTTTCCAAGATGATGGTAAAGAAGGCTCACGGCCTTAGGTGCCAAGGTAAACGAGTGTATGTTTCAGAATGACAGAGTTGGTATGAGTGGGCAGGTCCAGACAGTGAGCCTCCGTCGTCGTCGTCGTCGTCGTCGTCGTCGTCGTCGTCTCTCTTTGGAGATACACAGCTTAATCAAAAACCAGTCAGCTGCACTTGCTACCTGCAGTGTAGCACCTGTTGTTTCAGGCTTTGCACTCTGTGCTAGTCATTTTTTTCTTGCTCAGTTTGGCATGAAGAAGGAAGAGTTGACATCTTCTTCTCATTATCTTTTGTCCTCAATTTTTCACATATTATACTCAAACTAAATTCCTGCTTAAAACTGCCATCATCCGGCCGGGCAGTGGTGGCGCACGCCTTTAATCCCAGCACTTGGGAGGCAGAGGCAGGTGGTTTTCTGAGGCCAGCCTGGTCTACAGAGTGAGTTCCAGGACAGCCAGGGCTACACAGAGAAACCCTGTCTCAAAAAACCAAAAAAAAAAAAAAAAAAAACCTGCCATCATCCGTGACTTCTGTTATATGTTCCATGGTAACTTCTCACACGGACATAATGACTATTTTTCCTAATCTGAGACTTTAATTCTATAATTAAAAAATTCAGATTAACATTTTGTAAACAAATATAAGGAAAATATGAAAATTCTCAAACATACTGGTACCTTTAGTGTTTGTAAATTCCTAATAGTTTTAGGATATGAGCTTACATTTAGTTTAAAAGTCAATTTTAAGTCCAAAATTATGTCAGAATTGTAGCTACTTAAATGAATGTGCATTTGTCTACTGTGGCATTGGACACAGGATGTCAGCATTCCTGTACCTTCTGACTTTCTTGCTGCATTGAGAAGAATGAGCTGGGAACTCAGTGTGAACCTCCAGTCTGTCTAGAGTTGTTTTTGAGCTGCAGTCATTCTTCTTGCTCAGAGTGATCTCAAAACCATGTGCTCAAATGACCCTCCTACTTCAGCCTTTCAGGTAGCTGGGACTTCATGTGTTTGCTACACCACCTAGTTCTAGAATTGCTTTTTTTTTTTTTAAGATTTATTTAATTTATTTATATGAGTACACTGTTGCTGTCTTCAGACACCCCAGAAGAGAGCATCAGATCCCATGATGGCATCAGATCCCATTACACATGGTTGTGAGACACCATATGGATGCTGGGAATTGAACTCAGGCCCTCTTGAAGAGCAGTTAATGCCTTTAACCGCTGAGCCATCTCTCCAGCCCCTAAAATCAGAATTGCTTTTTAATCAAAATTTTGGAGTAATAGCAGTTTGCTTAGCATTGCCTGCTGTGTAACCTCAGATCGCTGGCAAGTAGTAGCCAGTAACCTTCCTTAGGTGACTACAAGCAAGTCTTCTGGAGCTGTATTCAAAGGGCATCAAAGCCGCTAGGTGTTAACAGGGATTCTTTGTGTATGCCTAAGAACTGGTAAATCTGTCACCCCTAGCCCATGTGCATCCTTATCTTTTAGAAGTAACTCAGCTGTATCCCTAACAGCTGTCTACAGTGACATGTCTACACTCTAAATGTATTTGCTGAGAAGACTTAAAAGTACTCAGATATGCTGGGAGACAGTTGTGCTTTCTATAAATGACAACACAGTAATTCTCTTTCACTCTTTGGTTGTATCCTTTGTCTTTGTTTTCAAAGTACAAAAAAAGAAAAGTATCTACAAACACAATACCCAGATAGGGAGCACTATCCCATATGGTATTCAGATTTTCTAACAAGAATGAACAATTTCAGTTCCCTTTGAGGCCCTCCCCTGTGTCTGCAGGATCAGGTTGTTGGTCTGGTCTGTCTTGATTCTAATTGTAAAATTGTCACCCTCACTGTAAGAAGATCATTGCTCCTTTTGTGCAGAGCTTGGGTGCTCAGGTCTTAGATGCATGCCCCTAGGAGAAGGCAGAACCTTGCCTGGTGTTTGCACAGCATAGGTGTCTTAATGAGACTGCCTGTTCACTGGGATCTGTTCAGTCAGTTTGAACCTCTGCTTGAAGTTTGAACCTGGCTGCCTTTCATCTGCACACCCTGACCACGGATCTGGATGAAGAGTTTTATATGTCTGGTATATGTTTTGAGTTCACTAGTGTCCAGGAAAGTTGGGGTAGAAATGCCTGAAAGCTCACAGGTTGAAGGCAGTGTAAGGTGTGCATAGCTTTGTGTTGTTAAGGTTCATAGGGTGTTGAATTCTTCTGTTTCAGTTCTGGCATCTTGTTCAGGAAGACTGAAGATCCTCTTACTCTTTATAGTCGACTGTTCCTGAATCCAGTTCTGAAAGGTGGCTACTTCACAAGTCTGGTCTTTTCACTTTCTCTTCCTCCGTCTTTCACCACATAGTGATCTAGAAATGCGGAAATGTCAGTGGCTTCCTGAGGTTAGGTTAGAGCAATGGGATCAAATGATGCTGCCTAGTGGCTTTCCAGTGTCAGGAGAGTGGCCTTCCTGTCCTTTGATTTACCTTATTCCAGCAGGTCCCACATTTACCAAAACAGGTCTCAGTGATTGAGCCCCTGATCACAGAGCCCATCCTTGTATCCTTTTGTGTGTGTGTGTGTGTGTTTGTGTGTGTGTGTGTGTGTCTCCATGTCCAACCATCTGTCCTTCCATCCCTCCGTTGGTATTACAGTGTCTGTGTTGCCTATTTCTGTGGTGATGGTATTGAATTTTGGTGTTGAGGTTTTAAACTAACTCTCACCTGTCTTTTTCCTTCTGCGCTCACCCATGCTACCCCACTCTGCCTCTCAGATCTTGCAGTTTTCAAGGAACGACTTCGAATGCTAACAGTAGGAGGTATGAAAATAATGAGCCTTTGACCTTTCTGGAGTTGAGGACTTCATTTGATTAGTATGTGCAACTTTTCCTAGCATGTGATTTTGGGAAAGTTGACACAACATCTATCAGTGTTTTACAATTTTTTAATTGTTTTAAAATATTTTTCCTTTCACCTAGTTATTAACCAACAAGTAGAACCGTGACCTGGTAGGCTCGTTTCTGCTCATTTTGTGTTCTGAAGAGCATTTTCATCTGATCCATGCTTCACTATCGCTGTGCTATAAACTTCCGTCTGTAGCATTATTCACCCTTAGCTCCTGCTGGAGCCAACTGGGAGCCTGAGGCCACACTAGCTCTGCATGGTGCCTTGTCCTCTCCTCTGTGGTGTTTGTGGGTTTTGCTAGACTCTGGATTCCTTCAGATTCTGCTTCCGGGGCATTTTGAACAAGGTTTCTAAACTGTTCTCTGATTAAAAGACAACCAGAGTATTAGTAAACGCTTTCTGGGGGTGTTTTGTGACCCTTGTTTCTGGGGAGACTGCACTTGAGGAATCCAGAGTTGAGGCTGGGGCCATCTGCCTGCTATCTTCTCTACCTACACCTCACTCTCATGGCCAGTTTCTTTCTCTTCAGGCTTCTCTTAAGACATTTTTTTTTCCTTTTGTCTTATTCATAATATCTATGAAATATTAAACTTTGCATTTTAAGACAAATGAAGACTCATGCAGCTGTAAGAGTTAATGACTTCATAACCTTTAGTAGTTACCCGCCCCCCCCCGTGGGATCCCTGTGACTGTAGCACACATCACACCAGGGTCAAGCCTCACCCTGCCACAAAGCACCCTGAGAACTGCTCTTGTCTTCTCCATTTCTGTAATGTTGTCATTTTATGAGTGCTATAAAAATCGAACTTCAGTATTAACATTTTGAGGTTGGTTATATAGAGACACCCCAGAACATTGTTAATGTTCTAATGATAAGTAGTATCACATGATAGAGAAATGAAATGATATAGAAAATGATACAGAGTTGTTTTAAAGGATTCACGTGGTAAAGACTTCTGGTCGTCTTCTTCTTCTTTTTTTTTTTTTTTTTTTTTTTTTCTGGTTTTCGAGACAGGGTTTCTCTGTGTAGCCCTGGCTGTCCTGGAACTCACTCTGTAGTTCCAGGCTGGCCTTGAACTCAGAAATCCGCCTGCCTCTGCCTCCCAAGTGCTGGGATTAAAGGCTTGAGCCACCACTACCCGGCGACTTCTGGTCTTCTACAGAGCAAAAAGATTTCATTTTGTGGCGTACACTTTATTAAACTTTTCATACTATTGTCCTTTTGTTGTCAATTTTAACTTTCCCCTTAGCCTTAGCTTCCAGAGATCTCCCCTTAATATATTTTGATTGGCTCAGTGGACGGTACCTATAATCCTACCTCTTGGGAAGCAAAGCAGGAGTGTTGCTTTAAGTTTGAGGCCAGCCTGGGCAATAAATGCTTTATAATTTTAAATAAGTCTAGAATCCACTTTGAATGTGTTTATATATAAGATCAATGTCTAAATTGAGATTTATTTAAATACTTTCTTTGCCTGTAGTCTCTAATTGTTTTGGCATTGTTAGCTGGAAAGTCTCTCTTGAGTGAGATATTCGCACTTTTCTCAGAAATTAGTAAAATCTGGCTGGTGAGTTAAGGCACTTGCAACAAGCCTGAAAAATCCAAGTTTCATCCTTGAGACTCACATGGTGGAAGGAGAGAGCCTTTGACCCCCACATGCATACCTTGGAACATGCATGTCTCACACATATGAATAACTATGCATAATACATTTTTCAAAAAAAATCATTAGGTCTTATCTATGCGGCTCTACTTTGGATTTTCAGGGTTGTTTTTTTTTTTAGTTGTTCATATCGTCCCACCAATTTTACATTTAGATTATTGTGACTATTAAGCTTTATTTTTACCATTATTTTGACAGTTTTAGAGTCTTTTAGAATAAGTGTTTCTGTCTACATGAAGCCTTATTTTGTTAGGAATTGGGTTAAACATATAGGGAAATTGAGAAGTGTTCTTCCATGGTTCATTTCTTCTAAGCTGTAAAATATTTAGAGAGTTTATGATAGTCCCTTTTTATCTTTTTGATATCTTGAGGGTCTTTAGTGGTATGTTTCATTCACAACCTGTAAGTTGCCTTGCCATTATTTTACAAAGGGTCTGTGTACAGATCTTAGGGAAGCAGTCCTTTGTTTCCCTGGGTTTTTACTGTTTTGTGCTCTCCAACCACCTCAATTTCTGTTCGTTTAATTTTTATATCTGTCTATTGGATTTTGTTTTTCCCTTTTCTAGTCCTGGGGCCAGGGTTGATTTGGTTGGTTGGTTGGTTGGTTAGTTGGTTGGTTGGTTGATTGGTTGGTTGGTTGGTTGGTTGGTTGGTTTCAGTTTTTTTGAGACAGGATTTCTCTGTGTAGCCCTGGCTGTCCTGGAACTCACTCTATAGACCAGGCTGGCCGGGGCCAGGGTTAGAAACAGATTATTGATTAAAGCCTTTTTGTTTGTTTATTTTCTGGTGTATGTATTTTTCTACTTTAAGTTTCTATCTTGGTACTCCTTTAGATTTCCTGCAAGCTTTGATAAATTTGGTGCCTTCTCCCACCCCATAATTGGTGTTTTGTTTTGAATGTCTTTGGTTTATTTAGTGTTTATTGTTTAGTATCTAAGTGTTAATTGGTTTCTAATTTGATTCTGTTATGATCTCAGTTCTTCTACATATTTTGTTAGTGTTAATGACCTAGTCTATCATCTGTCTTGATGTGTGGCCCACAGTCATTTGAAAAGAAAGTTGCTTGTTCTTAGGTGGAGTGTTCTGTAAACAGTAGTTAGGTCTTGTTTGAAGTTTGTTCTCCTAGATCTAGAACAATTTTCTGATTTTTAAAAAAATACTCTTAAGAGAGAGGATTTTGAAATCTTCCAACTAGCTATATAGATTTCTCCATTTCTCCTTTGTGTTTCTTGTTAATTTTTGGTTTGTAGCTTTTTTTTTCCCTTGAGACATGATCTCACTGTGTAGCCCAGGTTGGCTTTGAACTCACTATGTAACCTAGGCTAGCCTCTAAACTTGTAGCAATCATCCTACCTTCTCCTCAGTGGGAATACAAGCTTTTTATATGTTAAGTTTATATAAAATCTGCTGTTTTTACATTTAGAATTGCTGTCTTCTCAGTATATATATATTGACTCTTTTGTCATAATGTATCTTTCTGTGCTTCTAGTAATGTCCCCCCACCCCCACCCCCCACCCCCGAGACAGGGTTTCTCTTATAGTCCTGGCTGTCGTGGAACTCACTCTGTAGACCAGGCTGGCCTGGAACTCAGAAATCCGCCTGCCTCTGCCTCCCAAGTGCTGGGATTAAAGGTGTGCGCCACCACCGCCCGGCACTAGTAATGTTTTGCTCTGAAGTCTACTTTATCTGATATTACATTCCCTACTTTGTATTGGCTTGATGTTACATAATATACTTTTCTAATATTTTCCATCTATTCATGTCACAGCATTATAAGTAAGTTTCTTATAAACAATTATGTGCTTAGGTCCTAGTTTTTCAGTGGAGTTTTTGCTTTGTTAGTTTTTAAAGATCTACTCTGCCAATTCTTTTTATTTAATGTTATTTATATTTAGTGTTGTTACTGATATATTAAGAGTATAAGTGTACTATTTTATTCTTTCCTGTTTTTTGTATTTCTCTTTTTGTTATTGGAGTTGTTAGTGTCAGCCAGGGCCCTGGAAGCCATAACAAGCTAGGTTCAGCTACTCATCCTCAGAAAGACCAATTAAAGAGAGAAAGTAATGGTGAGAAACAGAAAAAAGATTTATTCAGTGCGGTCCCACTGAGAAGAGACGAGGCTCAGTGACCCTCCTGAAACTGTCTCTGGGATCCTAACATAAAGTCATGAAGTTTAAGTAGGAGGACGAGAGCTCTGCGTAACTCAGAGGCCTGTTCTGGCTCTGCTCCGCCTGTCATCGGCTCAGGGCTGCTCTTTGACAGGTTGTCAGAACTGTTTGGAATCTGTTGCCAGGAGACAAGTTACCACTCTGGCACTAGGCTTCAGCCTTTTCCTTTTCCCAGGAAGAAACTCCTAGGGAAAATTCCAATTTATTTTGTATAAGCCAAAGGGAGGGTTATAAGTACCACTTTAGAATATCTTTTTTAAAAAGATTTATTTATTTTATTTGAATACACTGTTGCTGTCTTCAGACACACCAGAAGAGGGCATCAGATCCCATTACAGATGGTTGTGAGCCACCATGTGGTTGCTGGGAATTGAACTTGGGACCTCTGGAAGAACAGTGCTCTTAACTGCTGAGCCATCTCTCCAGCCCACTTTAGAATATCTTTATTCTTGCAAAACAGTTAAAAAAAGAATTTTGGCTTTTACCTTCTGTTCAACTATGAATTTTTAGAAAAATGTGTTATGAGGGGCATGAGAGGGGCGTATGCAAGCCATGGTACAGATGTGGAGATCCGTGGACAACTTACAGATTGAGTTCTCTCCTTCTACCTTTCATGCATTCAAGAGTTAAACCCACGCTGTCAGTCTTGTGTGGCAAGTACCTTTACCCATTGAACCAGCCCCTGAATTTTTAAACTCTTATTTTAAAACCCCATCTTTATGAATATGTCCATTGTATAGCTCTTTTAGTTGCTCTATGCATTACAGTATATAGATATAACTTACCAGTCTACTTCTGTCATTATTTCCCCAGGTCAGCTAGAGTAGAATGCTTACTTCCTTTTATCTCCATTTATAATGTGTTTATACATACATTTAAAATGGAGCCACAGCAGACAGTGTTAGACATTTGCTTCAACTACCAAAGCTTATTTAGCAGACCCATGAACAGGAGAGTTTGTTATACTTACTCCTGCTTTGTGTGCTTTATGTCTCTGTGAGATTGTTTCTTTTTCTTGTCTCCTTCTGTCTCAAGAGTTAATTTCCTTTGCTCATTCTTTTAGGGCCAACCTTTGTGCTCTTAACTGATTTCTCTGGAGGTAGGGGGTACATTGCTTTGTTTTTCTTACCTAAGAATCTCTTAATTTCTCTTTATTTTGTTTGTAGGATTCTTTCTACGGAGCAATGTGCTACTTTTTTCTAGCTTCCAGGATTTGTCTCTAAATCTCTTTTTGTATTGTTTTTCTCTGTAAATGGAGACTCTCCTTTGTTTTAAATTTTCTCAAGTTATACATTGTGGCATATGTGCCTTATCCTATGGATTCAATCAGCTTTCTGAATATGAGAGTTTAACTCTTTTGATGTATTTAAGGACGTTTTCAGTCATTTTCTAAGTATTCTTTCAGGTACTCTCTTTCAGAAAATTGCCCCCACATGAATGGAAAATCTTTAATTATCACATGTCCTCTTTACTTTTTTTTTTTTTTTTTTGAGTTTTTCAAGACACAGTTTCTCTGTGTATCCTGGCTGTCCTGGAACTCACTCTGTAGACCAGGCTGGCCTCCGTGCTTTTTAATGTTAGCTTTCATCCAGTGGGTGGGCATCTGTTTTTTCCATCTTCAGATCCACTAAGTCTCTTTACCTGTGTCATTGAGCCCATCTAATGAATTTATTTGTGAGGTTTTTGTTTCCTTTTTAAAAGATGTATTTACTAATTTTTCTGTGTACATGTACATGTGTGGGCACACATGTGCTATAACATCTGTGGAGGTCAGAGGACACTTTGTAGGAGTTGGTTCTCTCCTGCCATCTGGGGACTAGTCTCCGATCATAAGGTTTTGGTGGCAGGCATTTTTGCCTATTGAGCCATCTCACAGGCCCTTCCATCTGGTTTTTAATATGATTTTAGTTTTTGTTAAGAATTTCAGTTTGTAAGTCAGCTTTTTTTGTCACTGTATTTATAATTACTCATCTAAATGGTTTTGTGATGACTTTGATTCCTAGATAATTCTAACATCTGTATCTGAGATGACTGTTAGCTATTGCTTCTCACTCATTCTGAAATATTCTTCCTTTGGTTTTGCTTTTAGTTTTTGGTTTTTTGTTTGTTTGTTTGTTTGTTTTGAGATTTGTTTTGTTTGAGACAGGATTTTGTCACATAGACCAGGCTTGTGTCTTACTCACAGAGATCCTCCTATTTACCTCCAAATGTAGAATTAAAAGCATGCACCACCACTTCTGCCAAAATATTTCTGCTTCTTTTCATTTCTTTCCTTTTATTTCTTGTTGTGCTAGGGATTATATGCCTACCTTTTAAAGGTTCCATTTCTATTTGTACACAGTAGGGTGATAGTGATGATTGCTATTTGTATTTTTTTTTTTTTTTGGCTTTTTCATGTAGTCCAGGCTGACCTCAAATTCATTGTGTACCTGAGGCTGACCTTAACCCCTTGTTCCTCCTGCTCACCTCCCAGGTGCTGGGATACACTGCCATGCCGGTCACCAAGCTCTGTTTAGTGTGTAGGGATGCTGTGGCCATAGGAAGACAACTTGAAGGCATTGTTCTCTTCTTGCACTGCATGGGACCAGGGGATCAACTCCTTCATCTGGCTTGGTGACAAGCGCCTTTCACCCACTGAGCCATCTCACCAGCTCTGATGTGTGTTTTGAAAAATTTTTAATAGAAACATAGACACTTTAGTATTGTGAATTTTGGAATCTTATATAGGTCTGTCATAAAAGACCTTCTCTGGACACTGCTTCTGTCAGGAGCACTACCTTGTTGCTGTTTAATCATCAGAGAGGAGGCAGTTTCAGACTCCTTCTGGGTCTTCTCTAAAGCCTCGATGTGGATGCTTAGGCTTATAACAAGTTAGTGAGAGACAGTGGAACAGTGTGCAGCAGGAATTGTCTCCAGTTTCCTGGTCTTGTGAAGCGGCCCCCTCCTGATCTTCACATAGAGCAGCGTTTGTGGGGCTTTGTTGTCTGTCTTTCCTGAGGTTTCTTTGCTGCTCATTCTCTATACCCTGTCTGCGATGTGAGAGTAGAAGAGAACCCAGGACTTCCCTGACTATCTTTGCCTTCCTTCACCCTTTCAACAGGGCTCTTTTACCTTTTTTTTTTTTTTTTTTAAACAAAGTTTGAAGTTTATACTTAGAATTAGTAAAGAAAAAGAAAGAAAAGAGTGATTTTTTTCCCACCTCCCCAAAGCATGTGTGTGGGTTTTATTTCTCAAATGACTGAAGATCTAAAAATGGGTCCAACACTTCTGATACTGATCAATGAGACCCAAGAGCTGTGAATTACAACCGAGTGTTATACCTAAAGGAGCATCAGAGAACACATGCCTCCTTCATCAGTTCTTCATGCTGATGGTGTCGAAGCACAGTTCTTATCTGCTGGTGAATTCGTGACTGGTTAACATCAATCACAACCCGGCTATTTCTATACTAAATAGTGTACTGTTTTGACACTCTGGTGCACTGATCTTGCACTGATCTGGAGATTTCTGGTATTTTGTCTTGTTTTACTTGGTGGTTGTCACTAGCTTGTGTGAGATACAGTTTTCCTGAAACCAGCACTGACCTTGAGTTCCTGATCCTCTTGCTTTCACTTCCAAAGTGTTGGGATCACAATAACCATCCCTGGCCTGGGCTGAGTTTTATAAACCTAAGAAGTTTCTCAAAAATGATTTTATTAAACCAAGCATGGTGGTGCATACCTGTAATCAAAGCATTTAGGAGGCTGCTACTGGAGACTGCTGATGGATCAAAGCTAGTTTAATCTGTGTAACATGAGCCCATCTTAAAAACCACAGCTACAGAAAATATTTTAGTTTTTCTCCATAAATACCATGGAGCTTTTGCTTGTAAGCTGGGTTATAAGAGGCAAGAGCTTTGTGGTTCCCAGACGCCCATAACTGCTGGTCCTTTATTGATGATACAGTAATAGGAAACAAGTGAGTGGGCCTAAGACAGCCACTCTCACCACCGGCTTCTTCAGGCTTGGGGTTTGGGGAAGGGTTGGTTTGGTTTGGGTTTTTTTGGTTGGTTGGTTTGGTTGGTTGGTTGGTTGTTTTGGTTTTGTTTGTTTTTATTTGTTTTTCCCCTTTTGCTTTAATGGGATTAAAGGGGCTTGGAAAAAATATAATTAGCTTTTTAAGACTTAAGGATGTAATACCCCAGCCAGGCATGGTGGTGCATGTCTTTAATCTCAGCACTCAGGAGGCAGAAGAAGGTTTATCTCTGAGTTTGAGGACGGCTGGAGCTATGCACAAAGACCCTGTCTCAAAAAAAGGGAGAAAATGTAATTTCTCAACCTAGCTTGAATGAGAATCATGAAGAGATTGGGCCACTGATGTTGAAGACTGACAAGGAGTTTTTATAAATCCCCCGAGAACCAGACATGTTAGTACACACCTGTAATTCCACTACAGAGACAGAAAGATTACCTAAAGTTCAAAGACATCATAATCTACATAGCAAGGCAAATTCAGAGCTAAATAACAACTGTCAGAGAACAAAACAAGAAATTCACCCTGGAGATTTGTGTCCATGCTTGTGTTTGCAGACTTCTTGCATTACTCTGGTTCCCTGATTTCTGGGTCTCACAGCAACCCTTAGTTACACTTAACTCAGGCAGAAACAAGACTGTTTTTATCTCAGGCCATCAGATGTCAGGCTCTGCACGTTGTCTGCTGGTTCAGCTTTCATTTTTGGAGCCTTCAAGTACTAGTGACTTACACTGTTCTTTGCCTTTCTTAAATTGATACATTATTTCAGAGTAAGTGCCAAACTTGAAACAAATTAATGGTGTCATTTGATAGTTTGCTCCTTTACTGATTTCAAGATGAAACAAGCATGATGCTGAAGAAAAGAGCCTCCTACTGTTCTTTCCAGTTTGAAACAGCTTTCAGATGAAGAAGCATCTCCCCTGTAGTGACTACTTGAGGGAGAGTGGATAGGGAAAGTAAGGGTTAGATCTGTAATTAACTAGCATTGCAGAATACCCCTAGAATATCTAGCAATTTGGACAGTCCAGGGGAATGCTTGCCCTTAGTCTAAGGCTAAAGGTTGTTTCCCCTTTCTCTGCTACCCTAGTGGTATCCTGAAGAACAGTCTCCCACCAGCCGCTTGGTTCCTGGTGACTATTTCTCCCTCACATTAGAAACCCAGCTTTGTCACTCACTGTGTAATATGTACTCACATTACTGTTACATGGCTCATGTATTGGTCTGCTGTTCTCTATCACTTCCTCATTTTCCACTTTAATTCTCTTAACGTTTTTTATTTACTTTTTGATTGATTTCTTTTGACTCTTTCCACCTCCCCAAATTGGCTTTTATCTTTGGATCTTCAAGTAAATTTAACTCTAAATTGTAAATAATTGCCAAAAACAGACTAATTAATATGTGCATAATAGCTTTATTCTGGTTTACCTAGTAATAATCTTAGTGTGTAGTTATTGTTAAGGTTTCTGGTTCTGATGGTAAATATTGCTTGTTTGCATACATATCAGGGTATGTGATTTCTTTTTTTTTTTTCTCCTTGGGGTATCCCTTTTCTTCCCTTCCTATAAACTGTGACCCCTGCATGGCTATGCCTTGTCCCTCATTGTCTGTAGGGTTCTATGGCCTACACGAGTCTGACCTTGACAAGGTCTTCCACTTGCCCACCACCACTTTCATTGGGGGACAGGAGCCAGCACTTCCTCTTCGGGAGATCATCCGTCGGCTGGAGGTAAGAACAATTCTTAGAAAACTCTAACAGATTTCAGACCTGGCTATGTGTTCGGTTTTGGTTCTGTGTTTTTAAGAAACTAAAAGTTAACTTTTTTTTCTGTTTTATAGCTAGAAACCTACTTTTTGATTTAAAAACTGTTTTCAGATCCCTCTAGATTTTATTTCAGGTACAAGTTGTCACCCTGGAAAATGTCCTCCACCTTTGTCCAGGCCTAGAGCCACTGGTTGCACTCCACGGTGGTGGCTGCTCCTGTTGTGCTCCTTCCTCTCGTTTCTCCCATTCCTCTGTCTTCCTTCCTGAACCCTATTAGTATTTAGGGGACTACACGCAGCAGCTGAAAGCCCGGCTCTTGTGTCAGGCTGCTTGTGTGTTGCCCATCTCTCTTGGACAAGTTATTGCCTCTGTTCTGAATATAAGGATAACTGTGGTGCCTGTTTCAGAAGGGAGTGGATTTGCCTAGAGGCCCTGATCCATTATTAGATGTTACTGCTTATAGTATTCAGATCTAGCTGGTAACATCTGATACTCTTCATGAACCCAGCTTGAAGCATAGTCACAGTCAGGGATCTCTGAGGGGCTCCTGCCCTGGTTGGACATTAGAGTCAGCCTGGGTCACCTAAGGCACATCCTCCAGTGATTAATGTTTGTTCCAGTGAGCTCATCTTTTGCGTGTTCCAAGTCTACACTTAGCACGAGTGGTAGAAAATATATGAATGTCAGATGGGACACTTTCTGTGCATGTCAAAAGCATCTCAGCTAGGAGCTGCCTTGCTTCCTCATCTATGGACCCTTAGAAGAGCAAGAAGTAGAAACTGCTTGTATCAGTATCAGGAAAAACAGTTTAAAAGGAGTGGTAAACTTGAAGAAATGTTAAGGATTAATCCAATGTGAATTAACTGTGGGTCTCACCTGTGTGTTATGTCACCATACTGATTATGTTGTCTAAGCCTGCCTTCTTCAGCATGGGAACCACCTATTAACTACTAAGCACTTAAAGCTGGATGGTGATGGTGCACGCCTTTAATTTTAGCACTCAGGAGGCAGAGACAGGTAGATCTCTTAAGTTTGAGGCCAACCTGGCCTACATAACTTGAAATGGGCAAAATGCTTGAATAACTTTTAACTGTTGAAATGATGTGTTTAATATATTGGCTCAAATAAAATAGGAAAATTTATCTCATCTGTTTCTACTTGGAAAATTGAGCTTACTAAAGGTATATTTGCTTAGCTCTGTTAAATTATATCACAATTTAACACATGTACACATCACATGTAAGTTAAGTATCACTACCAGTATGACAATAAGAGGTTTATGTGCATTCCTTATGTTGAGTCGGGATTGCCCTGTGGACAGCAGTTATGGTTTAGGCTTAGGCTTAGGCTTAGGCTTTCTGGGGTCTCATGTGTTATTACTACTGGCTCTTGTTGACATGGGGAAGTTTTATCATCCAAACCACACAGATAATGCCCCATATAAGCCAGTTCTCTTATAGAAGCTATGACCCAAGTGACTTGGCTTTTCTATATGTCCCAACCTTTACCTTTCTTAATTATTCTAGTTCTGTCAGGACAACAATCAGATGAAAGCCATTTATACCAAGAACATGTGTCACTTTCTAGGAATCTTGGTGAGCTGTACATACACCACCTCATATAAACCAAAGGATCTATTCCTTTCTTTTCCAGGTCCTTTAGCACCTCCATTTCCACCTCTGTGGGAATGGAAGAGTGGCCATATCTCTTGTTTATTTCCCATAAAATTCTGAGTCCTGAATAGTCTTGATACTGATGTGAAGGGGTTAACAGCCCATAGCATACTCAGGGACTGCCTCCCTTTTCCTCAGATTGCTAATGCAATGTTTGTCACATCTGGTAGCTCTTGAAAAAAATTAGAGCACTTCTTAACTCCCTTAAGCTAGTTTCATTAGAGCAGGAAGCTAAGCGCTCCCAAAACTCATACAACTTTCCAAAACAAATTGAGTTCTCCTGAGAACTGAGCTGAGGACTGAGTGGACATCTCTGAATTAATGGCTAAAGTAATGCTGACAAATTAGAGAGAATGTTGGTGTTTGGAGTCTTTAACTCAATGACTCAGTGGTTTTCTCTGAGCTTTTAGTTGTTCAGTAATGGAAGTTCTGCCTAGTAGACTTAAAGGGCATAAAGGATGGACCTGGGCAACAGACAACTGTGCAGGAGTCAGCTCAGTAGTGACCAAGGGAAGTCTTCTGTCCTTAGCACTACCCTGTAAGCAGCCACACAGGGCAGTGAGAGGCAGCTAGCCAGTTGTTGAGGTGCTAGGAAGAGGGCCTCTGTTAGACTTGGTGTTAAGATCTTTTCTGGGGCTGAATTGTACAGAAGCACACCGTACTCTGCTGGTTATGTGCAGAACTGAGACATGATAATAGATTGGTGACAGCTATGAAGTTATGGATAGTTTAATCTAATTTAGAAATTCTAAGACCATCTTAGATGATAAATCACCAGTTTTGGGGAGGTAGAGGCAAAAAGATCTCTCAGTTTGAGGCCAGCCTAGTCTAATAGCAAAGTGCCAAGCCTACATAGTGAGACCCTGTCTCAAAAAACCAAAAGGAAAAAGAAATGTCATGAAGATTGATTAAACCACATTTAATTTCAAAAGTCTTCCCAGCAATATGATTTTTCTTTTGACTACAAAAGCTGTAGTATATTGTGAACAGAAGTTTGGGCAAAGCCTGCTTTATCCCCACTGTCAAAGAACAGGCACCTGACCATAAATTCAATAAGCCTTTAACTACCAATGCCAGCTGGGCTCATTGTCTAAACCAGATGGAGCCTTTGGGCTTGTGTTCGGCTTCTAGCTCTCTGAAGATGACGGGTTGTGGGTCTGTGATGTTACTGCACCATACACCCTGCTGTCGACTTTGCTAGCTCAGCACTGCTCCTATTTTGCTTTCACACCTGTGGTCTGGGCCTCCAAGATAGCAGTGTAGGTGATAAAGCCTCAGCAAGGACCATGAGTCTGTGCGAGAATACTGGAATTAGGCATCCCTAAGGGGGATTTATAAGATCCCTCCAGTTTTATAGGCTATTTCTTTTCTCTTCTTAACTTTCCTTCCCTAAGAGCCAGCTCTATTGCTAGTCTCCACCTTTGCAGAACTGACCGCTACCTCCTTTTACAGGTGTGATTCAAGAAGTTTTGTTGGGTCTATTCAAGACCTGTGCTTTTACCCAGGCATGGTGTCACATGCCATTGTTGTTGTTGTTGTTGTTGTTGTTGTGGTTGTGGTAAATACCTTTAATCCAAGCATTTGGTAGGCAGAGGTAGTTGAATCTCTGTGAGTCCAAAGCCAAGTTGGTCTACCTAGTGAGTTCGAAGACAGCCCAGGCTATATAGCCTCAGAAAGAAAAGTCATGTCCTTTTTCCTGTGTTGTTACGTTCTTTAGACCAGAAGTGTCCAGGGGAGTTGATTATTAGAAAGTTGAGGTTAAAAGTTTTAAGTCTTTAAGCAGCCACCAAGCTCACTAGCTTTTCTTCTCATGGATGGTAGACATACTGTAAAGACAGCCTACCTTTCTTAGAAAAGGATCCAGTCCAAAAGCTGGCATGGTCTTTGCTACTTACCATGAAGATAATGAACTTTTTGTTCATTAGCCTGGCCCCTTACCCCTCAGGTTCTCAGTGTGCGATAACCCAGATCCTAAGAAAGTGTTATATGACTATGTTCGAAGGATCTCAGAAGCTAAGTGTGGTTTATCCCAGCATTAGGGAGGCCGAAGCAGGAGGATTGCAACTTGATTTCTGCCTTCTGTCATAGCACCTTGGGTGGGAAAAGGAAGTTTGCTTCTTTCTGGCCTGAATAAAAGAATAAAAGGGCAGTGGTATTGTCATACAGTGTGGCTGGGTTAAACATACCCTTGCTGGTATGGAGGGTGATAGACAGGTAGATGGCTTATTGCTGGCACACTGGAATGCAGCTCATGTTCACCAGTGACTCTTGTGTCCCTGTATCTATGTGGACAGATGGCCTACTGTCAGCACATTGGTGTGGAGTTCATGTTCATTAATGATTTGGAGCAATGCCAGTGGATCCGGCAGAAGTTTGAGACCCCTGGAATCATGCAGTTCACCAATGAGGAGAAGCGGACCCTGCTGGCCAGGCTTGTACGGTCCACCAGGTAAAGAGGTGTGGTTTGAGCCATAGACTCCCAGGCCCATTTATGAGGTATGGGTAGCCTGTCCTCCAGGCATGAAAGTGTCTCTAGCAACAAATATGTGATAAGTTTGTCCAGGAGAATAGAGTTGGCCTCCATTGTACCCTCTTGGTATTTGAGAATGCTTACATTGAGGCTGGCCCTATGGATACCCCTCTTCACGTTGCTTGGTTCTCTCTCCAGGTTTGAGGAGTTCCTCCAGCGAAAGTGGTCCTCTGAGAAGCGCTTTGGTCTGGAAGGCTGTGAGGTGCTGATCCCTGCCCTCAAGACAATCATTGACATGTCAAGTGCTAATGGAGTGGACTATGTGATCATGGGGATGCCGCACAGGTACTGCAGGCCCTCAGGGTCTGGAAGGCACAGAAGGCCCTGCTGCTCCTTCATGGAGAGGCAGCTAGAGATCTGAGAGTGCCTAAGTGTGTTAAGATGGGATGCTTTCCAAGGTCCTTACACTTCCACGTCAGGATGACTACAGAGTCAGTATCAAAGCCAAATATGGTTAGACTTGTATTTCATTCTATAGGGAGTTTTGTTAAAATTAAATACAGGTAGACATGGTAGTGTATGCCTACAGTCACAGTTCTTAAGAGGCTAGGGCAGGAAAATCACAAACTTGAAGTCCATCTTGGGCTACACTAAGTTCTAAACTAGCTTTTGCTACACAATGAAAGTGTGACTTGGGGCTAGAGAGATGGTTTAGTGGTTAAGAGCACTGACTACTCTTCCAGAAGTCCTGAGTTCCAATTCCCAGCACCCACATGGTGGCTCACAACCATCTGTAATGGGATCTCAGGGCAGCAACAGTGTACTCATATACATAAATAAATTTTTTGAAAAGAAAAAAAAAGTGTGTCTTATAAGTAAACCAACCCCAGTGCTGTTTCTGCTGTCTCACTTGTAACAATTACTGTTCTCTGAGATTTAGGAGAAGCAGGGAGCTGGGCTAGTAGTTTTATACTTTCTACCTTTCTTTTGTCTGTGGGCTATGGCTCGGCATGCCCAATGGCCAGAGAGTTAGTATCCATATCAGATTTGAATCACAATTATTCTTGGGCTACAAACCAAGGAGATGCTGTGTCCTGGGTAAGGACAGGGTGGAGCAATTTTGCCCTGGAGCTTACTCATTGTTCCCTGTGTCCCAGAGGACGACTGAACGTGCTTGCAAATGTCATCAGGAAGGAACTGGAGCAGATATTCTGTCAGTTTGACTCAAAGCTGGAGGCAGCTGATGAGGTGAGGTTCTGTATGGAGATAAGTCCACTATGGTTGTCTCATCCTGCTTGAGAGGCCCTGAAGCCACAGGTTTCTCAGAATGTCTTTGCTGAAGCTCTGCTCTTACACACCATTTATAGGTTGCCTTCCTTATTGGAATTGGCCAAGCTCATCCACCCCCAGCCTCCTGCTGGGGCAAGAATATTCCTTCTGCCCAAGTAACTATATTTGTACCTGGGAGGTATAGTTTTGGGGAGAGCCTCCCCATCCTCCTGTAGTTAGCCTCTAGGAGTCAAAATCCCATGTGTAGAATTGCCATGAAGAATGAACCTCTCCAACCAACATCACTTGTCTTTTTGATTTTTTAAAATAAGTTTTTTTCTTTCAGCCCTGGCTGTCCTGGAACTCAGTCTGTAGACTAAGTTGGCCTCAAACTCAAAGATCCACCTGTCTCTGCCTCCCAAGCATTGGGACTAAAGGTGTGTCCACCACTGCTTGGCATCACTTGTCATTTTTATCATCAGGGTTCCGGGGACATGAAGTACCACCTGGGCATGTATCACCGCAGGATCAACCGTGTGACCGACAGAAACATCACTCTGTCCTTGGTGGCTAACCCTTCCCACCTAGAGGCTGCCGACCCTGTAGTGATGGGAAAGACCAAAGCTGAACAGTTCTACTGTGGAGACACTGAAGGGAAAAAGGTGAGGCCCCTAAGAGATCTGTGAGGACATTTGTCATCACACTTCCTTCCTATACTTTTTTGTTTGTTTTGGTTTTGGTTTTGGTTTTGTTTTTTTTTTGGTTTTTTGAGACAGGGTTTCTCTGTATAGCCTTGGCTGTCCTGGAACTCACTCTGTAGACCAGGCTGGCCTCGAACTCAGAAATCCACCTGCCTCTGCCTCCCAAGTGCTGGGATTAAAGGCGTGCGCCACCACCGCCCTGCCCTTCCTATACTTATAATCACAAGACTGGGGAAGGCGTACCTTGTGTCTTCATAGCATTGATGTAGGAGCCAATTTTAGTTATGGACAGAAAAAAGGACTGCAAGGAAAGGGTGTGGGGCACAGATAGCAGGAGAGACTTGTCACTGGTGAGGCCAAAAATGCATAATAAACTGCCCCAAACTGTCATGGCATCTTTTGCATGACAGAGAGTGCTGGATATTGGTTAGCTGGCTTGCTCAAATAGAAAAACCCTTATCTGACTATAAACTTGTTATTATTGAACCTCAGGATATAATTCTTAGTTGTAGCAAATTTATATTTGTATAGTTCTTACTAATAGTGATGTAAAAATGAAAAAAGGAAATATTCAGTGTACATTGATTGATAAATTAAAAAGCCACTGTTAACCTTCTTTCAAGGAGCTTTATTCTGTTGGAAGAAAAGGGATGAATCAAAGGAGGGAAATGTCAGGAAGTCTGGACATGGTGTAAGTGAAGCAGAACTGCAAAATGAAGCATGAAGCGCTTTAGAATAAGCATCATTTCATGTAGAGTCGTTAGATGAGGAATGAGGCACGCACACATACATATCAGGGCTGGAGAGACCCTCAGTGGTTAAGAATACATGACACTCTTGCAGCTCAGTTCCCAGCACTTATGTCAGGCCTCTCAATTACTGCCAGCTTCAGGGAATCTAATGCCTTCTGGTCTCAGTACACCCTGCACTCATGTACACACGTATACACGTACACACACACACACACACAATTAAAAAACAGAAAAAGCTAAAATATTTAATTGAAGAAGCAGTATGATTTAGGGAGGTGGGAAGAAAAGAATGTTCTGCAGAGATGGATTAAGGAGAGAGGTTTGGGATCATAGCAGCAAGCCAGACCTCTCAGAGTACTCTAGAGAAGGGGACGGTTTTGGTAGGAAGAGTCAATCATCTCACTAGAGTCTACAGTACTTTTTTTTATTTATTTATTTAAAGACAAAGACTCAATATAGAACAGGCTGGTCTCACCTAAGAGATTCTGCCTCAGCCATCCTGAAAGCTGGGGTTATATATGTGTGCCACCATACCTGGTTTTGATACTTAAAATACTATAAAGCAGGGCTGGAGAGAAGGCTGAGCCACTAAGAACTCTTATTGCTCTTAAAGATGTGGTACACATGTATGTAAAACACATTCACATGAGTTAAAAAGAAAAACTGTAAATCACAGTATTAGGCTTAGCACCTTAGAGGAAGGTGACAGAGCCGGCCTGGGATAGCTTTGGGAGCCGAAGGCAATTTCTCATTGATGATAATCAGTGTCACGGGCACATAAAGGATACTTACTGTGTTCCAGTTTGGGGGCTAGGTGGTGCCACAGAGAATCTTTTAAGTGTATACAAAACATCTCCAGTGAGGCTCCTTGTCTTACATGTAGCCTCATGTCCACGTAGGACTGACTCTAGGGCTATGTGATGGGACTGGCCCGCATGTTTGGTGCTGGGTAATAAAAGGAGGTTGTAAATAGGTTTGGGTGACTTCTGCATTTGAAAATGTGGGCAAAAAGTCACTCAGGCAGACATTGTTTAGAATGTTAGAAGTGCCCTGAAAGGGAATAAAATGGGAAAGGTTGCAGAGAAGTATTCAACATTATTGGTCTTTTTTAGGATCTCAGTCAAGGGAGTTGGCTAGCCCCTGGTTGGCAGGAAATTCACACAAGGATATTCTTGTCTACAGCAAGTTTTAGACTAGCCTTGGATCATGAAACCTTGTCTTTTAAACACTGGGGTACCAAAAGGAGAAGTAATTCTGCCTCTTAAATAGTTTCAGACTTACTGTATCCTCAACTCTTCCCTATATCTGCAGCTTGCCCTGCCTCATGCTTAAGCATGCCAGCTTACTTCCTTAAAATCAGTTAAGCAGTCCTATCTTTGCCTTATTGGTTGTGTGTTTTTGGAGAACCCTGACTGGTATAAGGGACTGGGAGAAACATGGACAGTATAGCCAAAGAGTGGTTCCTACTAGAGATGCTAACCCAATAGGAACCCTGGGTAGCAAGGAGAGATGTTGATAGGTGTGGTATGCAAAGACACAGAAATAACCTATGTTATTTTATTTATAATATATATTTATTACAAATATATTTATATAAATAAGTAATAATTTATAAATATGGGTATACATACCCATATATTTACTAGCTCTGTGCTTAGAGACTAGTGTTGGTAAACAAACAGCTGTGAGTTCTAAGATCACATCCTTTACTGGAGGAATCAGGGCTGGTAATAGATAGCACATTCTGGGGCTGCCCTGCTGTGGTGCCAGGAAATAAGGCACCCTGAAAGGCACATTGAAATAAATGTTAGCATCAGAATAACTAATGGTATTAAGGATCTCTTCTGTGCACCCGTAGGTAAGATGGGAATCGTAAGCACAGGATCATAAATTGGGGAGAAAGGAGCGAATGCCAACTAATAGATGCAGGAGTACCAAGTCAGGATCATCGTCATCTTAGTTAGGGTTTCACTGCTGTGAGCAGACACCATGACCAAACCAACCCTTTTTTGGTTTTTCGAGACAGGGTTTCTCTGTGTAGCCTTGGCTGTCCTGAAACTCACTCTGTAGACCAGGCTAGCCTCGAACTCAGAAATCCGCCTGCCTCTGCCTCCCAAGTGCCAAACCAACTCTTATAAGGACAACATTTAACTGGGGCTGGCTTACAGGTTAGGAGGTTCAGTCCATTATCATCAAGTCAGGAACATGGCAACATTGAGGCAGGCACGGTGCAGGAGGAGCTGAGAGTTCTACATCTTCATCTGAAGACTGCTAGTGGAAGACTGACTTCCAGGCAGCTAGGATGAGGTTATTAAAAGCCCACACCCACAGTGACACACCACTTCCTGGGCAGAGCATATACAAACCATCACAGTTGTCTTTTAGCCACTCAAGGAACTAGCTGAGGTGGGTCCACATGTTGCTGAGACTGGATGAAGATTTGAGAAGGAATCAGATACAGTTCTTCCCACCAAAATCACTGCTATACTCATTGCCAAGAAGATGATTTGAAGGGAAATTGGCAGGCAATAACCAGACCAGGCTGATATGTTGGAGCAGCCAGAGACATGACAGCTGAAGAAACCCATTTCCTGGGGTAGCTGAGTGGCTGGGGCTGGAGTTGCTTCTTGGATGGGAGGTTTTGTAGGGCGTAGGAGGATTCTTACAGGATGCAGAAGGAATGATGCAATGGTGTGTGCCTTTCTCTGTATTCAGGGCAGGTGCTGGCAAATGGTGGCATATGTGAATGTTATAGCAAGTTGGGGGCTAGAAAGGATGGGAGCCTTCAGAATTCCTGTTACTTTGTTAGTTGTGAATTACTGCATGGGATAGCTGTGTGGGTAAAGGAGCCTCCTTGATCCCCCATATCTACATAAGTTTGGAAAAAGAGAGCCCAACTCCACAAGGCTGCCTTCTGAGCTGCACACATGCACTGTGGTGTGTGCACGTCCCATATCATGCACTCAAACACAGACAGAAATAATAAATTGAAACTCATCTCAACTGCTTGTTTTTTAGACGTAACATTTGGGGTCTTTTGCAGGTGATGTCTATCTTGCTGCATGGAGATGCTGCCTTTGCTGGCCAGGGCATTGTGTATGAGACCTTCCATCTCAGCGACTTGCCATCCTACACAACCCATGGCACTGTTCATGTGGTTGTCAACAACCAGGTAACCCCAGGTGTCTGATTAGCCCCTGATATGTCCTCCTGGTCATTTAAAATCTAAACTGTTTTATGATTATATACAGAAGTGTGTTTTTATTAAGTTTGGATAACACATGAGATTAGAGAGCTGGCTCGGCAGTTAGGAGCATTGGCTGTTCTTCCAGCTGTCCTGAGTTCAGTTCCCAGCACCTACATGCTTGTTTACAGCCTTCTATAACTATAGTCCTAAGAATACGATGCCCGGGTCTGGAGAGATGGCTCAGCGGTTAAGAGCACTGACTGCTCTTCCAGAGGTCCTGAGTTCAAATCCCAGCAACCACATGGTGGCTCACAACCATCTGTAATGAGATTGGATGCCCTCTTCTGGTGTGTCTGAAGACAGCTACAGTGTACTCATAAATAAAATAAATAAATCTTTGAAAAAAAAAAAAAAAAAAGAATACGATGCCCTCTTCTGGTGCACATACAAAACACTCACACACACAAAGAACTAAAAAAAAATTTCTTTGAATAACACAGCCACTTTTTACAGTGGAAAGATTTTAATTACATTATTTAAGGAGGGGACATTATTATTTTTGAGTTTTTCTGTCTAGAGCTACAGTTATAGGTAATTGGTTTTCTCTTTAAGAAACTGGAATCCTTTGTACACATCTTATTATCCACTCTGTATTTACCACACTATTTGCTGATGTCATTACAGAGTCTTTTAAAACAGCTTAGTAAAGGTAGTCATTACAGATTGTTTGATAAAACAGACTTCTAATCTTAGGGGGTTTTGTTCTAGTAATGCGTCAATTAATAATATTCTTCTAATCCTCACAGTTCAATACTGCCCAGTTATCGATTACCTATTTTGTCCACCCATTGGGTCATCTCGCCCAATACATGTAACTCTTCCTGACAGATACCATATAAATATGGTATCCTGTATGTGTGTGTGAGAGTGTGTGTTTGTGTGTGTGTGTGCTGGTGTCAATATATGGTATCATATACGTATGTCAATATAATTACCATATTAGACATAAAACAGAGCAAGGGCTACTGTGCTCCACTAACACAGAACTTAAATTTATTGAGCGGTAGAGACTCAGAATGCTAAGAAGGACAAGGAGGCCAGAGGGTGACAGCAATTAATTCTCTGAGTACTTGATACCTAAATGGAAACTTAAAGGTTCAGTAGACAAATGACAGCGGTGGGACAAGCAGGAAGGAAGTCTTTATGTCTTAAGAGAGTGTACCCATCACAGATGTTTAATATGAGGCTGAACTGCCATCAGCCAGTGCCCAGAGAAAGCTCCAGGAGGATAGCTCAAACTGGGAAGCACTTGCCACTTCAATCTCAGTCCCCACCTCCTACATAAAAAGCTGTATATGAAGGCTGAAGAGATGGCTCAGCAATTACTGAGCACTGGTTGCTCTTCCAGAGGACCCAGGTTCAATTTCCAGCAGTTCACAGTGAACAGTGAACCTGGCAGTTCACAGTTGTCTGAAACTCTAGTTCCATGTCTTTTGGTTTGTGTGGGCACATACAATGCATATGCATATGCGTGTGTGTGTGTGTGTTTACATATACACACACATGCAAACTAAGTATGCATACACATAAATTAATTTTTTTAAGGTACACATAATTGCACACACTTATAATTCCAGTGGTGGAGACAAGAGGATCTCTAGCCTAATTGGTGAACTCAAGCAGTCCTGAGTGTAACACCCGAGGTTGTCCTCTGCCCACCACATGCACAAATACACATCCCAGTGCACACATGCGTGCACTTCAAGGAAAGTCCAGATGCATTGTGAGATTGTGAGCGGGACTGATGAGTGACAAAGGGAACCACACAACATGACAAAGCGGCCACTGAGTGGTGTGATCAGCCGTCAGATTCAGCACCTCACACATGTTAACTTTATCCCTGGGGTTGTTACCTATACAGTAGGGGTAGAATTAGCATTAGCATTTTTTCTTTCATTCATTTGTTCCTTCTTTCATTTTTTTCAAGCATAGTCTTACTATGTAGCCCAGGCTGTCCAAGAACTCACAGAGATAGAACTGTCTCTGCCCCAGTAATGGGGTTAAAGGTGTGCGTCACCACACACAGCTGTGGTATTACCATTTTCTGAAAGAGAACATTGAGAAGGAGGGACCAAGAATTAGTAGGTTAAAAAAAAAAAATACCAAGGACAAAGAAGAATCTTAAAATAATTAAAAAGCTCCACTAGTAAACTTTGTCCCTTTTTAATATTGTAGAAAAATATATAATGAGCTTACTATCTTAACCATTTCTAATGAACTGCTCTCTTGTATTGAACACATCCGTACTGTGTTTCACTCCTCTCTGTAAACACGTGCTCCATACCCATGGTCCAGGGATAGAGAGAGGCTTAGTGGTTAAGAGTCCTTGCTGCCCTTTCAGAGGACCTCAGTTGAGTTTCAAGAACTTGTATTGGGTGGCTCATAATTGTCCAGCTTCAACCCCTTGTTTTGGTTTCTGTGGGTACCCACACATATGTATCAGGCACTCACAGACAGACAGACAGACACAAAATAAATATCAAACAAACAAAAATGAAACAATCGGTGCCTATTCTCTGTTTCCTCCCCTGCTCCCTGTAACCACTATTTTATTCTGTCTCTCTCATCTTAAGTTTGAATGACATCCTATTAGGAATATACCAAATTTTGTTCAGTTATCAGATTGGTAGACAGGTGAGTGGCCTCTGCATTTACCTGCTGTAGATGATGCTGCTGTGAACATGAGTGTACAGACACTCTTCAGCAGGATACTCCCTTTAGCCCCTTTGGCTATACACTCATGAGTGGAAGCACTGACTTACAGAATAGTTCAGTTGAACTTTTGTTTTATTTGTGTTGATTTTTGTGGGGTGGATTTTTTTGTGTTTGTTTGTTTGTTTGTTTGTTTGTTTTTAGCTCTCTGTAGGCTAGCCTGGTACTCATAAGGTAGACCAGGCTGGCCTAAAATTTATAAAGATCTTTTCTGCCTCACGGGTGCTGGGTAATTTCAGAGTTTTCTATTTTCACAAATATCCGTGGATTTTCAACTATACTGAGCTGTATGGTACTACACACCTTTAATCTCAGCAGGGAGGCCCAGAGCAGGCAGATCTCTTGACTTTGAGGCTAGATGTACATAATGAGTTTCAAGCCAGCCGGAATTACATAATGAAACCCTGTTTAAAAAAAAAAAAATTTAAAACTTAGTAGTAGTCAGGGAGTAAGGAGATAATTCATTTGGTAACATGCTTGACACACAAGTGTGAGGGCCTGAGTTTAGCATCAGGAAGGCAGAGACAAGCCGATATGGAAATATCTAGTTAGCCAGCCTAGCCAAATGATCGAGTTACACCTGCCGCTGATGTTTAGCCTCTGCAGTGTGCTTGCATAGCCCCACGTGAGAACAAGCCATACACATGTACCGCTACACACAGAGCAGTTGGGGTGAGAAGGGAGATCATTCTCTAAAGTGCATAGGTGTGCTGACATCTTTCCTGTTTCAGTTCTGGGCTTTTTCCACACTAGAGAAGCATGCTACCACTCCCTGGCATAGCCGAGGAATAGAAGACTTGTGCATTAGTGAAGCAAGATCTTAAACTTAAATGTATACTTATGTGTGTTTACATAAATATGTCTCCAGAAAAAAATCATCTGGAAAGGAAAACATAAAAATGTTCATACTACAACTTAGTCCCTCATCCAAATTCCCTATGTTAAACATACATGAATTTTGTTATCAGAGTAGGAGAAAACAAGCAAAATTTAAGCAACGACACCGCTTAGGGCACATACTCAGAGTACTCCAGCAGGAAGTATAGGCTGTGCCCAGCAGTGCCTACCGTCCTCCATACCCTGTTGCCAGATCTTGTGTTCCATAATTACAGATTGGCTTTACCACAGACCCTCGGATGGCCCGCTCCTCTCCCTACCCCACTGATGTAGCCCGAGTGGTGAATGCTCCCATTTTCCATGTCAACTCAGATGACCCTGAAGCTGTCATGTATGTATGCAAGGTGGCAGCTGAGTGGAGAAACACCTTCCACAAGGATGTTGTTGTTGATCTGGTAAGTGATGCCAGGGTAAGTGAGTCTCTGGCCTGTCCTCTCACTCTTGCTAAGTCACGTGAGGCTTTATAATATCATACTTAAGGTAGGATCCTTCTGATACCAGATTGTTTGGAGCCAGGCTTTCCTCTGAATAATCCTCTGTGAGGGCTGTATAACCCATCCGGTCCTATCTAAGACTGCTTTACAAATCAAGAATTTGTATTCCCAAGTCGCTCTCATTATGTCTCATTTGATAGAGCAAATCCACTGTGTAAAAGAGAAAAACAAGATCTTAGCTGTAGAGGAAGTGAGTTAAGGCAAAGCAGTGACAGCCATGTTGTATCACACAGATGAAGTGTCGGATAACCGCACACACACAATGGGGTTCTTTTCCACAGACCAGTCAGTCTCACAGCTCTCTCTTGCTACTCTGACTAGGTTTGTTATCGACGAAATGGCCACAACGAGATGGATGAGCCTATGTTTACACAGCCACTCATGTACAAGCAGATCCGCAAGCAGAAGCCTGTACTGCAGAAGTACGCAGAACTGCTAGTATCCCAGGGTGTTGTCAACCAGCCTGAATATGAGGTGTGTCCTGTCAGGCCTTAGGTGTTGTGGCAAGCTGGAGAGGATTTTTCCAAGCCAGTCTTATTATTAGGACCCAAGTGAAAACATGTGAAGTCTTGACAACTACAGCATTTCAACATCAATGAAGATCTAGGATATCAAAATGCTTTTTGAAGAAGGTAGATCTAGTAGAGGTGGAGAAAGGTATTCCAGATGAGGTGCCTCGCAGTAGGTTCTCTCTGTGGATACTGTTTGGGTTGAGAGATGTATGAACCAGGGTCCATCCAGCTTGATAAAGATCCTGTATGATCTGCACAGAGCACTCTGTCACATGCAGACAGCATGAGCAGGAGTTCTAGACACATGGGATGGTACCCGGGCCCAGATTGGACAGCTGCTGAAGGTACAGCTCTAAAACCCAGTCTTCTAAAACACATAAAGCCAGTTCTTAGGAGAATGTTCAGGACTAAACAAAGTTTCCAGCCAGGTAATGTAGGGAATGAGAAACAAAATTTACAGGCTTGTTTTAGATGTTAAAGAGGCTTTGTGTGTTGGAGACTGGCAAGTGTGAGTAAATACAGATGTAGTTGGGTGTGCAAAAGTATGGAAGGACTGGAAGGCCAGGGTGCGATAGGGCTGTACGACATGAGTGTGCCATACTCAGTTAGCCACATGTACCCACTCTTCCAGGAGGAAATCTCCAAGTACGATAAGATCTGTGAGGAAGCATTCGCCAGATCCAAAGATGAAAAGATCTTGCACATCAAGCACTGGCTGGATTCCCCCTGGCCTGGTAAGCAAGGGATCATCACAGCAGACAGACTCCTCGTGAAGTGATGTAACCATGAACCCTCTTCCTAGAGACCCGTAACACATAGTGCTTGTTTTATTTCAGCAGAGCCTCTGTAGTCCCCAAGGAGGCCATCCAGGCTTTATTGTCTTTAACCTTTTATTTGCCAAAGCCATGTGGCACTGTGGTGAAGTTTCTAGAAAGGCAGAGCTGTTGCTCTGTTCTGCTCTGTAGATGTCCCTTCGGAAATAGATGGCATCTGTTTGTTCTCCTAGGCTTTTTCACCCTGGATGGACAGCCCAGGAGCATGGTCTGCCCCTCCACTGGCCTGGAGGAGGATGTCTTGACCCACATTGGGAAGGTGGCCAGCTCTGTACCTGTGGAGAACTTTACTATTCATGGAGGTAACCAATCCCACACTTCCATGTGGAAACCTTGGCCTAGATCAGCACCTCTTGAAGACACTGTTCCCAGCCATGCCCATTAGAAACTCCCCTGTCCAGAGCCCATGGGTATGTTGATAGACTCAGCTCCTACTTGAGTTCCTTCACGTGGAAAGAAGCAGAAAAGCAACTAAGAGGTCACCACGTTGCTCTTCTGACACTGGGTGGCAAAGGCTGTGCTTGTCATTCCGTGCTTGTCATTGGAGCACAGGAAGTAAGCCATCCACAGGAGCTGGGCCTGCAGTGCTGTGAATGCTCTTTTCTGCAGGGCTGAGCAGGATCTTGAAGACTCGCAGAGAGCTTGTGACAAACCGGACTGTGGACTGGGCCCTGGCAGAGTACATGGCGTTTGGATCACTCCTGAAGGAAGGCATCCATGTCCGGCTGAGTGGCCAGGATGTGGAGCGGGGTACCTTCAGGTAACAAAATTGTTTATCCTTCACTTCGAAAAGGAAGGGAAGGGCTTTGGAATCTATATTCCAGAGATGAAGAGAATCATTTCCAGAAGGCACTGGATTCTCAATGTCTAGGCCCCCTCACCTTTCCTGTTTTGTTGTGGATGCTCTGTTTATATGCTGGGAGGGTGATACCCTGCAGTATCTGGCAGAAAGCCAGGCTGTCACAATGGACCTGTTAGTGCTTTAAGGCTCAGATAGTTCCTCAGATATCTGTACTCCTGCTTATTAATCTTGTCATTCTGCCTCAGCCATCGCCACCATGTGCTCCATGATCAGAATGTAGACAAAAGAACCTGCATCCCCATGAACCACCTTTGGCCAAATCAGGCCCCTTATACAGTATGCAACAGCTCGCTGTCTGAGTATGGTGTCCTGGGTAAGGCCAACCCCAACCCCACCTCAGTCTTCTGCATTCCTTGCATGGTGGTCCTGAACATGTCTTTCTTCCTTTTCTGTCCTTTATAGGCTTTGAGCTGGGCTTTGCTATGGCTAGCCCTAATGCTCTGGTTCTCTGGGAGGCCCAGTTTGGTGACTTCAACAACATGGCACAGTGCATCATTGACCAGTTCATCTGCCCAGGACAGGCAAAGTGGGTGCGGCAGAATGGCATTGTGCTCCTGCTGCCTCACGGCATGGAAGGCATGGTGAGACAACTTCTCTTGTCCACAGCACTCAAGACCTGGATACAGACCGTCTAGGACCTCATCCCTAACAAGACCAGAGGGTTATGGTGGTGCTTCCCACCCATTTTAGATAGAAAGACTAGCTAACACTTTGGAAGGCAAGGGTGGTGCATCTGCATGCATCCTGCATGGCCATCTCTGAGCAAACAGATGGTGCTAATGCTGTTTTTCAGTCACTCAGTTCCCTCATCCCTGGTGCCCTGCTGCCCTGTGCTTTGCTAGTGGGGGGGGGGGGGGGTCAAATGAGTTCTGACATCAAGAGAAAGAAACGGCAAGTACAGCAGATGTCAGCATGTGAAAACTCGAGAAGTAATTTGTGTGTCTGGTTTCAGGGTCCCGAGCATTCCTCTGCCCGCCCAGAGCGGTTTCTGCAGATGTGCAATGATGACCCAGATGTCCTGCCTGTGAGTAGAGGAGACCCTGGTACTCAGCTGCCTGGGCATCTAGGAGAGAATTCCATTCGAATGCCCTGAGGGGTCAGAGTTCAGCTCACTCTTCTCTGCCTTAGGAATTAGAGTGGGTGGACCAGTGTGGCCCCATGCCTTCTGATCTCACTGGAATAGGCTACTTCATTTGTTTCCTGTTATTGCAGAAAGCCAACAAACTTCAGCCTGCACTCTTAGGTGACATTGCCATTGCTTTAAAGCAGTTTTAAAAGAACTTGGGACTACTAGGAGTCAGCTTCTAAGGAAAAGTAGACTTGACTCTACCAGCACCTGTGTCTACTCTATCCCATCCATCCACTGCTAAGCAGTGGCCTTCAGGAGCTGCCAAGGGTTAAGTGGGGCTCAGACTCAGGGAACCTGTGGAGCCTGTTCCTCACTGTCCTCAGTGAGTCTTTTGTCTCCTGTGAGAAGGTCCTCTCTGCCCTGGGTTGTCAACTGTTACCCCAGGCAGAATGCTCACAACTGCTGTTGGCCACTGGCCATTTCCTTCCATGCTCTAGGACCTGCAGGAAGAAAACTTTGACATCAATCAGCTCTACGACTGCAACTGGATTGTTGTTAACTGTTCCACTCCTGGCAACTTCTTCCATGTGCTACGACGACAGATCTTGCTGCCCTTCCGGAAGCCGGTCAGTGCTGGGGTCTCCAGAACGACCAGGGTGCCAGCTTCCTGTGTAAACACAAGGAAGGACTGCCCTGGTGTCTTTTACTTTAGGTTGGTTGAGTGGTACCTAAAGGGTAATACGGATGAGATGTGGTCTCAGAAGCCAGGTCCTATTGCTGTGAATGCCAGGGAACTAAACATTCTCACTCCGAACTAAGTCCTCATGTGCTTGTGAGCTTGGCCTGTAAGAGATACAATCCTCAGTCCAGCAAGGAAGACAAGTATAGTCATGTCATGGTATACTGAGAAATAAGATAGGTCTTCATGTAGTTAGGCTGTGGACTGGAAAAGAGTTGAAAAAAGCCTCCAGCAGGGACCAAGGAATTTCAGGAGGCTCAGAAAGTAGCTCTTGAGCTGGGTGTTGTTGAAGCATGAGTAGATGTTATGTTCTATTGTGCAAGTGAACAAAATGATCAGAAAGAGGGTACCTGGGATAAGGATACAGGGAGAGTCCTGCTGCCCTGGGATCCTGCAAGGGGGTCATTTGAGGCTAACTTCAGGACTATTGTGTCCCTAGTAGCCTGCAGATCCACAAAGCAGAACAGCCCTGTCAATAGCCTTGTCACAGCTATAGACCAGCTAAAGATGTGTTGTCTCTGAGATCACTTGTGAGCTGCTCAGCTCACCTAGGAGAGGCTGCAGGCCAGGATGATGGCCCTGAAGAGTAAACAACCACCAGAGGAGGTAAAGAGCAGAGAAATTAGTGTCTCTTTCTTCCTGCATTTTTCGAGTGAGACTCCCATTGAGATCTGGAAGACAGGGTATCCTGGCTGTCTACCAAAGGTCACCGCTTAGATGTCCTTTATCTCGGACCATCATTCTAAAATCTTTAAGATATAGTCTACTGTGAGTATATTTTGTCTTTCAGTTAATCGTCTTCACTCCCAAATCCCTCCTGCGCCACCCTGAGGCAAGAACTAGCTTTGATGAGATGCTTCCAGGTAGGTGTGGGGGCATAGGTGTTTCTGGGGAGGGTATTAGTGCTGGGAGTTCTTTGCTGTTCTGTAGGGTTTATGGGACTTGTACTTACCAATCTCCTTTGGCTTTTAGTCATGATATAAAGACTTCTGACTGTGAGTTCCCCTGGAACTGCATTAAAATATCCAGGCCTTAGTGGCTCATGCCTTTAATCCCAGTGCTCTGGAGACAGAGGCAAGCCAATCTCTGAGTTCAGGGCCAGCCTACTCTACAGAGCAAGTTCCAAGCTAGCCAGAGTTACATGGTGAGACCCTGTCTCAAAAAAACAAAACCAAAAACAAAGAAAGACACCACGATGAGTCTAGGATCACAAATAGGCGCCTGCAACAGCTCACCACAGCACAGGAGTACAAGCCTTGGTAAGTTCTTTGCGAATCGGATAAGATGTGGGAGAGGGAGAGAACATGCCAACTTCACTGCTGAGACAGGAGTCTGAGGCTTGAGACTTCTACATGGAAAGTGACAAGCAGGTGCTAATTAAGCTTGTAGCCGCCCAAAATGCTCCTGGGCTCATGAGGCCACAAAGACAGTTTCCTCTCAGCCACCAAGCCCCTAGAGCCTTATACAGTGAACCTCTTGTTTGTTATTTTCTATTTTTTGTGTGTGGTAAAATTTACATAATGTGAAATGTACTGTCAGCCGTTTTTTTAAGTGTTGAGTGTCTAACTAGAGAGTGTTCTTACTGCTGTACAGCCATCTCAGCATCTATCTACAACTTCCATCAGGTGAAACTGAGACTCTGTACCCAGTAAGTAGTCCCACACCTTCCTTCTGGCATCCACGGTCTACTAGAGTGAGTACAGGAGCAACCTTTCTCCAAAATGCTTAGGACTAGAGAAGGTTTGGATTTGGGATTTTTCTTGATTTTGGAATATTTGTATAGACTCAAGTCTAAATGCAGACTGCACTTGTTTTGTGTGCAGCTTGTATACATAGAATAAAGTCACTCTGTATCTCCAGTGTACCTGTGCTGTGACTGCAGCCTGTCACAAAGCAGATGAGTACTCCACTTGGGATGTAATGTTGGTATTCAGAAGGTTTTCAGATTTTGGATCTAAAGAATAGGAGTGCTGGGCCAGGCGGTGGTGGCACACGCCTTTAATCCCAGCACTTGGGAGGCAGAGGCAGGCGGATTTCTGAGTTCGAGGACAGCCTGGTCTACAGAGTGAGTTCCAGGACAGCCAGGGCTACACAGAGAAACCCTGTCTTGAAAAACCAAAAAAAAAAAAAGAATAGGAGTGCTCAGTTTGTACAGGTCTTTTTATAACAGACTTGTTTCAATTAGTGTAATGTCTGCAGGATTCACATGTGATACAGTGTATGCCATCATTTCCTGTCTTGTTACGGTGGAACAGTATCCCACTTTACACACTTGATCTTATCCAAAAGACAATCTGCATTTGGCTTTAGGTCCTGTGAGTAACACTGTTTTGAACATGGGTGTACAAATAATCCTTCAAGATCCTGCCATTCTTTTGCATGTGGATTTCCAGTTTTCCAGCACCATTAGTCAAGACTAGTCTTTACCATGGAGTGGCCTTGATGCCTGTGGTAAAAGTTGTCTGATCTTGCGTGTGAGAACTTATTCCTGTACTCTATTCTGTCCCAGTCTATTGGGCAGGGCCACACTTTACTATAGCTTTTGTAGTACGTTTTGAAAGCAGAAACTGTTTCTTCTGAATATTTTTTATTTGTCTTAAAATTTTTATTTGGTTATTCATTGTTCCTTGAGTTGTTATATGAGTTTTAGAGAGTAATGCTCTCTTCTACAATGTTATCATTTGGATTTTATTTTTATTTGTGTGTGTGTGTGTGTGTGTGTGTGTGTGTGTGTGTGTGTGTCTGAGTCGGGGAAGGGAGGGGGGAGTGAGACAACTTTCAGGAGTTGGGTCTTCTGCCTTTATGTGGGTTCCAGGGACCGAACCCATGCAAGGTTTGCATGGCAGGTGCTTTGCCCACTGAAACATTTCACCCACCCTCACTCTCCATTTTGTATTTGATGCCGCTTATATTTTCTTTCTTGTCCAGATGTTCTGTTTAGGACTTCCAGTAGTGTGTTGAATAGAAGTGATGAGACTGGGCATGCTAGCTTCATTCTTGGCCTGAGAGGAGCAGCAACCAGTCGTTCACCATTGAATATAATTTCTGCCATGGATTTCCATCCATACTCTATGTTTTTGAGTTGAATGTTTAATCATGAAAACAGTCTCTTAAGTCACTTCTGTGTTGTGAGCACTAGTTCTTGCAACAATTGTTTGGATATGCCCTCTTGAGTGTATTAACTTTTTTGTATTTGTAAACTTGCAAGGTGTTTATATAAGTAGCCATTAGATAGTTGGTTTAAGACAGAGCCTCTCTAATATATAGTGCTGGCTGTCTTGGAACTCAGTATATAGGACAGGCTGGCCTTAAACTCACAGAGATCCACCTGCTTCTACCTCCCAAGTGCTAGGATTAAAAGGGTGTGCCACCAGGTCTGTTTTATTTTTGGTTTTGGTTTTGGTTTTGGTTTGGTTTGGTTTGGTTTTTAAGATATGCCATCGCTCAGCAGTTAAGAGCACTGACTGCTCTTCCAGAGGTCCTGAGTTCAATACCTAGCAACCACATGGTGGGTCACAACCATCTGTGATGAGATCTGATGCCCTCTTCTGGTGTGTCTGAAGACAGCTACAATGTACTTAATAATTAAAACAAATAAATAACTCTTTTTAAAAATTAGGGGGGCCTGGTCTACAGAGTGAGTTCCAGGACAGCCCAGGCTATACAGAGAAACCCTGTCTCGAAAAAAAAAAAATAAGGGGAAAAAGCAGGGTAGGAGAGTTGGCTCAGAGATTAAGAACACTGTCTGCTCTTCCAGAGGTCCTGAGTTCAACTCCCAGCAACCACATGGTGGCTAATAACCATCTAGAATGAGATCTGGTGCCCTTTTCTGGCCTGCAGGCATACATACAGGCAGAATACTGTATGCATAATAAATAAACCTTAAAAATTTTTTACAAAAATATATTTTATTGTGAATATAAATGTTTTGCCTGGATGTACATATATATGTGTACCATGTGGATGCCTGGTACCTGAAGAAGTCAGAAGAATATCCATATGGGATCTGCCATGTGTGTGCTGGAAATCAGAGTGTGTCCTCTGCAAGAACAACAGGTGCTCTTAACCCTCAGCCAGTTCTACAGCCCTCTGACAGATGTTGGGGGTGGGAGTATTGTTGCCCTCTGACAGATGTTGGGGGTGGGGGTGTTGTTGCCCTCTGACTGATGTTGGGGGTGGGGGTGTTGTTGCCCTCTGACAGATGTTGGGGGTGGGGGTGCTGTTTAATTTCTTTTTTCTTCTGTGCGTTAGTATTTTTCTATATTTATGTATATGTTTAAGGGTATCAGATCACCTGGAACTCCTAGCTCCCTTGGAGTTAGACAGTTGTGAGCTGTCATTTAGGTACTGGGAATTAAACCTAGGTCTCATGGAAGAGAAGCCAGGGTTCCTAACTGCTGAGCTACCTCTCCAGGTCCCCTCCATCAGATTATTTGTTCTTAAAGTATAAAATAGGCAGGCCTTTTAAAAATAACCTGCTATGTCCTGTTTACATTATTTCTGTACAGCTTCTCGGTTTTTGTTTTTTATTTTTTGTGCTATTGTCTCTATATAGCCCTAGCTGGCCTGGAAATTACACTGTAGACCAGGCTAGCCTCAAACTTCCAGAGATCTACTTGCCTCTGTCTCCTGAATACTAGAGTTAAAGATGTATATCCCCAGGCCTGATTTTGCATCATTCTTAGTCTGAGCAAGTGGCACAGACATCAGAAACTTGTGAAGAAGAAGTATCTCTAACCCTCAGAAACTGTAGTAACTCTTAGAAACTGTAGATTCCAGCCACTGTGTGACAACCCTCAGTTCATTTATAACAGCTGTAGAATAGATCTGAAGAAAGAATCAGCCCAGATATGGAAATTTTCTTATAGGAACCCACTTCCAGCGTGTGATCCCAGAAGATGGACCTGCAGCTCAGGACCCACACAAAGTCAAAAGACTTCTCTTCTGCACTGGCAAGGTGTACTATGACCTCACCCGAGAGCGCAAAGCCAGGGACATGACAGAGGAGGTGGCTATTACGAGGATTGAGCAGGTGAGAGCCTGTGGCATAGCAGCTAGGTGTCATGTCCCACCTATGGGGTCTTTGCACTATGGTACTTTGGCAGAACATGATTTACTGAGATTCCTAACCTTTCCTACCTGCAGTAGCTGCAGAGCTTTTCCTTCTAGAATCCAAGCCTCCCTTTGCTTAACCCTACCCATCCTCTGAGTGTCCCTTGGTTGATCTCACCCTGCTTTCTCCAGCTATCACCATTCCCCTTTGACCTCCTGCTGAAAGAGGCACAGAAGTATCCCAATGCTGAGCTGGCCTGGTGCCAGGAAGAGCACAAGAATCAAGGCTACTATGACTATGTCAAGCCAAGACTTCGGACCACCATTGACCGTGCGAAGCCTGTCTGGTAAAACCCAAGTCCCTGATGGGGAGGCCTGAAAGACCTGCTGGCAAGCTATAGAGAAGAACAGGCTCCTCTGACTTTATCCTTGTTGCTCCCTCTCTGTTTCTCTCAGGTATGCTGGCCGAGACCCAGCAGCCGCTCCAGCCACTGGCAACAAGAAAACTCACCTGACAGAGCTACAGCGCTTTCTGGACACAGCCTTTGACCTGGACGCCTTCAAGAAATTCTCTTAGATGCTCCTGGAGTTATCAGGCCATGGCCCCCAAGTCCATGACGCTCTTTGCTTCTCAACTAAAGATTAGTGCCTCAGCACTGTCCACACGTCTGCCCTTTGCTGTGCCACACACTGTCCCTGTTCTCATAGGAATTAAGTTGTCCACTCCAGTGCTCAGCTGCTCCCCAGGCCACATACTGCCCAGCCTGTGCTGATTTCTCTCAGGCTGCACACCTTTCATGAAGACCGTAAGGAGCAGGATGAAGAAAGGGAGCCCTCTCAGGACATCCTAGGGAAGGAAGCTCTGGCCCCACCCATCCTCCCTGTGTAATCCTCCAGGGGAGGAACAGAAGCCCTATGTGACTTCCCAGGGTACTAGCACTCAGTCCTCAGCACCCATCGTCACAGATTCAAGGCTAGGAGTAGTTTCCTCTTGCTAGGGCCAAGCTGAGAGCTCCTGGAGGAACGGTAGCTGGCAGGGTTTGGGTGTCTTCTAGATGCTGAGTGACTGGAGACTGGCACGAAGTGTTGGAGAGGCTTTAGCAGTGATGTTAGGTCTAGCTCTGCTACCCACCGTGGGTTTCAGGCTGTATGTGGAAGATTTGCCCTAGCTACCGTGCCTGGAGTGACTGGCTCTGAGTAAGGTCCAGAAGCTCCCTTGGGTCCCGAACCCCAGGCACTGGCTGCCTCTTGGTCCTAACCCCAGCCACTTAATTTCCTCTGTTGTTCCCCTGAACACACGGAAGCTGTTGGCGAATCCTTTTCTTTGCTGTGCCAAGGCAGGTCAAAAGCGGATCAGTGGACAAGGGCAGTGTCCCAAGGGGCCAGCTGTCCTTCCTCCCTCTTATGACATCCACAGGGACAGACCTGATTTATTTATTTTGGTTAAAAAAAAAAAAAAAGGAACTGAAAAAGGAACAACCAACTTTGCATTGCATCGGCTTGACCCATAAACTAAGTTATCATGGCCAGCCTGTCTGCTGTCGCTCTGTGTTCCGCCTCCTCCCCACCTCCCTGAGAACAGTCTTCTCATGGGAGTGGGGGTGCCAACTGCCGTTTGCCAACTGGATGTGTGCCCCACAGCTTTCTATTCCCCCTCATGGGTAGCAGCCATTATAAGTAGGTACTTGATGGGAACCAGGTTAGCTGCTCTGCCTGGACAGTGCTCTGAACTCTGGACTGCACATTTTATATTTCAGTCTGCATTCCACATGGGCTTATCTTTTTTTTTTTTTAATAGTATTTGTGTTTCTTTTTGTTTGTTTTCTTTTTATTTTATTTACATGAGTACACTGTAGCTGTCTTAAGATCCTATTACAGATGGTTGTGCGCCACCATGTGGTTGCTGGGAATTGAACTCAGGACCTCTGGAAGAGCAGTCAGTGCTCTTAACCACTGAGCCATCTCTCTAGCCCCCCACATGGGCTTATCTTTTTTTGTTTTGTTTTGTTTTTTGTTTTTTGTTTTTTTTCGAGGCAGGGTTTCTCTGTATAGCCCTGGCTGTCCTGGAACTCACTCTGTAGACCAGGCTGGCCTCAAACTTAGAAATCGGCCTGCCTCTGCCTCCCAAGTGCTGGGATTAAAGGCGGGCTCCACTACTGCCCGGCTCACATGGGCTTATCTTGATGACAGTCTTTTAGCCTGGAAATTTGAAGCCTCAGCACCCAACTTGAATGAGAGCCTTGCCCCAATACAGGTCCTTGTTTTCTAGGCAGCACCAGCCCAAGCCTGGGCCTTCAGCCTCTCATTCCTCCTGCTACCCCCATGTATCTTGATTTTAAGCATGTCTGATAACTACAGTCAGCACCCAGGAGACAATGTCCTGGAATAGGAATGATGTCCCTTATTCTCAGAGGTGGGAAGGACAGGACAGTAGTTTGTATCTGCCTGTGGTCAGCATATGCTTGTCTGCAAGGCTGTTTTACACACAGAACTGGACTAGAGGGTGGGAAGCTCAGCCAGGTGTGGGTGAGTGCAGTACAGGATCTCCAAAAGCAGCAAGGGTGCTGCCAGTAAAGACACCTGGGAACACGTACAGGAAGACTAGCTTGGTTTTTGGTTTTTGTTTTGTTTTGTTTTGTTTTATTTGGGGGGGAGAGAAGAGCTTATTTATGCCCCCTAGGAAGGTGGCCAAGATCTCTGGGGCAAGGTTTATATGGACCATTGACCAGGCAGGGGTGTTGTAAGATACTTCATCCGCATACCCAGGGGCTGTAGGATGGGGCTTGGGGGACAGCACTTTATAAGGTCAAACAAGTGAGTAACTGACGGTAATAAATTCTACTGGGGTTGATGGTGGGGAGCTGGATTCATGGTGCCAGGTTCAGAGTGGGGAGGGAGCCGATTCGTGCACTCCTCATGTTTGAGGTATCCCGTACCCTAGGCCATCATGGACCCACACTTTTTTTTGAGTTTTGTTTTTTAGAATCAAATTGGCTTTTATTATAATATACTTTGTAGAAAAGGGGATTTAATAAACAGGGTAGAGCTTTATGAAAGGGTAGGGTCCTTGGAAGCAATTTCTTCCTTGACTGGTCTTGTGTGGGCCAGGTAACTATGGTTGATTGTAATGAAGGTGTCAAGTCTAAGAAAGGGCATTTTCACCCTGTCTTCCAGCTATCACATACTTCCTGTTCCCCCCTGCAGTGTTCTGAGTCTTCAAGACAATAGCATGAGTAAGTTGTTCAGGGTTGGGCCCACATCCCTTACTCCTTTTCTGCATCTTGGGCAGCTAAACATCTGCCTTCTGTGTTCATTCACCATCATTCAATGTAAGAAGAAGATGCTTCTCTGATGAAAGTTGGGCACCTCTTTTGTCTAACGATTTAAACAGGTATTTAGAAAACAACATGCTACTACACCAGTTTAGTTAATTCCACAGGGGCAGCTACCTCCACAGAGCTGGCTTGTTAGCCAAGCTTACAATACCAGGCACTAGCCGGGCGGTGGTGGCGCACGCCTTTAATCCCAGCACTTGGGAGGCAGAGACAGGTGGATTTCTGAGTTCGAGGCCAGCCTGGTCTACAGAGTGAGTTTCAGGACAGCCAGGGCTATACAGAGAAACCCTGTCTCGAAAAAAAAAACAAAAACAAAAAAACAGGCACTGGTCTTCCACACCCCCGTGGAGGAGTCTTGAATCCATTTAAAGAGCAGTTGTACCTGCAAGGTCCCCCCAACTCAAGACACTTGCACGCATGGACATATCTCGGTGTTCCAGTTTGTTTCTTTATACTCCTTTTATCCTGGCTAATACTCCATCTCACCCGCCTACAGTTTCCACCTACTGCACTCTTCTTTTCCTTTTTGCCTGTGTCCTACTATCGCGTCTCCTTTCAGGAATACCCTTCCCTAATGCCCATCTTGCATAGGTACTCCATGTTAGACACTCCGTCCTAAGAGTTATATGAGAGAGAGCATGCAGTTTGTCCTTTAGGGCCTTGGTTACCTCAGAACAAAAGAGAAGAGGAAAGGGGAATGGGGGGGGGAGGACTTGTGTGAGGGGGTTCTGGGAGGAGAGGAAGGGCTGATATTGGGATGTAAAGGAAATAAATTAATTAAAAAAAAAAGAATTTGAAGCAGGGGGCTGGAGAGATAGATGGCTTAGCAGTTTAGAACATGTCTTGTCTGGGCGGTGGTGGCACACACTTAATCCCAGCACTTGGGAGGCAGAGGCAGGTGGTTTTCTGAGGCCAGCCTGGTCTACAGAGTGAGTTCCAGGACAGCTAGGGCTACACAGAGAAACCCTGTCTCAAAAAAAAAAAAAAAACAAAAAAAAAAAAAGAAAGAAAGAAAGAACATGTCTTGTCCTTATAGAGGCTGCAGGTTCCATCCCAGCATCCATCCAGTGGTTCACAGCCATCTGTAACTCCAGCTCCAGAGGATCCAATACCACCTTATAACCTCCCTTGGCACTTGGTATACATGCATATAAACAGGCACAACACTTGTACACATAAAAATAAATCTTTTTAAAAATATAATTTGGGGGCCAGAGAGATGGATCAACAGTTAAGAGCATTGACTGCTCTTCCAACGGACCTGAGTTCAATTCCTAGCACCTACATGGCAGCTCACGACTGTCTGTAACTCCAGTTACAGCTCACATCCAAGCAAAACCATGCATGTAAAATAAATATAAATCATTTTAAAAGTAAACATAATTTGGGGGTTGGAGAAAAGGCTCAGCAATTAAGAACCTTGTCTGATCTTTCAGAGGTTCTGAGTTCAATTCCTAGCACCCACCAGATTAAGGCTCATAACTGACCATTATTGTAGTCCCATGGTATCTAATGACCTCTTCTGGTGTGCAAATGTGCAGACAAAGCACCCATATACTTAAACCCTTAAGAAAAATAATAATTTGAAGCAGAAACCAGGATGAATACTGCTTGCTGGCTCAATAGTGTTCTGCACTCACTGCCACTAGACCAAGACCATCTGCCTAGGGGAGGTGCTGCCTACAGTGGACTGGGCCCTCCTGTATCAAGTAATGATCAAGATAATCCCTTTCAGACATGTCACAAAGCTGTCTTAGGGTTGCTAATGCTGTGATAAGACACCATGACCAAAGCAGCTTAGGAAGGAAAGGGCTTATACTTCCATATCACTGCCCACTATTCATCAAAGTCAGGGCAAGTACTCGAACATGACTGGAACGCGGAGGGCAGGAGGTCTCCAGGCAGAGAGCATGGAGGAATGCTGCTCACTGGCTTGCTTCTCAGCATGTTTGCTTACAGAACTCAGGCCCACCAGCCCAGGGATGATACCACCCACAATGTGATGATGGGCCCACCTTCATCAATTAGACATTAAGAAAATGCCTGTAAGGTTGCATATTTGGAGGCATTTACCTCACTGAGGTTCTCTCCTCCCAAATGACTAGTTTGTGTCAAGTTGACATAAAGTATCCAGCATGGGCTGGAGAGATGGCTCAGCGGTTAAGAGCACTGACTGCTCTTCCAGAGGTCCCGAGTTCAAATCCCAGCAACCACATGGTGGCTCACAACCATCCGTAATGAGATTGGATGCCCTCTTCTGGTGTGTCTGAAGACAGCTACAGTGTACTCATCAATAAAATAAATAAATAAATATTTTTAAAAAAAAGTATCCAGCATACCAATCTAAAAATGACAGTTCCACACCTAAGATTCTTTAAAAAAAAAAATACATGACCTTTATTCCAGATCAAAGATTTTGGGTATAATATAAAGATGAAAAATCAAGTTTTGCAACCTAAAAATATTTACTTCTTAAATCTATATTACTATTTTAGCAAACTATACAAAAAAAGATAAGGAGACAAACATGTACATTTGTAGAATTGCATCTCAGTCAGGCCAGATCCTGCAGAGGGAATTCCCAGCATGACCTCATTCATCTTCGAGGACACAGAACAATCCTTGATTGGACATACACCATTTTCTCCTGCGAGAGCCGCTCTTCACCTCCTGATGACCTCCTTCCACGCGTGTGTATGTCTAGTTGTCTGCTTCTCAGAGCAGATGTTTACCTTCCTCATCCGCCAGCCATTGGAGGAGGGCTGGGGCCACGAGGTGACTGATCCGGAGGTTTCCTGGTGGCTCTCTTCCATCATCGTATCTGGAATCAGAGGGGCTCCCCTAGTCTCTTCTTCACATCTTGCTGAAGCAAGAGTTTTGGAAAAACACACACATTCTGCTATTCCCCAGAAGAAATCTATTCTGAAAGACAGTCTCCATGGGGACTGATTCTGGCTGTCCAACACTTGACCATTCAAGATGTAAACCATCTTCCCTCCAGTTGCCTACTTCCTAGCAACAGAGAAGACTGAACCCCCCTCCACACCTGAGATTCTATACTGTCATGTTGACAGTTTGCTAAGTAGGACACAATAGTACTGTATTATGCATATGTGCCACCTCTCCATTATCCACTCATCAGCTATCGGGCATCGAGACTCCCTCCACTTCCTAGCCTTTGCAGATAGGGCAGCAAGGAATGTAGTCGTGCAGGTATCCTTGTAGGCTGGAAGTCCCTTGGGTGTATGCCCAGGATTAGAAAGTCTGGGTCATATGACAGATTCAATTGTTTGTTTATTTATTTTAAGTGTTGGAGTGCTCTATCTGCATGTACATCTGCATTTCAGAGGAGGACATCAAATCCCTTTATAGATGATTGTAAGCCACCATGTAGTTGCTGGGAATTGAACTCAGGTCCTCTAGAAGAGCAGACAGTGTCCTTCCCTGCTGAGCCATCTCGCCAGGGCCACTTATTTTTAACTTTGGGAAACCTCCAAACTGGTTTCCAAAGTAACTGTACTAAATTATGTTCAATCAAATATGTATAAGGGTTCTCAATCCCCGCATATATGGCAATATTTTCTGTTATTGGTGGTTTTGGTGATAGACACTGTTGGGACTATCTCCCTGTGCACTATGTAAGGGTTGTCTCTGTACTATTCAAATGCCGATTTCTGTAGCATCAGAGTGTTGAGTACAGGCCGGACTGGACTTTGGTACTGTTATTTTTATGAAGCATCACCAGTCTTGGTGTTTTGTAAACATTCTCCTCTATCATCTTCAGGTCAATAAAGAGCTGATCAGCCAATTAGCTGGCCTTCTGATCCTAGCCAGGGATCCCAAGTGGAGAGGAAGTAGAGAAGAACCACGGGGAGAGGAGGAGACGTGGAGAGACTGTGTGGTAGGAACAGGATTGCCATGAGGTTGCGATGAACGAGTCACCATGAGGCACACATGGATCAGAGCAAGCCAGGGCAAGGTCAGATTGGCAAGTAATGGGGCATTTGTCTGGGAATTAGCAGCCTTAAAGGGTTAGAATGGCTTGGAACTTGCCCAGCCAACAGTTCTAACAGCCAATAGTGCCAACAGCTTATTAATAGACAATAAAGGTCTCTGCACCTTCCCTCAGGAGCTAAAACCAACTAGAGAGCATGTAGAAACAACTCGGGAGCAAAAGGGGCATTGAAAACCATTCAGAATGAGGTCAGACGGAATTTCTTAGTTTTCTATTTTGTTCTTCAAGTCAAGTTTCTCTGTATAGCCCTGGCTGTCCTGGAACTCATTATGTAGACCTCATACTCAGAGATCCACCAGCCTCTGCCTCTCAAGTGCTGGCATTAAAGGTGTGCACCACCACCGCTCAGCTAATTAGATTTTATGTTTAGGAGTGTTTGACTGGATGTATGTCTGTGTACCATGTACATGTGCATGCCTGTGGGACTCAGAAGAAGTGTAGGATCCCCTGGAATGGGAGTTACAGATGGTTGTGAGCCACCATGTGGGAATTGAACCCAAGTCCTCTGTGTAATTCTTAACAACTGAGCCATCTCTCCAGCCCCAGATGGATTTTTAAAGCGATTTTAATATGCATTCCATAATGCCTAAGGATACTGGACATTTTAAAAATGTTCCCTAGCCTTTTTCTTCTTTTGAGAGCATTATATTTCATTCTATAACTCATTTTTAAATTGTATGTTTTCTTAGTGTTTAATTTTTTTAGTTCATTATAGATTCTAGACACTAATCCTCTCAAATGTAAAGATTTTCTCCTTTTCTGTGGAATCTCCTGCCTGGTGGCTGGTCATCAAGTCTAGGAGTCTACCTGGCCCCACCTCCCTAGCTCTATGTAGAAATGCCCTGCAGTTACTTGGAGAGATGGCTCAGTGGTTAAGAGCACTGGTTGGTCTTTTAGAGGTTCAATTCCCAGCACCCACATGGCAGCTAACAACTGCCTGTAACTTCAGTTCCTGGGGATCTGGATTCTGCATACACATGCTACACAGACATGCGAGCAGGCAAAAGAACCATACACATAAAATAAAAATAAATAAGTGAATAATTCTTTTTTAAAAAGATAGAGTCTTACAGTGAAGTCAGACAAAACAGTGCATGTGTACAACATAGACATGCATGTATACTGCTTGCTGAGCAGCCTGACACAAGGGAAAGCCCTGGGGTTTCCACCACTGGCTTCCGGTTAAGAACGGAAATAGTGAACAGTCTGGGCGAGGTGTCAGGCTCTCCTAATAAAGTGAGTTTTCATGCATCGTTTTCAGCAGCAGAGGGCAGCACAGAGCAATGCAGCGAGAAGGCGTGTGGCTGAGCATGGGCCAGGAGTTGACAGGTATCCAGGCAATCGGTTGGATAAGAAGATTCAGGGCATTAGCAGTTTGCGGTTAGACACATGGCCCTCGAAGGTAATTGAAGCCAGGAAAATCAGCATGAAGGAAGAAAACAGTGAGGTAAAGAAATGGCTCGGTGGTTAAGAATACTAAGTGTTCCTGCAGACAACCTAGGTTAGGTTCAATTTATCCACACGGTAGCTCACAATTTCGTTTAACTGCAGTCCCAGGAATCCCGTGCCCTCTGGCCTCCATGAGCACAGCACACACGACAGAGTACACATAAACTCAGGCACAAAGACATGCGCCTATAAAATAAATCATAAAGGTCGATAAATATTAAAATAAAGAGTAACATGATAGAAGGAACACAGTCAAAGGTGGCCCCTAGAGAAAGGAAGTGGAAGACAGGTAACAGCTGTCCCACATGCCCACGTCAGGGCCTCCACTACAGCAGTCAGGAAGGATGCAGGCCGGACTGAGCGCTCTCTCAGCCTTGCCCACAGCCCCTGAGGGAATAAGGGAGCCAGTTAATGACAGGCTTGGAGAAATAGTGACTGGCTGGGTTCTGGGAAGGTGAGGAGACTGGTACCTTAAGGGTCCATGATTTGCTGAAGAATGACACCCGGACTCAAGGCAAAGAGTGTTTTATTCTGCAGAAGTCCAGCATACTGGGTCCCCCATTACCAAGATAGAGACACCCGAGTGAACCTGCAGGCCTGATTTAAAGCACATTAGGGAATTCCTGGGTAGGTGACCTTTGTGTTAATCTGTTGGGGCCATCTCAACAGACATTCCATAACCAGGGTGTGGGGGCTGGAAACTTGCTGGGGAGCTCTGGAACTCTCACTGAGGAAGTAGCTGAAGAAGTCTGGAAACTGCTGCTGACCCATTGTCCTTGCCTCGGGCCAGGTGGCTGGACGTTCCATTACCTGGGCATGAAGGTCCACAGGGAGTCTTCTCTGTTAGTAACTGACTTGCCTGGGCTTTTTAGGCCTAGTCTCCTTACATGCCAATCTGAAGTCTGTCATGGAATCAGTCTAACCTTCTCAGGACAAAGATTCAGGCTGTGGTGGGCTGCATGGGAGTCCTGGAGTTAGCCACATTAACACAGCCCATATTTATGGAGTGGTCAGGAGCATTCTAACAACCTGTTAGACCCTTTCGGTCTCTGAGTTCTGGTCCAGGGTCAATAAGGTCATGTCAGTTTTCAGAACAAAAGACTTTGCTTGTATTTTGTGTATGAACTATTTGCTGGGAGCCATACAGCCTTTCCATCACAGTGTGGCCCTATGCTTCCTCAGATGGCTCCTCATGGGCATGTGGAACAAACCTCCAAGTTCTCTTCAGAACACCCTTGACAAAGCAACATGACTTAATTTGTTAACGCCTGAATGCATGTATGAGAGGGAAAGGGAAACCCAGGTAGCCAAGCCAAATGTCATTTCGAGAAACATGAAATACACTTGTGCAGTTCCTGTGTCACACCAAGTCACTTCTCTGTGAAAAGACAACTGGCTTACAAACTCAAATGTCTGGCAAACATTTAAAAAGAAGTGATGGGCCTGGCTGTGATGGTGTGCGCCTTTAATTCCAGCACTCGGGAGGCAGAGGCAGGGGGACCTCTGTGAATTTGAAACCAGCCTAATCTACAGAGCAAGTTCCAGGACAGCCAGGGCTACACCTGTCTGGAAGAAGAGGAGGAGGAAGAGGAAGAACAAGAGGAAGAAGTGGTAAAGTTGCTGCTTCAAGGAAGACAACTGGGAGTTTCTATCATGCAGATTCAAAGTTTGTGAGAAAATATAAGAATATGGACATTTTGGAAAAGTTGTATCTACTGCTATTATTGCAATGTTGTCTTTGATTAGCTTCATGATAATATTTTTATATATTTAAAGATTTATAATACATATAATATATATTTAAGGATTATTTATTTATTTTATGTCTGAGTACTCTATCTGCATGTACACGTGTGTGCCAGAAGAGGGCATCAGATCACATTATAAATGATTGTGAGCCACCATATAGTTGCTGGGACTTGAACTCAGGACCTCTGGTAGAGCAGCCTGCAAGCTGAGCCATCTCTCCAGCCCTTCTATATAATTTTTAACACCACGTCTTAAAATATGTTAAAATTGGAAGGTTTCTATAACTCAACAAGGCAATGCACAGATGGCCAGTGCACAAAGCCATGCATCTGTATTTAGATCTGTTTGAAATGTAAGGCAGGCAGTGGCTGTTAATATAACTATAAAATAGTCCCTGAGTGCTTTCTGGTTCCCCAGCTCAACTAACATTTTTAAAAGTATCTCAATGAGACAAAACTTTGCTCCTGATCAAGAGGGTATTCCGAGAAAAGCAAACACGCAGAGGCAAGAAGTGCACTTTTTTTTTCCTGCTCTGGTAGTGACAGTCTTTTCCCCATTGGCTACGATCCAACCTCACAGTATTTCGAGATTGGCTAGTTTTAAAAGGCTCAGTGAAAAAAGAAAGAAAGGGTGGGGTCAACCCCTTTAGTACATCAGGCCTTTGTATAAACAAAGGCTTTACTGGCTGAGAGAGAAAAGATTAAAATATTTGCATAAAAGTTTTGCTAGGTGGGAAAGATAAAAGGTTTATATTTCGGGCTGGAGAGATGACCCCATAGTTAATTCCACTGACTGCTCCTCCAGAGGACCAGGGTTTGATTCCTAGCACCCTCTGGCAGCTCACCACCGCCTGTAACTCTAGTACAAGGTGCTCTGACACCAGGTGTTAGTATTCTGTCTAAATTCCACCTCCACAGTTACCTAGCAACAGCCAGGTAGGCCTGCCCACTATAAAGGGGGCTGCTTGAGGCTCCTCTCTCTCTTAGTCCCTCGATCCTGCGCTTGCAGGTTCTCCTCTGCCCCCTCCCCCCCTTCCCTTCCCTTCCCTTCCCTCTCTCTTCACGTGGTCGTGGCCGGCCGGTCTCTCTCTCTCTCTCTCTCTCTCTCTCTCTCTATCTCTCTCTCTCTCTCTCTCTCTCTCTCCACTCTCTGCCATTCCTCCCGTTTCTCGCCCCATCCTCCACCCTGAATAAATCCCCTCCCCTCGTGGAACCGTTTGGTCTGGCGTTATCTGTTTAAACTATTCTCGAAAAATCTAACACCAGGCATGGTGATGCACACTCTTTTTTTCTTTTTCTTTTTTTTTTTTTTTCTTTTTTTCAAGATAGGGTTTCTCTGTGTAGTCCTGGTTGTCCTGGAACTCACTCTGTAGACCAGGCTAGCCTCGAACTCTCGAACTCAGAAATCTGCCTGCCTCTGTCTCCCAAGTGCTGGGATTAAAGGCGTGTGCCACCACTGCCCAGCGGTGATGCACACTCTTAATCCTAGCATTCAGGAGACTGAGGCAGTTGCACCTCTGCGAATTTGAGGCCAACCTGGTCTATACAGTGAGTTCCAGGACAGCTGGACTGTATGGAGAGACCCTGTCTCAAATAAACCAAAAAAGAAAAATAAAAAATAAAAGGAGGACCGGGCGGTTGTGGCGCACGCCTTTAATCCCAGCACTTGGGAGGCAGAGGCAGGCGGATTTCTGAGTTTGAGGCCAGCCTGGTCTACAGAGTGAGTTCCAGGACAGCCAGGGCTACACAGAGGAAACCCTGTCTCGAAAAACCAAAAAATAAATAAATAAATAAATAAATAAATAAATAAATAAATAAATAAATAAATGGATATATCTTCCTTGTTAACATAAGTTATACAGTATTTGGGGGAAAAAGTATACTTGTATTTGACATTTCTTTAAAGATCCTATTCCTAATTTTAAATTTATTGTTTGTTTGTTTTTCGTTTTTTAGTTTAGTTTTTCCTCTGTATCTCTGGTTGGTCTTTTTTTTTTTTTTTTTTTTTTTTTTTTTTTTTTTTTTTTTTTTTCGAGACAGGGTTTCTCTGTGTAGCCCTGGCTGTCTTGGAACTACATTCTGTAGACCAGGCTAGCCTCGAACTCTCGAACTCAGAAATCCGCCTGCCTCTGCCTCCCAAGTGCTGGGATCACAGGTGTGCGCCACCACTGCCCGGCTTCTGGTTGGTCTTAAACTCACTCTGTAAACCTGGCTCGCCTTGAACTCAGAGATCTACCTGTCTTTGCCTCTGGAGTACTGGAATTAAAGCCACCACACTCAGCAAAACTTTCCTTTTTTTTTTTTTTTTTTTTTTTTTTAGCTTTGAGACATAGTAAGTTTTCCAGACTGGTCTTAGTGCACCTCAAAGTCTTGAGTAACTAGGATTGTAAGAGTATCATCCCCTTCCTCATCACTGTTACCAAAACATCTTAAAGAAGAGAGGTTTATTTTGGCTCACAGTGTGAGGGTATCATGGTGGCAGGAGTGTGAAGCGGCTCAATCTAGAAACTCCCTTACAGGCGAATGTTGCAGTGACTGTTCTTACAACATATGAAAGTGTGTCTCTGAATTTTCAGTTGTTAATTCTGTACTGCAGAGAGCTAACTGCTGGCAGGATTCTGGTATTGTCATTTCTATGCCCATCTCCAGGTTTTCCATTATGTAAATGCTTGTCCTTCCTCACCTGCCTAAAGGCAATCTAAATGATGGATCAGATGCTGTCTTGCTGCTGATAGGTTGTAATACAGATCTGATGGCCAATAGCTGGGGCAGAAAGTACTGGGCAGAATTTCCAAGGAGAGAGAGTGATACATGGAGTCACAAGAGAACAGAGAGTAGAGACGGAAGGGCCTAGACTTGGCCCAGACCAGCGCAGGGAGGTATAGAACTAGGTGTTGAGTAGTAGGCTAAAATAGTTGGGTTAAGTTTAAACATTAGCTGGGAGACTGCCCCAGCAAAAGGCCCAAGCTCCAAGCTTTAAACTATACAAAGCTCCGGCCATAGGTATACCCCAAGGTTGTCTCCTGGATAATTCTAGATCTTATTGACGCTCAACATTACCTATCACAGCAGACCCGCTCCCCTGGGCCTGTATAAAGAATGTGTTCCCTTGAGCTCTTTTCACATGTGCATGCCCTTCAACCATCTCTCTTCACCAGACAACCCCCTCTTTATGTTCTCTCACATCCATCAGTGTCCGTCCAGTGTCCAACCCCCAACAAGTAGGCTCCTCTCTACGTGTGTGTGTCCGCACTCGCGTGTGCAATGTATATGTGGGCGCACATGCCACGGCACACATGTGCAGGTCAAAGGGCAGCTCTGTGGATTCAGTTCCAAGCCTCAAGTTGTCAGGCTCACGCTGTCCCTTTACCTGCTGGGCTGCGACACTGGCCCAGCTCCCTCCCACATTTGCGGTTGGCTATCTGTTTTGTTTTGTTTTGTTTCTAATTCTGCCCGTGACTCATCTTGAGTAATTGTATAAGAAGTGGAGTTAAGGTCAGGGTTCTTTTTTGGCCACATGTGTCTAGCAGTTCCAGCACCATTTGACAAAAAGACCAAGGCTTCTGGATTGATTTGTTTCTTGTTTCGTGTTGTCCCTGGGACTGAAAACAACTCAAAACCTTGGACTTGATAAGTATAGACACGACCACTCGTTGGGGTGCACTGTGTGAAGGTGTGTCTCTGTATGTTCCATTGTTAATTCTGTACCAGTGTAGAGCTGTGGCCCATCACTGGATTTTCTATTCTGTAAATATTCACCTTCCTCACTTGCTGATTGGCTTTAGTAAAGATCTGATGGACAATAGCTAGACAGGAAGTGGAGAGTGGAACTTCCGAGCAGAGAGAGGGTTTCTTGGCATTCATGTGTTTTGGTTTCTCCATGCTCACTGGAACTGTGTTCACTGTCTTGAGTCTGCACACATATGCCTTTTGTCATATTTCCAGGGTGCTCAGTGGTGGTTCCTTTGAGTGTTTTTCATCTGTCCTCTTTCTCTTCTTCTACCAAAACTCTATGATGGTTAATCTTGGCTGTCAGCTTGATTGGATTAAGAAACACCTAGGATATTAATGAAGCACACCTCTGAGGGTGCCTCTGGAGGTTTTCTAGAGCTGATTAGATTCTGACCTAATCAAAGATCGACTTTAATCATAGATTCAGGTAGACCACTGAGATGCAGAACTGAAGAGGATAGGGTCTAGTTTGAAGAAGGGGATTTCTGCAGGTGTGACTTTGAACAAAGGATCTTGACTCTGTTTCCTGGCCAGGAACTAGCTTTGCTCTGTCATGCTCTTCTCCCTTGACACATCCCTTACCACAGTCTCAGAAAAGATGGAACTAGCAGCCATAGGCTGAAGTTGCTAATAATTTCTCTCTTTTTTAGGTTGAGAAATTTCTGCTATTCTCTGTTCTGTCTTTCTGATCCTGTCTGAAGTTCCTTCAATCCTGCCTTTGAACCTGTCCACAAGTTTTAAGTTAGTTTTTTTTTAAATATATGTTTATTTTTTTAATATTTATTTATTTATTTTATTGATGAGTACACTGTGGCTGTCTTCAGACACACCAGAAGAGGGCATCCAATCTCATTACAGATGGTTGTGAGCCACCATGTGGTTGCTGGGATTTGAACTCAGGACCTCTGGAAGAGCAGTCAGTGCTCTTAACCACTGAGCCATCTCTCCACCTCCCTTAAGTTAGTTCTAAAGTATCAGGTTCTAAAGATTTTTAATGCTAAACTGTCAAAGTATCACAAGCTCAAGGCTAGTCTGATCTAGTTCTTTGACTCTTCTAGTTCTCTCTCTCTCTCTCTGTCTCTCTCTCTGTCTCTCTCTCTCTCCCTCTCTGTGTTTTGTTTTGTTAAATAAGGTGTTATTTAGCTCAGGTTACCCTTGAACTACCCTCCTGCCTCTGTTGAGGCAGAGACAGGCGGATTTCTGAGTTCGAGGCCAGCCTGGTCTACAGAGTGAGTTCCAGGACAGCCAGGGCTACACAGAGAAACCCTGTCTCGAAAACCAAAAAAAAAAAAAAAAAAAAAAAGACAAACAAAAACCAAAAAACAAAACAAACCCAAACTCTTTTAGGCTGGGCAGGGAGCACACAACTTTTATCCAAGCATTCAGGAAGCAGAGCCAGGCAGGTCTTTGTGAGTTCAAGGCCAGCCTGGTTTACACAGTGAATTTCAGGTCAGCTAAGACTATATAGTAAGACTCTGTGCCAGAGAGAGGAGGGTGAGGGGAAGGAAGGAAACTAGGTGTTTTTGTTTAATGGGATTCTGAGGCTGGAAACATCTCTGGCTGGTTAGAAGCATGGACCGATCTTTGTGGAGATCAGGGTTTCATTCCCAGCACCCACCTTGCAGCTCACAACCATCTAATTACAGCTCCACTCCAGGGATCCAATGCTGATCTGACTTCCTGAGGCAATACACACAGGCACACACGCGAGCGCGCACACATGCACACGCAGTGCATAGACGTAGAAAGGAAATTATACACATAAGTAATCTAAAAAGCAAAAGAAAACTGGAACTCGCCTAAACCTTGATTTTAAAGTGTTTGGCTCTAGTTCAGTGGGAGGTGAGGAGGGCTTCCTCAGCACTGCCAGGCTGATTCCCCACTGGGCACTTGTTGACACCCAGTGCTCAGGGCTGGGTCTCTGTGCTGCTGGGTGGAACAGGAGGTTGTTGCTCCTCAGGGAGCATCATCTCCCTAACTGTGCCTGACCCTTCTACTACTGCGCTGTATAGGTATCCATGGACTGTGGGGTGTGTGTGTGTGTGTGTGTGTGTGTGTGTGTGTGTGTGTGTGTGTGATTACCTCAGGGCCAGTCACTGTCCTTGATTTCCAAGCCCTCTTTGAAACCATAGCAGCAGAGGCTGGCTCCGCCACACGGGATTGGCAGGGGTGGGAAGTCCAGGTTCTATAGCCTTTTCTGCATTATTTGGCTGGGATGGTGAGATTTTTGCTAATATTTCTATCTTTTCTAAGCTGCCATTTCTGGATCCTCTGGCTGGAGAAAACGAGCCTTCTTGGTTTCCTCTTGTTCTATTCCAGGTTGCCAACTTCTGTAGCGCCTAGCTTGGGATAGCTGAGGGAGAAAGGAGCACAGAGCTTGTCCTTGGAGTCTGGTGTTTCTGCTCAGTATTCTCTCTTCCCTCTAGTTACCAGAGTCTTCTTATTTTTTTTTTTTTTTGTTTGTTTTAAGTAGCAATATGTAGGGTCTTTGTTTTTATTAAGAAAAACAGAGAATCCTACCTATTCTATCTTTCTGGAAGCAGAATGCTAGTTAATCATTTTGGTTTTTCAAGTAGGTTGTCGTGTGCTAGCCCCAAACTTGCTTTCTAGCTGAGGATGATCCAAAACACCTGCCCTCCCCCACCCCTGTCCCTGTTTCCCTATTTTAGGTTTAGAGACATACACACCTTGCTCCCTCAGAGTTTCTAAAAGTACAAGGCTGTCCAGAGAGAGAGAGAGAGAGAGAGAGAGAGAGAGAGAGAGAGAGAGAGAGAGA
>NW_021604569.1:21577823-21588811 GCF_004785775.1 Grammomys surdaster | reverse complement strand
AGAGAGAGAGAGAGAGAGAGAGAGAGAGAGAGAGAGAGAGAGAGAGACAGAGACAGAGAGAGACAGATAGACAGAGGAGACACCAATGACCTGAGAGGGAAGAAGGGGCTTTGTTTCATAGTTTGTGAGTATGTCCAGTTGGCATCAGACAGTTGTATGAATTGCATTTTCTCCCTCTTTGTGTTCTAGATGCTTTGCTATGTATGTTGTTGCTGTCTGGAAAAACCCTTTCCAGGACTGCCAATTCTAACGGATAGTAAAGTTCACGTCCAAGAACATGGCCATCACGTGCAAACCATCCAGCTTAGACCCCACCCCCAACCATTTCCTCTCAAACACCAAACACACCAAACATACTCCTCCTCCTCTAAACCAACGAAAGGTCAGGTTCCAGGCAACAAAAGTCAGAGTCTGTAACCCACAGCCCCGGAGAATTGTTCAAAGTAGCCAACTGCAGCTACCGCCCTGCTCTGACTCACTTTCCCTGTAAAACCCCAGTCAGGGCATGGGCCTGCCATTTCTCCTGACTTCTGAATCTGTCTCATACATGGCCCAAAGCACCTCTGATTTCCAGAAAACTAAAACTTTAAAATTTTCTCTTAACAGCATTGTGGAGAGAATGTGAATGGATGAGCCGATGAGTTGTAGGGCGTCAAGAGAATCTGTTATAAGCATCACCTGTCAATAAGGAAAAAAGTCTATGCCCAATGAGCTGAGCCAGGAAATAGAAGGTGGGGCATCCAGCAGAGAGAATTTTGGGAACTAGTCAGAGGTGTGAAGATTTGCCTTGGAATGCTGAGGAGAGGAGCATAAACAAGCAAGTAGCTGAACTCAGGATACAATAAGGAGAAGATTCACCCCAGGAACTCTGAGGAGACAAATCAAATGTGAGAAGACAAGGAGAGGGAACCAGCCCACATAGCTGACCCAGGCGAGAACAAGCAGAAGCCTATGGCTGAGGCATCTATTAAGTCATTAGTATGAGTCTGAGTCATTATTGTTGGGAACTAAGTGGCCGGGAGGAAAAACTGAATTTATTTATTTTTTTTAGAGTAGGGGGAGCTGCCAAAGAAGTAACGGGAAGGCCTAAGGTGCAGTATAAGGGGGATATGGCATCAGAAGCCAGCAAATCAGACCCCTCATCTGACTGAGAGAAAGGGGCTTCTGAGAAGAGCTCCCTAGCTGTGGGTGTGTTTGAGTTAAAGACAGAGCGGGTAATCACTTTCCATCCCCACCAGCAAAGAAAGAGACCAATCTCTTTTGGTCTAGTGTGGTGGCGCATGCCTTTAATCCTAGCATTTGAGAAGCAGAGACAGTGGATCTCAGTGAGTTCTAGACCAGCCTGATCTACATAGTGAGTTCTAGGCTAACCAGGGCTACATATTGTCTCAAAACCAACTTATTACAGTATATTACACTGTGTATTGAACATACCTCCCTCGTTCTTCCCTGTGAGCCTTTCCTTAACACCTGTCTTTAATCCTATTTGTTTCTCTAGGCAATTCCATCTCTACTGTCATTTCATTATGTTATATACATGTACATGATTTTGTGTGACATGAAAATCTGGAAACTGAGACGGGCGGTGGTGGCGCATGCCTTTGATCCCAGCACTTGGGAGGCAGAGGCAGGCGGATCTCTGACCTCGAGAGTTCGAGGCTAGCCTGGTCTACAGAGTGAGTTCCAGGACAGCCAGGGCTACACAGAGAAACCCTGTCTCAAAAAAACAAAAAACAAAAAACAAAAAAGAAAAGAAAAGAAAAAGAAAATCTGGAAACTGAAAATATTTGAAACCTTTAATATTTGTCTTTCTGAACCTGTCTTAATTCCCTTATGGTTATCTCCAGTTACATCCATTCCTACAAATAACATGACTTCATCCTTTCTTTTAAAATATTTATTTTGGCCGGGCAGTGGTGGCGCATGCCTTTAATCCCAGCACTTGGGAGGCAGAGACAGGCGGATTTCTGAGTTCGAGGCCAGCCTGGTCTACAGAGTGAGTTCCAGGACAGCTAGGGCTATACAGGGAAACCCTGTCTTGATAAAACTGAAAATAAATAAATAAATAAAATATTTATTTTATGTGTATGACTGTTTTGCCTGTATGTGCTCCACATGTGTGCCTGGTGCCAATGTCGGAAGACGAAACTAGAGTTCTCTCTCTCTCTCTCTCTCTCTCTCTCTCTCTCTCTGTGTGTGTGTGTGTGTGTGTGTGTGTGTGTGTGTGTGCAAGAGAGAGAGAGAGAGAGAGAGAGAGAGAGAGAGAGAGAGAGAGAGAAGAGAGAGAGATATGTTTAGGATATATGAAGAATGCCCCAAATAGCCACCAGCCACCAATCGAGTGACAGAGACAGCAAATGTGTCATATTCACAAGATTAAATGTTCCTCAGCTACAAGAAGGGATGAAGCCAGATGTGGTGGTGCACACCTTTAATGCCAGCACTCAGGAGGCAGGGGCAGGTGCAGCTCTGTGAGTTCAAGGTCAGCCTGGTCTACAGAATGAGTTCTAGGACAGCCAGGACTACACAGAGAAACCCTGTCTCTGAAACAAACAAACAAACAAACAAACAAAACAAACAAAAAGGATCCACCTCACAGGTGAAGAGGTTGACAGGGCAGCAAGCAATTAAATAAATCAGTCTTCAGGAGAGGTGTGGGGACAGCTGGCCATGTGAGTGTGGGAGTCCTTTCTACAAAGAAGTACCTGAAGTGTCAAGGGACATAAGTCCCTGAAGGGAAGGGGGAAGAGGGAAGCTTTGAGGCCCAGACCTTGAGCACTTAGGAGTCTCCAGGGAGAAGGGAAGGAGGAAGAACATAAGAGAAAGCTCTCTTGGTGTGGTGGGCACAGCCTGTGGTGACTTCCTCCTCAACTATGAGCTTAGAGGCACGCCCAAGAGAGGCAGGTATACTGAAAGGACAGGACAGCCCCTCAGCCCCTGAGGGTCAAAGAGAAGAGGAAGTAACCAAGCAGGAAGAGATGTGGGTAACAGATGGCATCTCTAGAGGATGCATCTGATGCCACAGGAACCAGACACAGCAGCTGTAGGAATGTCCCAGCGTTCTGAGGCCACCATAACAAATGGCCATATATCAAGGGCTCTAACAGCAGTCAGTCCCCAATGGTCCAGAGCACCAAAGACTGAGATGGAGTGTAAGCAGGCCCTCAGGGAGGTGCCTTCCTGCCTTGTCAGCTGCTGGTGGCTCCATTATCTCTTGGTTATAGCTACACCTCTGTCCTGCCTTCACAGGGCCTCCAAGCTCCCTCCCCTCCACCTCCCTCAATCCCATCTTTGGCTGCAAATGATATTGATAGGTTCTGGAAATCAGGATGAGATATCATGAGATATTGGGGGTGGGGGGTGGGGGAGACAGCATTCAAGCACACTACACAAAGCAACTTCAGAAGAATGAACAGGGGACACCTAGATCCAAGGACAGCTTAGTGACCAACTGGTGACACCTTCAGAGATCTCATCTCACTTCCACAACTCTGTGGACTCAGGAGCAAAGAGGCCTGTGCTGTGAGTACACTGTAGCTGGTCTCTGGGAAGACTGCATCGACTGGAGGACCCAGTCTGTCACCCCAGAACAGAGGACTCCCCTTAAGTCAATGGCCAGAATGTCAGGCCAAGGCCAGACAGCAAGACCTGTGCTTGTTTGTCCCTGCGCTTCCATGAGCTGCTGGTGTCTGGCTTGGGGAGGGAGGGCTTGACAAGGCTTGAGGGCAGATATTTAAGGCAGCAAACCCTAAATGTCAAACATGGCCGTGACCTTGTCAGTGGCCTGAATGGGTTCCGAGAGTTCTTTGGGAGCTCAGCTGTGAGGACTCTGCCTCTTCTCCCTTCTCCCTCTGTACACTGTACCTCAGTCAGGAAGGATAAGGGCCATTGGTGTGGAATCCCAGTTGGGAGGAGGGCAGCTGGGAACTCAGTTCAAAATCTTCTGGTTTTTTTCTTTTCTTTTCACTTTGTCATTGTTATGTTATTGTCATTTGAGACAGGGTCTTGTACATAGCTCAGGCTAACCTCATACTCATGACAATCTTCCTGCTTCAACTTTTCCAGAATTCCTGATGTATGCATCACACCTGGTTTTTTGAGACAGAGTCATACTATACATATACAGACCAGGCTGGCTTCAAATTTAGAATCCTCCTGCCTCAGCCTCTAGAGTGCTGTAATTACAGACATGCACCTCGATATCCGGCCATTCATCCTTTCTGGGAGCATTCAGTGGGGCTTGGGGTATTGCTAGCTTGTTTTGCCTTACAGATATTGCCATCTTGCCTGAAGGGTTTCTAGAGAGCATATCATGGCTGTGCCAACTGTTTGACTCTGTCAGCTTGAGGCAGTTAAAGAAAGACAGGAAGATCCTGAGATTTCCTTAGGAGGAAAAGGAGCCTCTCACCTCTGTAGACCAAGACTTCCAGTACAATTAACAACTACTTAAGGTTTTTCCCCTCACCCTGACCATAAACCTGCAGTTTCTAGGACTCACTACAAACTCCATTTACAAGAAATAGATGTGAACTCAACTCCTCGAGTAACCCTAGTGGTTTCTGGTCTCACTTTCTCCATCCAAGGCATGTCTACAGTCATCGTGTGTATCTTATCAAAAGGAGGACAAAAAGGTTTATCACCTTTCTGAGATGCAACTGAGAGTCATCAAAAAGCTCAGTATGGCTAATGCTAAGATAACTGAGTGTCCATACCCACACTTAAGTATGATGGCCCCCTGTGCTCTCTACACACGCCCTTGGGTGTGTCCCCTGAACCCCTCTATCACTCATACTTAAGCCTTTATTTAAAAACCCAACTCTGCTATGCCAGCTGTCCTGAAACCTCTTCTCAGCATCAAAGCCACAGACTCCACGGAGGTTGGGGTCCCTAAAATTCTAGAGGAACTACCCAGGCTGTGAGAGTGACAGCACAGAGCCACATCCCCTCACCAGCAATAACCTGAGGCCACAGAGAGGGGCCTCCTGGTCACAAACAAGCTGAAAACAACAGAGTGAGAGGCACATTGAAGACTCCCTAGGGGGGAGGGGACAGCACATGATGGTGCTGAAACACAGGAAGTGAGTTCAGGACTGATGGAGTGTCCCACTGTGAACACCAAGGGAATACCCAGGAAACTACACTCAAAACAATGGTGTGTGTGTGTGTGTGTGTGTGTGTGTGTGTGTGTGTTGTGTGGCACAAGCCTTTAGTCACAGCACTCCAGAGGCAAGTGGATCTCTGAATTCAAGGCCAGCCTGGTCTACAAAGTAAATTCCAGGACAACCACACCTATTACCCAGAGAAATCCTGTCTCGGAAAAGAATAATAATAATAACGACGATACTAATACTAATAACAACAACAACAATAATGACGATAGAAGAAAAAAGAGGATGAAAAACAGAAGGCTCTTTCTGTGTAGCGCAGCCCGGGCCTCTTGATTGTTTGCTTTGCTTTGTTTCTGTTGTTGCTTTTTGAGACAGGTTCTCTCTATGTAGTCCTAGCTGTCCTGGAACTCCATATGTAGACCATGATGGCCTCAAACACACAGAGATACATCTGCCTCTGCCTTCAGAGAGCTGGCATTAAAGTGCACGCGTGCGCGCACACACACACACACACACACACAGCTTTTATTTTTCTGCACCTGCTTTTTGGGTACTGAAGTTACCAGTAGGGACCATAGAGCCTGGTTTTAAAGTGTTCACTTCATAAGGGTTACAGTTAATGTGTAGAAGCAGACAAATGCTTGTGTTAATAGTGAGAGAAAATACATGACAATCTGGTTGCTGCTGATTAAGAACCAGTTACAGGGGCTGGAGAAGTGGCTTAGTGGTTAAGAGCGCTGGTTACTCTTCCAGAGGACTGGGTTCAATTCCCAGCACCCACAGTGGTAGCTCCCATCCTTCTGTAACTCCAGTTCCAAGGGAGTTCCATGCCTCTTCAGGCCTCTGTGGGCACTACGTGCTAATGGTTCTCAGACTGCATGCAGACAATACACCTATACAGATAAAATAAAAGTTAAAAAGTACCGGATACCAGCCAGCAAGATGGCTCCATGGGGAAAGGAACTTGCTGCCAAGTCTGATGTCTGAGAGTCATGGTGGACAGAAAACAACTTCCACAAGTTTTTTTCTGTTCTCCACATGTGTGCAACGAGATGTGCAAGGCTTCCCCCTGCACATGCACTCACATGTGGTCATGCACACACAATAAGTAATTAAATAAATGGAATATTTTTAAAAACTTTAAAAAATAAACAGAAGCCCAGAAGCCGGCAGTGGTGGCGCACACCTTTAGTCCCAGCACTTGGGAGGCAGAGGCAGAGGGGTTTCTGAGTTTGAGGCCAGCCTGGTCTACAGAGTGAGTTCCAGGACAGCCAGGGCTACACAGAGAAACCCTGTCTCGAAAACAAAACAAAACAAAAAAATTGCCCCTCAAAAACAAAAACAAAACAAGCCGGGCGGTGGTGGCGCACACCTTTAATCCCAGCACTTGGGAGGCAGAGGCAGGCGGATTTCTGAGTTCGAGGCCAGCCTGGTCTACCGAGTGAGTTCCAGGACAGCCAGAGACATACAGAGAAACCTTGTCTTGAAAATCAAAACAAAACAAAACAACAACAACAACAAAAAAAAACAGATACATTCTGAAAACTGTTATTCTAAGATGTCCTGGTTGTGCAAACACCACAGGGCACATCTACCTAACCTGATAGGACTATGTCACTCACAGTGTGAGATAGTATAGGTCCACCACCAACTGTACAATAGGTCACCAATTAAAACTTGTATATGGCATACTGCTGCGGTCTTTGGTGACTGAGTCTGTGGGTGGCGTGTCTGAGATCCTGAGCTCTGTGAGAAGGAGAGCAGGGCAACAATGTTACCACCTACTAGGAATCTGGCTGAGGAAGAAGGGTAGTCTAGTGTACTGCTGTGATTCACACCTGGGATGAGTTGCTCATTCATCACTGAAGAAGACCCGGGTATTAAGGTCAGCTTGAGCCATAGTATCAGATCTTGTCTCCCAAAACCAAAGAAGTAGAGAAAAGACAGATGGACCAGCCTGAAACATAGTGAGACCCTCTCCTAGAATACAAATATATTTTAGTATCTCCCCCTCCAACTACTGACATGTCACTGTGCAGCCCTGGCTGTCCTGGAACTCATTATGTAGACCAGGCTGGCCTTGTACTCAGGGATCCACCTGTCTCTGGAAATCAAAGGTGTGTGCCATCACACCCAGTTTTCCTGGGTTTTTTTGTTTGTTTGTTTGTTTTTTGGTTTTTCTTTTGGTTTGTTTTGTTTTTTGTTTTTTTCCAGACAGGGTTTCTCTGTGTAGTTCTGGCTGTCCTGCAACTCACTCTGTAGACCAGGCTGGCCTTGAACTCAGAAATCTGCCTGTCTCTGCCTCCCAAGTGCTGGGATTAAAGGCGTGCGCCACCACCTCCCGGCTTGTGTTTTTTTTTTTTTTTGAGGGGCATTTTTTGTTTTGTTTTGTTTGTTTTGTTTTGTTTTTTTTCGAGACAGGGTTTCTCTGTGTAGTCCTGGCTGTCCTGGAGCTCACTCTGTAGACCAGGCTGGCCTCAAACTCAGAAATCTGCCTGCCTCTGCCTCCCAAGTGCTGGGATTAAAGGCGTGTGCCACCACTGCCCGGCTCCAGTTTTTCTAATATCAAAGAACTGTCAGGTATTAAAGTATGAGATGTTATCTTGTCTGGTTTTAAAAGGAAGATTTTAAGAAGGAAGTAGTTTTGTTATTTATTCTTCCTAGAAAATAAAAACTCCCCTAACTATATACACTGTATATATAATAAAAAACATTGTCTAGAGGTTTGGGTGTCCCTTACCTGGTTGGGAGAGTTATGGGGCTTGCCTAGACAGCATGAAGCCTTCAGTTGGGTGTCCCTAACACCATATAGAAACCAGGAGTGGCACCTCCAAATGCAGGATAGAGGCAGGATATCAGAAGTTCAAAGTTACTTTCAGGTACATAGCAAGTTCTAAGCCAGTATGGGTTACATGGGACACTGGCTCAAAACCAAACCAAACCAAACCAACAAACAAACAGAAAAAAGAAAGAAACAAGCAAAAACAGTGTCTATAAAGGATGGAGCACCGTGTGGACCTTCTAGGACCCGCGTTCCTAAAGCAGGTGAAGGATGATAACTGCCCGAGCTGAGGGTGGCTGAGCTGTGGTGGACTCTTCTGGCCTGATCCATGAGTCTGCCTGTTCCAACCATGAAACACTAAACTTCTGAGGCAGGTGGGTCAGGATTCCAATCTTACCCTTCTATTAATTTGGGTGTCTTTATCATCAGCTCTGCTCCCCAGAGAGATATTTCCCCTCTTCTTATCCCATCACCCCATTTAATCCTGTTTTTAATCCCCGACATTCTCCCTGATGGAGCGCCTTACCCCCCGTTGAGATGCTGCCTACACTTGTTTCAAAGGAGACTGACTGCCCATACCCCCCAGAGCGCTAATCTAAGGCAAAGAGCCAAGATCCGAGGCTGTCATGTTAGAAGATTGTCACATTAGTCTAGTGCTTTAATGATTTCTCTTAAGAAACAAGGCACAAGACTCAAGGAAGAAACTTCAGCAATGTTAAATTGAATTACAGGGTCCATTAATGAATAAACAAAATGGGCTGTCTCCATTCAAAGAGATGGTCTTCTCTCACAAAAAGGAGGGAAATTCTAGCAGGATGTCAAGGTGCATGCCTGTAATCTCAGTCCTTGAAGGGCTTAGGCAAAAAGGATTGCTGTAAGTTCAAGGCTAGCTTGCTCTAAAGTGTGAGAACCTGTTTCAACCTTTCCCCAACCAAAGACGTTCTGACACCCAGATGAACCTTGAGGTCACAAAGCTTAGTGAAGTAAGCTGGCCTCAGGACAGCAAACACTGTGGTCCAATTTATATGAGGTTCTTTTTGTTTTTTTGCTTGTTTTATTTTTTTTTAATTTTTTAATATTTATTTATTTATTTATTTTTTGGTTTTTCGAGACAGGGTTTCTCTGTGTAGCCCTGGCTGTCCTGGAACTCACTCTGTAGACCAGGCTAGCTTCGAACTCTCGAACTCAGAAATCCACCTGCCTCTGCCTCCCACCAGCCACCACCACCACCCATCCAGCCAGTGCTCTTAACTGCTGAACCTTATATGAGGTTCTTAAAGGAAGTCAAAAGTAGGGACACAGTACAACGGAGTGAGTGGGAGGACAGGGGTTATTATGTAATGCAGTGGCTCTCAACCCATGAATCTCGACCCCTTTGGTGGTTACATATTGGGGATGGATATTCTGCATATCAGATATTTATGATTCCTAACAGTAGCAAAATTACAGTTATGAAGTAGTAACAAATACTTGTATGGTTGTGGTCACCATGACTTGAGGAACTGTATTAAAGGGTCCCAGCATTAGGAAGGCTGATTTAATCGATAGAGTGTCTGTTGGAGAAGATAAAACCATCCTGGAGATAGATAGCAGCTGCATGACAAAGTATGTATTTGATACTAGGTATCTGGACACTTGAGCATGACCAAAATGTACAGTGTACTTTGCAAGAACAAAAGCAATAATAATTGTGGGTTATCAGAAGAATATACTCTTTTGAAACTTCAGGTGGAAAAGTAGATACCTTGCAGGCAGTGTCTAATCTTTAACCTGGGGGCCTGCATGCATACAAGTGGAAGATGATTCCTACAAATTTTGTCCAGCCAAAAAAAAAAAAAATCACAAACTTACTTAACAGGTGAGATACTTGTTAAGTCTGTTGCCTGGGTCTCTAGTACGAACTTTATAGGTGACAACCCTCAGGTTGCAATGTCAAAGGCCTGAATGAGCCTGCCAGGGTTGCAGAATGACAAAAGTTTCTATAGGTCCATTTTGTTTGGCTAGAAAACAATTAAATTTTTTAAAATTATTTATGTACATAATTACTTTGCTAGCTTGTTACATCTTTGCACTATCTGCCTGGTGCCCACGGAGGTCAGAAGGGAGCAAGGAATTCTGGGAAATTCCACCTGTTGGTGCCAAGAAGCAAAATCTGGACCTATGCAAAACCAGTCAACCCTTTCTTTTTTTTTTTTTTTTTTTTTTTTGGTTTTTCAAGACAGGGTTTCTCTTTATAGCCCGGGCTGTCCTGGAACTCACTCTGTAGACCAGGCTGGCCTCGAACTCAGAAATCCACCTGTCTCTGCCTCCCAAGTGCTGAGATTAAAGGCGTGCGCCACCACCGCCCGGCTTTTATATATATATATTTACTTACTTATTTTATTTTTTGGCCTTTCAAGACAGGGTTTCTGTGTAACAAACAACTGCCATCTCTGCCTTCGAGTGCTAGGACTAAAGGTATTCGCCACCACCCCTGACTCCAGTCAATGCCTTTAGCCACTGAGCCATCTCTCCATCCATTAGTAAGATTGAGTGAAGGAGGCAGCACCCCAGGAAGCGACTATGTGGTTGCGTAGACGGCTACGTGGGCAGGAATATATTGTTTCCACTTTCAACGATGGGTTTCTCAGTCCCTGTCTCTAAAGACGCGCCGGTCCGCCATGAACGACTCGAAGGTTCCAGAAGGCCTTAGCTAGTGTTCAGTCAGGAACTGACTACACCAGGCTTTGGTCAGGCCCAGGCCCAAGCCCTGACTGTCCTGCCGTGGCCCCGCCCCCTACATAGCCCCACCCCCGTCCGGCCCCGCCCCGGTGGACAGCAGCAGGAAGAGCGCGGGGCTCCTCCGACGCCGCGGTCGCAAAGGTGCGGAGGGGACGCAGGGTGCATGCCGGGCGCACTGAACTTCCTGCACGGCAGCCTGTCGCCGCCCGGGCCCAGCCCCGGACCATCCCGGCCATGCAGGCCCGCTTTCGCCTCTGCCCGAGCCTCTGGAGCACCGCTCGGGGCTCCGCTGCTCTGGCCTGGGGGGCGGGGCCGGCGGCGCGGCGTCATGCATATGCATGAGCAGCGCGGCGGCGGCTCCATTGTGCCCTCCGAGC
>NW_021604569.1:21549743-21572823 GCF_004785775.1 Grammomys surdaster | reverse complement strand
TGAGCGCATGGAGCGGCGCGGGCCGGGGGCCGCGGCGACGGGCCGGGCCGGGCCGGGCGGAGGTGAGCGGCTAGGTGGCGCGGGGCACCGTAGGCGATCGCGGGTGGTGGGGCTCGCAGGTGCGGCAGGTGCGGTGGCAGGTGCGGCCGGTCCCGGAGCGCCGGACAGTTTTGGCTTGGCCCGCCTCTACCGCCCACCTACGGGTACCTGTCTCCTGCGCCATGCTATCCGACTCTCTTACCCCTCCTCTGAGTCTTTGTTGGGGTTGGCTCAGGGGTGCAAGTGGCCTTCGGGGGCCTCCTGAGCCGAGGAGGCTGATGGGCCCTCACCCCAGCCTGTCGTTCCAGCTCTGGAGCGAGGCAGGCTCACCTTCACGAAGCACCCCTCGGGTTCCCACTTACGTGCTCACCATCTGGGTGATTCGGGGGCGGGGGTTGGGGGGTGGGAGCCGTTACTGGCCTGAGGAGGAGCTGCGCTGCCCCTAGGCTGAGGACGCTGACCTGTCAGTCCCTGGCCGGGTTTTTGACAGGAACACCGTTTTCCAAACTGAAGCTCAGGCACGAAGGTGCCCTACTCTCCCTAAATTTTTTGTTCTCCTTGGTACCCTCAACACCACTCCTAGGTGCCCAGTTTCCCCCTCCGGCCCCCCAAAGTATCCCGTTCCCTCAAGGTATCATTTTGCCAGCACCCAGTACCTTTCTTACTCCGTCACCTTTCCTGCTTGCCTCCCCTATCCTATGCTCCTCCTTCTAGGGTTCCTTCTTTTAGTAGTTAGAGACAGTCTTTGGTGATGTCTTTAACTCATTTGTGTTATTGCAGAAAATTTTGTAGGGACGCAAATAGCACATGTGATCTGATCTATATGAGTAGGATGAACACAGACTCACCACTAAGTCCTGGCAAAGCCAGTACCAAGGACATCCCTTGACACTTGAGATTGGTAACTAGGGAGGGAAGCTTAACCTTACTCACCAGAACTGACCTTAAGGCCCTTGATGTGTTCCCAGGGTGTGGAGGTATAATGAGGAGAAGCAGCTAAGAGACAGGCCCAACATGTTTAGGGAGCATCCTGATTGCTAGGGTTGATCTGTAAGGGCTGATGACTTAAAGGAGGCCATATAGCCTAGAGTGACCTCTAGATTCCCATTTTAAACATTGTACATTGAAGTCAGGTTTGGTGGGGCTATTGGCAGATGGTCATTCCTGTAGTCCTTCGTGAACAGTTGTCTGCACACTGAGGCTAGGAAGTAGGTAGTAGGAAGCCTCACATGCTGGGCAGGCAGGACCTCTAGCCTTCTGGGTGCTTGACTATTCTTCCTTTAATACTAGGGACTCTGTCTCTGCCACACTTCAAACCTGTCATATCCTCATCCTCCCCCTCCTGTCATGTGACTTTACTGGGTTGCCTTGAACTCCTAGGCGTAAATGATTTCCTGGCCCAGCCTCCTGCATGGCTAAGACTACAGGTTTACACCACCGCACCCTCTCCTGGAACTGTCATTTCTCTGGAGCCTTTTGGTCCCAGTTTCTCTCTCTCTCTCTCTCTCTCTCTCTCTCTCTCTCTCTTTCTTTCTTTCTTTCTTTCTTTCTTTCTTTCGAGACAGGGTTTCTCTGTGTAGCCCTGGCTATCTTGGAACTCACTCTGTAGACGAGGCTGTCTTTGACAGAGATCTGCCTGCCTCTGCCTCTAGAGTGCAGAGATTAAAGGTGTGTGCCACCACTGCCCAACTGATTCCACTTTCTTAAGTTGAAGCCTAACCCTGGAACTTTGCAGGAGTGAACCCTGTTTTGTGAGCTGTTGAGAAGGGCTGGCCTGGTGCAGGAATGTTGGCTGAGAGTGGTGCCCATTACTAGGTCTTGTTCTTAGCTGCTCAGACAGGTAGAAGTGGATGGAGCCAGGAGACTTGGGGTGTAGTTGCTCTGGACACCTGGAAAGCAAGTTCTCAGGAGCTCAGTGCCTGAGAGAAGACATGACCTGACCCCCAGACTTGGACTCCTAGATGGCCTTCAAGTCAGAGCAGCTCTGTTAGGGGTCCTGGCTTCTAGCTGCAGTTGGCACACTGAGGGGCCAGGCTTCTTCCCCAGCTCTGCCTTGGATGCGAGAGGTGGGTCTACACTCAGAATGCCTTTCTATAGTCTGGAGCAGAGCTCTACTCGATACCAGATCTGGAGGCTTGGGGCCTTCCCACCAGACCTACATGTTGAGGTGAATTTAGTTTAGCAGGAAGTCCTCCCGGCAACGAGAGGCATGCTTAGGGGAACTGGAAATGTCTGTGGTCTCTGTCCACAGCAGAGAAGCATTGTGGGTGGAATTCCCCAGACCCATGTGATGTAGAAGGCCCCTGTGGGTGCCTCCCCACCCTACACATGCCCTGCTCTATTCTCCCCAACTCTGTGCATTTCCTAGATCAGAGGCTCTCAAACTGTGGTCAGGTGTGTTAAACATTCAAGGCTCAGGACCCAGCCTGTCCTGATGACCCTGGGTGGGGCTAGCAGCCTGTCTCACCAGCTGACTGGAATGCTCTGACATTGAGTGTTGCTACCTTAGGTGACTTGAAATGAGGCAAGAGCTTAGCTGCCTCTCAGCCAGCCTGGTTCCCTCCCTGCTTGGGACAGCAGAATGATCCTGGCCAACCCCAAAAACCCAGCGGTTTTTTGAGGGGGAGGTTGTTTGCTACTGGTGATGTGGTTTTGTGATTATGTAGTTTTGTTTTGAGACAAGGTCTCACTATGTTACCAAGGCAGGCCTTGAACTCATGACCCTTTTGCCTTTGTTTCCCAGTTGTGATTTCATGTAGGTACCACCATACTAGGCTAGTCTAGAACTCGACACCTAGTCAAAGCTGACCTTGAACTCCTGATCCTCATTTCTCTACCTCCCCAGTGCTAGGGTTATAGGCATGGGCCACCATACCCTGGTTTGGCTAAACGTTTTATTGTGAGATAATTGTAACTGTATCCAGTTGTAAGAAATATCACAGAAAGATTCCTTGTATCTCTACCCAGTTTCCTCCAGATGGTAACATTTTGCAAAACTGTAGTAAAACATCACTCTGGGAGCAGTACATTGCTACAGTCAGAAGGAGCCTTTCTGTTGTGGATTTATATTCACAGCCATCTTCCTTCTGCTGAAGTTATAGACACGGAAAAATCATCTTCCCCACCCATCATTTAATTCCTGGCCACCATTAACCTGTTTACAGTTTTCCTAATTTTGGCAGATGATGGAATCATACAACATAGCACCAGTAATTGGCCTTTTGTATTCAACAGTTTCTGGGAGATTCATCTAGAATAGGCTGTAGTGTGTTAAGAGTAGTGTGTTCCTTCTGGCATCTGGACTGTGTGTGTCCTGCACTGATGTAACTATTCTTTCATTGAAGGACACCTGGGCAGTTTCTAATCTTTGGCTGTGACATTCATATGTAGGTTGGTCTGTAAGCATAAGTTGACATCTCTGAGCTACATCCCCCATAGTAGAGTTACTGGGTTGTACTGTGGTAGCTGCAAGCTCGGATTTATAAGAAATGGCCAGACTTTTCCAGAGTAGCTGTGCCTTTCATTTTACATTCTCATGGGCAACGCATGTGAGGTCTAGTTTCTCCTTGCCAGCATTTTATGATGTCACTTTTTAATCTTAGCTGTTCTTCTTTAATCTCTATTTTCCTGACAAGAAGCACTTTTCCTTCGGTTATTTGCCATTTATGTTTTATTTAAAGAAGTCTATTCATGTGATTTGCTGATTTTCTATTTGGATTTTGTTTTAATAATAATTTAAGCTGAGCAGTTGTAGTGTACGACTTTAATCCCAGCACTGGAGAGTCAGATGGATCTTTGTGAATTTGAGACCAGCTTGGTCTACAGAGCAAGTTCCAGAACAGCCAGGGCCACACAGAGAAATCCTGTCACAAAAACAATAATAATAGTAATAATCGTTTAATTTGTTATGTACTGTAGGGGCCACCTCTTTTGGAACAGGTGTAAGCATTTCTTCCAGCATTTATCATATCTTATAATCCTTTTATCAAATCTTCCACAGAAAAGTTTTTGATTTTATTTTATGGATCAAATTTAGATTTGGTATCAAAGCTAAAAACTTTACTTAGCCTAGATCCTGTCGAGTTTCTTTTACCTTTTTCTAGACATTTTATAGTTTTGTATTTTCTATTTAAACCTAGGAGCAAGTTCATTTTGGTATATGGTGTGAGTTGGTTGTTGTAGTAGTGAGACTCACACCCAGAGCATAACATGTGCAAACACAAAACAAGTGTTCTGCCATTAAAGCTACATCTAGAGATGCTCCCACCCCATCATATTTTGGGTCTGAAGTTTTTTTGTTTACTGGTAGAACTTTAATTGCTCCTGCACCACTTGTTGGAGATGTCCTTCCTCCGCTGAATTGCTTTGGTGTCTCTGGGAGTATTTGTGTGGCTATTTCCCATCTCTTCTGTCTTCTATTAAGTCATGCTTCTGTCGTGATTCCTGTTACCTATTTCCTGACATCCACATGGTTGTTCTAGACCCCACATGTCAGTTTTTTGTTGTTGTTGTTGTTTTGTTTTTGTTTTGTTTGTTTGTTTTTTGGTTTTCTCAAGACAGGGTTTCTCTGTGTAGCCTTGGCTGTCCTGGAACTCACTCTGTAGACCAGGCTGGCCTCGAACTCAGAAATCCACCTGCCTCTGCCTCCTAAGTGCTGGGATTACAGGCGTGCGCCACCACTACCCGGCTCACATGTCAAGTCTTGAGAGAAGTTCTTCCCACCAGGTTACTCTGCCAGGATCCAGCAGTAGCAACATAGATGCCAGCCCCTGCTGCCAAGCTGGCACATCTTCATCTGCCTAGGCAGGACTTCACCTGGGCTAGAATCAAGTCTAGTTTGCCTCTGAGGGCTAGGGGACAGATCCTGTTGATGGGGTTTCTGTGCCCCTGATTAGTTCTCTTCCCTGTGGGAAGGACCCCTGGGAGCCTAAGGCTATCCAGGCAGGGCCAAGTCACAGTCCCTTTTCTCTCTTTCTCTCACCTGTTCTGGGGCTTTGTATGTGTAGCCCTGCCCTGCAGAGCTTCCAGGTCTGTACTGAGCCCTGAGTGGTAAGCACAAAGAAATGTTTGTTCCAGAGCTGAGTGGGTACTGGGTTACCCCTTGCTCCTCTAGACAAGAGGCTTGTGAGTACTGAGTGGCAAGATGGAAATCACCAGATTTGAGCATGTTTCAAAAGACACGTAGCAATCACACAGTCCCTACTATGAGAAGGTTTCAGACAGGAGCACCCAGGCCTTCCCAAGGGTCCCCTGAAGAAGTGCCCAACACATGGCTGTGTGACCCTCTGGTAAGACCAAGCAGAGGTAGGCATGCATATGGTTCAGGGTATATTAGGACCTGAGCAGATGAGGCACTGAGAAGGGCAGTGAGCGGTAGTCTTCTGGTATCAGCCACTGGGCTTAACCTGCTGTAGCCTCCTCTGCCTACCAGCCACTGCTAGGGTTCCTATTGTGTAGATGTGCTTTTTAGCATGCTCTCACTTGTGGATATCCCCATACACACCTGTTGTGCTGTGTGTCACTGTCATGTTGGGAACTCACAAGTGTCACAGATGGGTCTGTGGGAGGCAAGGCAAGATGCCCACTTGACCCTACACATGCCTGCTCCCCTCAAGTTGTCTGGATCAGCTTGAAGGTCCTATGGTCTGAAGCCCTTCTGCCACCCTCTTGATAGGAAAGAGCTGCCAGCCAGGGGCTGGGTTGGTGCCTGTGTCCTGTGTCAGCCGTGTCGGTACAGCCGCCCTAAGGCCAAGCTGGTGGATGGACTGCTGTTGTACATCTGCTTCCTGACTTTCCCAGCCTCCGCCTCAAGAACACTTAGGCTCTGCTCCGACTCAGGTCTCTGGCTCCCCTGAATGGGTGCTACCCTATTGCCTACCCTCTGACCTTCACTCCAGGGCCCGCTGAGCGTTCTTGGCTTTATATGGTTATAGTGTGGGGAAGGGTATGTGGGAAGTACTGGTTATCAGAAAGCCCTTTTCCAGGGTTGGTCCAATGGCTTAAGATGACAGGGCCCTTGTTAGAGTTGCTTCACACTTCATTTTGGGCTGATATCTGCCAACACTACTGCCCTGGCTCTGTCCATGTTACCATGAGCATCTAAGCTCCTGCCCTCTCCCTCCTGTCCAGCAGCCGGAGCAGCAACTCCCAGATAAGTTCCAGCACATTGGGCCTGTAGGCTGCTCCATCACCAATGAACCCCATGAACCCCATGAAACCTGCCCTGCCCCCTGCACCACACGGGTGAGTGTGGGCTTCTGTGGCCTGCCTCTAGCAAGCCCTGGGCCTTCTGACCCTGCCTTACCAGCTGCTCTCTCTATAGTGATGGTTCATTTGCATATGAGTCTGTGCCTTGGCAACAAAGTGCCACTCAGCCAGCTGGGTCACTGTCCGTGGTCACTACTGTGTGGGGAGTTGGCAACGCAACTCAGAGCCAGGTGAGTGTGCACCAGGGCCGTCCTCCCCCAGCCCTCAGGATCCAGAGCCTCGGTGGTGCCTCTGCCATCTTAGGGCTCCAAGAACAAGAGACCGAGAGGACTGGCTGAAGCACAAGGATGGGGCTTCCTGAGGGTCTCAAGTCACTAGGTGCCTTTCTTCTGTACTATCATGGGATGCCTTCCCCTCGCTCCATAGAGCCCTCCAGTCAGAACTGTAGACAGCCGCTCCTCCCACCCCAGATCCTCCCCCATTTGCTGGGCATCTCTTGAGATCTAGCACTTTAGAGCTGTGTCTTGAAGACAGTGGTTTGGCTGGTCCTCTTTGGTGACTCCCACTTCCTTGTAGGTTTTGGGTAACCCCATGGGCCCTGCAGGAAGCCCCCCTGGTGGCTCCATGATGCCTGGTGTGGCAGGTGGCAGCTCTGCCTTGACCTCCCCGCAGTGCCTGGGACAGCAGGCGTTTGCTGAAGGCGGTGCTAGCAAGGGCTACGTACAGCAAGGCGTGTATGGCCGAGGGGGCTACCCTGGGGGATCCAGTTTCACTACTGGGTAAGCAGGGCCCCTCACCTGGCCAGTGATTTGAAGCCATCAGCCTGGCAGTCCTGCAGAAGGGTTGGATGTTGCCTGCTCCTCCTCCACTGTCTCTAGTAGCTACAGTAGAAGTTCTACTAAGAATGGAAGAATGGGCTTCCCTGAGTGCTGTGTGTCCCAGAGCAAGCCTTTGTAGACAGTAAGGCAGTCCTGTATCACCTACAGGTATGCAGGTGCCCCTGGAGGCCTGGGGCTCCCCACACATGCAGCACGGCCCTCAACTGACTTCACACAAGCAGCAGCTGCAGCTGCCATGGCTGCTGCTGCAGCCACGGCCACAGCCACAGCTACAGCCACTGTGGCTGCCCTGCAAGAGAAGCAGAGCCAGGAGCTAAGCCAATATGGAGCGGTAAGGCCCCCTCAAGCTCCTTCCATGTGGTGGCAGTTATGGATGGGCTTGGTGGATTTGGCAAGGCAGCAGGTTCTGGAGACAAGTGTGGACTGTGCTGGGATTTCGTGAGACCAATGAAAGAGGACCATGGCAGCAGTAGAATCTGACCATTCCTCTTTTTTCTCTTCTCAGATGGGGACTGGGCAGTCTTTTAACAGCCAGTTTCTGCAGCATGGAGGTCCTCGAGGACCCAGTGTACCTCCTGGCATGAACCCTTCGGGCATGGGAGGAATGATGGGCCCCTCTGGCCTATCCTCCATGGCCATGAATCCTACCCGGGCAGCAGGCATGACACCCTTATATGCAGGACAGCGACTGCCTCAGCATGGGTACCCTGGGCCTCCCCAGGGGCAGCCACTGCCTCGACAGGGCGTCAAGAGAGCTTACTCAGAGGTGAGTATCTTGCTGGGTCCTAGATGATGATTCAGCTACCCAAGTACCCTCCGAGTTCTGACAAGGGCGGTATCTGGAATGAGAGAGGACTGCCTCTGCTCAGCAGGGTCATATACACGCACGTGCCCTCACATACACATGTATACGTGCATGGCATCCCCTTGATACCTCTCTTTCCCTGTGCATCTACTTCTCAGGTGTATCCTGGACAGCAGTATCTGCAAGGAGGCCAGTATGCAGCCAGCACTGCCCAGTATGCTCCTGGCCCTGGGCAGCCCCCTGGCCCTGCATCCTCCTACGGAGGACACAGACTACCCCTGCAACAGGGTATGGCCCAGTCCCTGTCTGCCCCTGGCCCTGCGGGACTGCATTACAAGGTAAGGCTGGCTCCCGTGGGCTGGGTTGAATGCCACAGGACTCAATGGGCCTTTAGGCAGATTGGCCAGGGAATCCTAGTCAGTACAAGAACAGCTCTCAGGTTGACTGGTCTGGTTCTGTGGTATGTACGTACATACATACCCACCCGTGGATAATTGGTGTAGTGAACAGCAAATAGGCTTCTAAGCCATTCTGACAACCTTTGTGAAGCTGTGCATTTCCCTCCCTCCCTCCTCCACTCTGCATCCTGCCTGACCTCTGTCTAAAAGACAGGCCCTTGTGGGCAGTGCACCCTGTCTGGGCATGAGGATGAGCAAACCTCACTTGGAGCCTGGATAGGCAGGATGATGGGGCTAAGAAGCGGAAAGGCAGAAGGGGCGTTGTGTGCACTTACCTTTCAGCCCTTCCAACTTGGAAGGTCACTCCTGTTTCATGTAGTGTTAACTTTTTGCATTATAAAATCAGTAATGTTTCTTCAGAATTATGGGAGGTGTAGAAAATGCACAGATCAGACCTCTACAGGGTCTAGGATTGAGCTTAGGGGGTCAGTGCAGGGCAGGCCAGAGCCCCAAGCACACTCAGTTTTCTCTCCCACAGCCCACAGAGCAGTTCAACGGGCAGGGCGCCAGCTTCAACGGGGGCGGCATCAGCTACAGCCAGCCTGGCTTGAGTGGGGTACGGGGCTTGGCAGGGGTGGATGGGCTGGGAGGCTCACTGGGTGGAAAGAGGGTACCCAGGCAGGAAGAAGTGTAGGGACCCTGCCAAGTACTCCAGGGCCGCCTCCTGCCCACCTGTGTTCTGATGGTGTCCATGGGTGCTCCATGAACAGACTGCCCTCCCACCCTGCCATTCTGCTTTGACTGTTTATGCTCAACCTCTACAGCCTTCCCGCTCCATCCCTGGTTACCCCAGCTCCCCACTGCCGGGGAATCCCACACCACCCATGACGCCTAGCAGCAATGTTCCCTACATGTCCCCAAGCCAGGAAGTCAAGTCTCCTTTCCTGCCTGACCTCAAGCCAGGCCTCACCTCCTTGCACCCATCACCCTCTGGTGAGTGTTTATTTTAAGGACAACATCCACCTGAGGTTTCAGTAGCTTGGGTAATGAAGACTCAACAGAGTCCTAGAGGGAGCTTGGAAAACCAGGGACAGTTGCTGGATCCCAAGAAAAGCCTAATGCCCCAGCTTCATAAGAGCCAGAAGCTTAGATCAGATCCTCCTGTTTTCCATTGTGACCCTGTCAAGATCTGTCTGTGAATCCAAAATGAACCCTCAGCAGCTGTCCTGCTATGAACCCTTACTTCAGGGAGACTTCTGTGGAAGAAGCTAGCATCCTAAAACCTTCAGATGAACAATAGGGTTGGCCATTCTGAATGTGCTTTCTAGATTGGAACCATGTCCTGTGACTGTGTTCAGAATGTGATTCAGACTGTGCTTGATAACCAAGGCAGGATAAAACATGCAGACTGTGGGCCCAAGTTTTAAGAAGAAACACTAATGGGAGTTCCATTTACAGGAGTATCATCCTTTCCAGAGTGTCTGGCCGGGGTTGAGTTAGGGTTTGGGACTCTAGGTGCAGAAGTGTTCTTGAGGGGCAAGATCCCTTGGCAAGGTACCAACTCATGGCCAGCATACTTTTGCCCTCAGGAAGTGTCCCCTGTGATGAGTTGCGCCTGACCTTCCCAGTTCGAGATGGGGTGGTTCTGGAGCCCTTCCGCCTACAGCACAACCTGGCTGTGAGCAACCATGTCTTCCAGCTCCGAGATTCTGTCTATAAGACCCTGATGCTGAGGTGAGTCTTACTACCATCCTGCCCCTGGGCCCTGGCTGCACAGTGTGGGCTCCTATCATCTTCATCCTTACTAGGCCTGACCTGGAGCTGCAGTTCAAGTGCTACCACCATGAGGACCGGCAGATGAACACCAACTGGCCAGCATCTGTGCAGGTCAGCGTCAATGCCACACCTCTCAGCATCGAGCGTGGAGACAACAAGACCTCGCACAAGCCCCTCTACCTGAAGCATGTGTGCCAGCCAGGTCGCAACACCATCCAGATCACTGTCACCGCCTGCTGCTGTGTGGGTAGCCTGTGGGGCTGTGGGCAGGGTTTGGGCTGGGGCCGGCTGACATTCCCCTGGATTATCTCTCCTAAGGGGTTTGAGAGCTTGTGGCTGAGGGTCTTTATCCTTGAGAAGCAAGATGTTGCTTTTCTTTCTATTTTAATTATGTCAAAGAAATCAAGCTGTACAGAAAGCTCATGGAAGATGTTCTGCACTGGTCTGGGCCTCACCAGGTTCCAGTGAGCAGGATCCCAAGTAGACCTTGAGCTGCAGGCCACCAGGAGCCATACTAGTTGAGGTGGCTCAGAGATAGGGTGACTCAGAAGCCAAATCATGTCAGGAGTTTCAGGGACTTGAGGAGATTGTGTTTTGACAGAAAACTAGACAGTAGTTGAGCAATACCAAAGTGCCCTGCAGAGGGCTGAGACAGTGAGGTAACAAAATAAAAAAGCCCTTGCCTGTGTGTCAGCACTTAGGAGGGCCTAGCTGCTGGGAAGATGGCTGGCTTGGCTTTCTTCTCTCTGTGCCCCACTCACTATGTCGCATCCCTCCCTCTGTTGCAGTCCCACCTCTTCGTGCTGCAGCTGGTGCACCGTCCGTCTGTCCGCTCTGTGCTGCAGGGCCTCCTCAAGAAGCGCCTCTTGCCAGCTGAGCACTGCATCACCAAGAGTGAGTGCTCACTATTCCTCGGTCACCTGTGCTGTGCCCAGGCTAATCCCTGCCCTGTGGCCCAGAGGCCATTTCCTTTCAGACTGCTGGTTCTTCCCCAGGGGCACTGGTTACCTCCAGGCTACTCCTGAGAACCTTTGATTGAGCAGGACTGGGTCCCTGGTTAGCTCACGGTATTGGGTACCTTGACTCAAGTCCTTTCCCCTGTCAATGTCAGTAAAGCGGAACTTCAGTAGCGGCACCATCCCCGGCACCCCTGGGCCCAATGGAGAGGATGGGGTGGAGCAGACGGCTATCAAGGTGTCCCTGAAGTGCCCCATCACCTTCCGCAGGATTCAGCTCCCAGCCCGTGGTCACGACTGTCGCCACATACAGGTGTGTGGTCCCTGTAGACATTTCTTGCCCTTAAGATATTTTGAGCTTGTAAAGAAACCAGAAAGTTGCCTCAGTATTGACTGGAATTTAGGTGGAAACTGAGAAACTGCTTAGTAATATTAAGAAGAAAGAATAGTTAGGTGTGTGTGTGTGGAGAGGTAACCAGGAAGGGAATATCATTTGAAATGTAAATGAATAAAATTATTAAGAAAGAACAGGACACGGGATCCTGGGGAAGGGTTCCACATCCCACGTCCACATTTACCCAACTGAAATGCACACTGGTGTCCATAGCTGTAGCCTGTAAACGCTTCAGAGAAAGACATGTTTACCAGCAATTTAGAGAATTATTTTGAGCCTGGTATGATGATCTATACCTGTAATCCCAGATCTCAGGATCTGAGGCAGTAGGATCTTAAGTGGAAAGCCAGTCTGGGATACATAATGACAATCTGTCTCAGGGTTTTTTTTCCCCCTTGAGATAGGACCTCAGATAGCCCAGGCTGAGCCCAGGCTGGCCTCAGACCCACTGTGTAGCTGGGATGAACCTGAACTTCTGATCATCTTGCCTCAAGCTCCCAGCACTGAGATGGCAGGCAGACACCACCTTACTCAAGTGTTGGAAAGACAGTATTCTCAGCCTCATCCTCTTTGTCGGATGGGACCCCAGTATCTCAGCTGGCAGACCAAAAAGACAGACCCAGCACAGGGGCCTGGCCTCCTTGCTCCACCCCCACCCCCCAGATTAGTTTTGCTCCTTTGAAACATAATTTTTCCTACATATGTACATGTTTGTTTGTGACATGCAGCTCCAGCTGTCCTGGAAAGCTCTTTATGTACAGCAGTCTGGCTTCAAACACAGAGGTCTACCTGCCTCTGCCCACCGAACAGTGGGGTTAAAGGCATGTGACACCCCAGCCTGTCTTGGGTGAAGAGATTCCTTATGGATACTTGCTTTCGTTCCAGGGCATCACAGTGCTGGGAAAGGCTGCTTGGGGTATCCCAAACTGGGTCTATTAAAGACAGTGCTGCAGTAAAAACCTGATACCTTAAAGATATACCTAAATAAGTCAACTTTCCTGAAGACTGTCATCACAACCCTGTCCACTGAGGTGGTGAGAATGACCTCTCCCTGTCTCTCCACAGTGCTTTGACCTGGAGTCATACTTACAGCTCAACTGTGAGCGGGGGACCTGGAGGTGCCCGGTGTGCAAGTAAGTCAGTCTTGTTTATGATGAGGGGAGAGCTGCTGGGGTTCCTCAGAGGGTGAAACACGAAATAGCATCAAGAAGGGCTCCCTAACACAGACCAGAGCAGCCCATCTCAGGGCAGAAAGCGCCTACTAGTTGGCCTTGCACAGCATCCCCTCACACTGGCCTACCATAGTGGTTTATCCAGGGTCACTTTACATAGGGTCACCTGATACATGCCATGCTGTAAACACAGGGGCCCTTACAGAGTCATTCCACATAGGTGATAGAGCTGGACTAAACAGTCTCCTTTGCTTTCTACAGCAAGACAGCATTGCTGGAGGGCCTGGAGGTGGATCAGTATATGCTAGGCATCCTGATTTATATTCAGAAGTAAGTGTCTTCTTCCTGCTACCCCTGCATCTGTGGCCACCAGAGGGCAGTCCTGGAGTGAGTGTGATCTTCAGAGCCTTTTCCCACAGCGAAGCAGCTCCACTCCCGGCCAGTGCCTACTGCACATGTGCTAAGTGCCCTGAAGGTTTCTGGGTAGAAGAGTGTTTGAGCAGAAGATCTGGTTGGAAGCTTCCTGACAGCTGAATAGGGCAGCAGGTGCTGGGCGGGGGGGCAGGTGGCAAATGACCAGTACCCATCTGTCCCTGCTTAGCTCAGACTACGAGGAGATCACCATTGACCCCACGTGCAGCTGGAAGCCAGTGCCTGTGAAGCCTGACCTGCACATCAAGGAGGAGCCAGACGGGCCAGTGCTGAAGCGCTGCCGCACTGTGAGCCCTGCCCATGTGCTCATGCCCAGTGTGATGGAGATGATTGCAGCCCTGGGCCCTGGCGCTGCCCCCTTTGCCCCACTGCAGCCCCCTTCGGCCCCTGCCCCCAGCGACTATCCCAGCCAGGGTGAGTATGGCATACCCAGGCTTGAACCTCGGGTGACCCTGGGCAAATGACACATCCTCTCCAGATCAGCCTCCTTGCCTGTGGCAGTGTTGCAGCCACACAGTTACAAGTACCGCGCTGAGGATGCCTGCCCTTCATGTCCCATCTCTGGCATGGTGGGGAAGTCATGGTGGACCATGACTTAGGAAGCAGGGTAGTGAGGCTTCCACCTTCTCTGCTCTTCACTGAAATACTTCATTTGGAGTGTCCGTCAAGGACCCACACTGCATATGTGTTGCACTTGGTTGTGGTGGGTCCCTTTCCATCTCTTGAGATTTCCCTCCTCCAAGTGCCCAGGTTCAGCCCCCTGGCCGTGATGAGAAGACATGTAGAATTACTGCCTGTGTGGCTGCATCCCTCCGTGCCCTAGCCACCTTCCACCTGACACATCCACCTGTCTGAGCTTTCTGTCTGACTTTCCTCTTGTAGCTTCCAACTTCCTGGGGCCTGGAACCTTCCCGGAATCCTTCCCATCGGCCACACCCACCACCCCAAACCTTGCTGAGTTCACCCAGGGGCCACCCCCACTCTCCTACCAGTCTGACATTCCCAGTAGCCTCCTGACTCCAGACAAGTCTGCTCCTTGCCTCCCAGGCCAGGTTAGTGCTGTGTACAGAGGCCCGTGGGCGGGAGTCTCCAAGGAGTCCTTGAACTATTCTAACAAGTTTTTTCTCCATCCTCAGATGGCACCAGCAGGCCACCTGGACCCAGCCCATAATCCTGGACCACCAGGACTGCACACTCCCAACCTCGGGCCCACCCCAAGCACCCAGCTACACCATCCAAACCCTTCCCCTGCATCCCGGCAGCCTCTGGGCCAACCAAACACAGGGCCCATCAGTGAACTGGCCTTCAATCCTGCCACGGGCATGATGGGGCCTCCCAGCATGACTGGGGCAGGGGAGGCCTCAGAACCAGCTCTGGATGTAAGTAACCAGTCCCGTGCTGGGGATCGGTCCCTGGGTCTACACACCTTGCTTCATGAAGGGATGACAGCGAACCTTCAGGAGAAATGCTACCCAGGGTCAGCTGTTCCACACAGGTTATACCTGGAATAGCTATAGGGTACCAGGTACCTGTGTGTGGTTAATGAGTGACCTGCCCTTAGAGGCTTTGCAGGCTGGGCATGTGAAGCTCACAGCACTGTCCTCAGAGCCCAACGTGACCTGGGCATTTATTCAGTTGTGCATCTTGATGACACAGGCAGTTTGTGAGCAGAAGCATAAGTGTGTGTGTTCACTGTCCTTGGTCCATAATAGAAACTCACTGAAGTTCCCCATGAGGAAGATGAGGAGCAGGCCAGAGCAGAAAGCCCCAGAGGCATGGAATCCTACCACCTGCCCTGGGCCCTGGAATTACACTGGAGATCCTTTCTCAGGCCTGTGCATCTCCAGTGCCACCTCCGGTTGTACTCACTGGTTCCTGGGAACCATGTCTCAAGCTATTGTCCTGTAGCAGCCTTCCATGGGGAGATACAGGCAGCTTCATACAGCCAGATAGCTTCTCTCAGGCACCCAGCATTTGGCAGGGGAAGGGCAATTTAGCATCCCCACTGGGCCTGGGGCCAGGACAGCATGGCCACTGGACATGAAGGGTCTGAGACCAAAGCAGCTAATGTGTTTGCTTTGTCCTCAGCTGCTCCCAGAACTGACCAATCCTGATGAGCTGCTCTCCTACCTGGGTCCACCTGACCTCCCCACGAACAGCAGTGATGACCTGCTCTCGCTCTTTGAGAACAACTGATCCTGTGTTAACCCCTGGTCTGCTGAAGACACACTCAAAGATAACACCACAGCCTTCCCTTCTCACCCAGCCCCACAGGATGCCTGCCGATTCCCCCTGAATCTCCCAATGCACACACCCTGAGCTGGGGCCTGCCACTGCCAGCCCCTGATAAACTGGAAGCAGCCCTGTGTTCCAAGGGGCCCCAGGCCAGTGGTCCTCACACCCGCCCTCCATCAAGCTCCCTGCTGCAGAATGGTTCTTGTGAGGCAGGCCCCGACAGCCCCATGTGCACAACCCTCTGCCCCAGACTCATGGCCTTGCACTTGTCCTTCACCCTGCCTGCTCCTACCCAGCCTGCATTGTCCAGCAATGATCCTTCTGTTTCTGCTGCTCCTCAGAAGAGCTGGCTGGCGAGGCTGGCTCTGTACCCTTGGTCTGCAGCTCCAGTGGCCTGAGCCTGGCAGCCTCAGAACCATACAGAGCACCAGCCTGTGGGGGCCTGGCGCTCCCACCCAGCTGAATCTGGTTCAGGGGTTCCTCCCTCCACCCTGAGCTTGAGGCTGAGGCTGGGGTGGGAGCAATAAAGCACAACAATGTACATAGTGTAGAAATGCCAACAGCGGGGAGGGAGGGACAGCTACTTACGTCAGCACGCTCCTCTGTGGACTGGCCTGCGCCTTCCATGTGGTGTCTGCCCTTACTGAGCACAGACAGCTCAGGGGGAGGTTCAACTCCTCTAGGGGTGGGCTTTCAGACTCAGCTCTATGTAAATTCTCCAGTGAGCTGCTCCCCCAAGTTTCTCTTTTCTGTGGAAGTGAAGAATTAGTACAGCTGTGTTTTTTAAACCACCTCATCTCCACCCTGCGGCCCACACCCAGGTGGGGGAAGCCATTGCATCTGCTGGCAAAGCGCCTGGGCCTGCAAGCAGGGTGCTGGCCTGTCGTGTCTCCTGTCTGTGCAATCTATTAAAGGACTCCCTCTTGGTGGGCCTGGCTGAGTCCTTCCTTTGTGCTGAGGGGCTGTGGCCTTCCTGTTCTTAGCACCCCAAATAAAAATCTAGATGTTTTCATCCAAGCTCAGGCTATCCCTGAGCTGTGGTAAATTTCCTTTACCCTGGAATTTTCCAAGTTGGCTTCAGCTGCAGAGCTATTTTGTAAAGTGTCTCAGGCTTGCCCTGGAGACATTTGCCACCATGTCACCTTCCCTGGGTGTGCCCTAGGGCAGGGAGCCAGCTATCTGTCAAGTGACTGCTGCACTGCCAGGGGCCTCAGCTGCAGTGGGGTGTGAGCCTGTGCTCACTACCCCTCTTGGCCTGGGCCCTGCCCAGACAGCATTTCCTGTATAGCAGGAAAGGTGAGAACCAGGGAGGGGTGAGGGGAATCCTCGGCCGGCTGCCAGAGCATTGCCTGCAGCTCTGGAGGAGGCTGCTGGGTAAGAGGAAGGAACCTGCAGAGGCTCTGTAGCTGTCTGACATTTGAGAACACACCGGCGACCCTCTCATTACCCTAAGGAGCCTGTTTCCAGCTTTTCTGTCCTCTTACTGAGAGTGGGGGAAGGGATAGAAGTGGAGAAAACAGCAGTGGGCCAGGGCTACAGGAATATAAGGACACCACAGCAATGCTGGCTACAGCCTCCGCTGGAGAAGGGGAGGAGGAGCTGGAGAGTTTAGGGTAGGGGGCAGGGTTAGAGGAGCCAGGATGCCAGCGTAGACTCTGTAACAGGTACTTGCAATGTTGAGAGAGACCAGCGGCACCACAGCCATTTGTCCTGAACAACTTTTGGACCTGACAACAGCCATCCAGAAGGTCCAACCTCAGAAGATGGACAAGCGATTGAAGAATAGCTGCCAGAGTCCCTGTGCACCGTCGTACATGAGTGTCAGAAAAGGTAGAAACTCAGTACACAGTTTTTAGGAAGCTCAAGGCTAATGAGCCACACAGAACTTAAACGCATTCCTTTTTAACAAAGCAGGGTAATGGACTTGTTCCCTGTGGAGACCCAGTGAGCACGGGTGGCTTCAGGGCTTTCTGCCTCATCGCACTTGCTTTGTCGCTATAATCTTACTATGTGCCAAATATTACATAACTTTAATAAAATTGGCTAGACCTGACATACAGAATACATGTTCTCAATACAACATGCCTCATGCCCCAGGATATATAGCATGTCTCGGGCAGTTAGACTGGAACCTGCTGTCTTTTTGCAGTGGAGTCCCAGCAGACAAGAAGGAAACAAATTTGGAAATCACATCTGGTTTTGAGATGAGACAGGCTCCCCTGAAGCTCAGGCTAGCCTCATCATCCTGCCTTGCCTGAGTGCTAGAATTTCCTGTGTACCCCACACCTATCTTTTAACAACTGATAGGTTAAAAAAAAAGTGTAGGCAAATGAAAACACAGTATATTCAACCTTAAAAAGAACCAGAGCAAGAAAGGTGTGAATAACCTTGTTGTGAGACGTCTCACTAAATCTGGCTGTCCTGGAACTTACTATGTAGACCAGGCTAGCCTCAAACTCAGAGATCTGCCTGCCTCTGCCTCCTGAGTGCTGGGATTTAAAGCATGCACAACCACCCACAACCACCCAGCTACAAACGTGTTAACTCTAAGGGTTCCCATGGCGCCACCTTCTGCCTTTTACAGGCACTGTGTGCGCGCACGCACACACACAAACACGTGCCTGCACACATGCACATACAAATAAAACCTTAAGAAAGTAAAAGTTTCTTTGACACCAAATTTAATAAGCCTTTAGCTAAACTGACTAGGAAAACAAGTGGTAGGAGAGGAGCCAGGTGTGTAGCTCAGATGCCCCAGGCTCTCTCCGTAGGACCAAAGGCTCTCTCCCCAGCACCACAGGCGGGCGGGAGAGAAAGAAAGGAAGAAAGGACAGAAAGATGCTCATACCAATCTCATGAAAAATAAAGTAAGAGAATAATTATGTTAAATCAGATAACAAAGTGGACCAATTGCCATGTAGAAACACAGATGACCAAGCCTACAGGACATAAACCCTCAGCAGACCTACAGGAAAATGATGGACGCAGTCATCAGACGCCTTCCCTTGCTTTCGGAAAAGCCCAAGTGTCAGATGTTGAATTATATGACAAGAAAGGGGCCATTGGACCTTCTGAGACTTCGGACCCTTAAAAAGGGGTGTAAAGGTACTGGGCTTTTTTTTTTTTTTTTAAGATTTATTTATTTCATTTATATGAGTACACTGTAGCTGTCTTCAGACACACCAGAAGAGGGCATCAAATCTCATTACAGATGGTTGTGAGCCACCATGTAGTTGCTGGGATTTGAACTCAGGACCTCTGGAAGAGCAGTCAGTGCTCTTAACCACTGAGCCATCTCTCCAGCCCCCAGGTACTGGGCTTTTCTATGCCCACCCTTACTCTGAATGACCTGGAAATCTGGTATATTTAGTATAAGCCTCTGGGCACTATAGCTGTGCTGGTCCTGAGCTAGTCTAACCCAACAATACTGGCCTGGCCTACTTCCCAGCCACATGGTGTTACCTGTCATCTTGGTCTCTTTCTGGCCTTCTTAACTCCTGTCAACTCCTGATCTTTCTCAAGGCACAAAAATACCACCTTATCTTCTCTTGCCCAGGTATAAGCCGATCAGCTCTACATTGACCAATCAGAAGGTGATGGAGAACAATCAATGCCCTACAAAATACTAAGTCTGCAGAGGCTTCATAATAATGACAATACCGCGTCCAGACTGCACCCAGAATTCTGGGTGCAGAAGTCAACATTTAAATGCACAGTGCACAAAAACATTCTCCATCACTGGGCGGTGGTGGCGCACGCCTTTAATCCCAGCACTTGGGAGGCAGAGGCAGGTGGATTTCTGAGTTTGAGGCCAGCCTGGTCTACAGAGTGAGTTCCAGGACAGAGAAACCCTGTCTCAAAGGAAAAAAAAAAAAAAACCCAACAAGAGGGAACTTGTCAATATGCATGGTACCTTTCCCACTGCCCCCATTCCCTCCCTGATCCAACCCTCTCAGTCCTCAACCACTCTAGGTCTTCTTTGTTCTAAGAAGTCAAGACAATGTTAGCACCATTTTCTGTCCCATCTTCTCCCAACCCCCACCACCCTTTACCTTTTGTCTCAAAGGTTATTGGTCACTTGCCCTGTGGTTTGCTTTTGTTTTAACTGTCATAAAGAACATACAGAAGTGATATGCTGTTGAGGTTTGATGGGTGAACTTTGGTGTACCTAATGGCCCAGACCACAGAGATGCCCATGACCCCTAAATCTGTCCAGCTTTGAACTTTATGTAAGTGAATGTTAGGGTTTGGTCTTCTTTGTTAATTGACTTTGTTTTTTTGAGACAGGTTCTGTGTAACCTTGGCTGTCCGGAAACTTACTCTGTAGAGAAGGCTGACCTCAAACTCACAGAGATCTTCCTGCCTCTACCTCCCAAGTCCTGGGACTAAAGGCGTGGGGCCCAAGAGAATTAATGAGTCTCCTTCCTTTCCTTTCCACACTACACCTCCTCCCTGGCTGGGCATTCCCTGCTGAAGGTTTTCATTGTGTGTTAGCCAGATCCTTTTGGGGAAGAATTTGAGCCAGTTTAAGAAAGGAAGAACTCAAAATAGTATTCCAAGATTCACCAGGGCCTGAGGCACAGCTGTATGGGGATGGGGGCTGAGAGGGTTGGGGTGGTGCTGGTGCTGGGGGTGGGGAGGTTGACTGTGGCTCCCTGCGAGCTTGTTCTCAGCCAGCTGCTTCTGTGCAGTTGTTCCTGCAGAGCCTCAGCCCAGTTCAGCCACCCCACACAGGCCTAATGGCTGTGCCTTCTGACGCCAGGGATGGCTCCGGTTGGTTCCCATGTGGTTCCACCTACAACTAGGCTGAGGTGGAGAGCCCTCTCCAAAATCAGAGGGACAGTCAGAGGAGAGCCTGTAGGATAGTATCTTCTCACAGATCTCAGGCCTAATTCCTGGGCCCTGTCCATGAGGAGCTTGCCAGGCCACATCCCTGCTTTCTCAGATTCTAGCCTCCTCTGGCTTTGTCTGACCCACGTCTGGAGTGGGGGGTGGGGAGAGCTTATAGCTCTAGAACAAATGGGACTTTCTGCAGCCTGGACTCACTCTGTGAAGGGCCTTCCCCTTCTCTAGTCCTGATCACAGATGACCAAGTAAATGGAATTTTCATCCCCTCCCCCTTTTTTCTTTTTCTTTTCTTTATTTCTTTTCTTCTTCTTTTTTTGTTTTTTAGGTCAGGGTCCCACTATGTAGCCTTGGCTCACCTGGAACTTGCTGTAAGGACCATGGTGGTGAACTCAGAGACTGGTCTCTTTTTGCCTCTTGAGTGCTGAGTGCTGAGATTAAAGGCTGTGGTGCCACCATGCCCAGCCCCAAATTCTTTATCTTAAAAAGGCATCACTTTTACAAAACTAAAAAAAAAAAAAAAAAAAAAAAGTACAAGTACTTACATGACCTTGAGACTTGGCAAGCCGCCCTGTGACTGTGTAGCTCAGCTTTCTTTCAGTGTATCTGTAGTTTTGTACTTTACCTGTTACCAGCTTAGGAATGTTGGTTCCAGATATCTTTAGATACTTTAGAAAGAATCCTAGAAAGTAAGTGTTCTCATGTGGACCAGCCAGAGTAAAAGTGTTTGCTCACAGGCGTGACACCCTGAGCCCACAGTGAAAGGCGAGAACCAATCTCACCAGGTTGTCCTCTGACCTCCACATGTGTGTTCCATAGGTGCAGCACTTATACCCCACACATCAGACACACAAGTCATACACAATATACAATAATGCATATTTTTTTTAAAAAAGGTTCTCATGTGGTCACAGAACACATTTGCCAGAGGACATTACCAACAGCTCTCCAGCAGCATTGACTCATGCAGTGTAACTACCCGTTCCAGCCCGAAATCCAATCAAGGCTCACGGTTTACATCTGACTGTCAGATACAGTCTGACTTTTAGTGTTTTTTTAACCTACAATAATCTCTTTAAAAATTCTTTTTTTTTTTTCTTTTTTTGTTTTTTCGAGACAGAGTTTCTCTGTATAGCCCTGGCTGTCCTGGAACTCACTCTGTAGACCAGGCTGTCCTCGAACTCAGAAATCCGCCTGCCTCTGCCTCCCAAGCGCTGGGATTAAAGGCGTGGGCTGCCACTAACTGCTCAGCTCTTTAAAAATTCTTTACCATCTCCCCCCTTGCCTGTCTGGAGGCAGGTCAAGAGTGTGATTAAACACCCTTAGGGGTACTTTGTGCAGCTCAGTGTCGGATCACTTGCTTAATGCAAAAAACTCTAGCTTCCATCCCCAGTAACAGAGGGAACCAACTTTTAACCTGGGGAATCCTGCTAGACTGTGAATTCTGGGGTCACCATCTTCCTGATTGGTTGCCCCAGCTTAGTGCAGCCAGCATGGTAGGGGCGGGTTTGGGGTAGGAGGGTGTACTACACCTGTGTTGGTGTGACCTGCTAGGCAGGCTAGCTAGGACGCTCACACATGTGAATACTTGCGAGTTCAGAGAAGAAGGTGTTTGCTGGTCTGTAGTACTAGGACTCAGACTCATCAGGGAGTCTCAGTTGAGGGACTGTCCAGATCAAATTAACTTTGTGGCTATGTCTACATGGAATTCTCTTTATGCTGATGTGGGAGGGCCAAGCCCACTGAGGGCTGTGCCATCTCCAGGCAAGAGGTCTTGGGCTATAGAAGAAGGCTATTTGGCTATGGGACAGTAAGCAGTATCTCTCAGTGATTCCTGTTTAAGCTCCTGCCTGGATTTTCCTCAGTCATGGATGTGGTAGTCTGAATATGCTTGGCTCAGGGAGTGGCACTAGTAGAAGACATAGCCTTGTTGGAGGAAGTATGTCACTGTGAGGGGTGGGCTTTATCATCCTAGGTGTCTGGAAGTCAGTCTTCTCCTAACAGCCTTCAGATGAAGGTGTGGAACTCTCAGCTCCTCCTGCACCATGCCTGCCTGGATGCTACCCTGCTCCTGCCTTGATGATAAGGACTGAACCTCTGAACCTGTAAGCCAGCCCCAATTAAATATTGTTCTTAAAAGAGTTGCTTTGGGTGGCTGGGCTGTGGTGGCACACGCCTGTAATCCCAGCACTTGGGAGGCAGAGGCAGGCAGATTTCTGAGTTCAAGGCCAGCCTGGTCTACAAAGTGAGTCCCAGGACAGCCAGGGCTACACAGAGAAACTCTGTCTTGAAAAACCAAAAAAAAAAAAAAAAGAGTTGCCTTGGTCATGGTGTCTGCTCACAGTAATAAAATCCTAAGACAATGGACCTGGTAGTGTAAGATTAAATAAGCCCTTTCCTCCCCCTAAGTTGTTTTTGGTCACAGTGTTTTATCACAGTAGCAGAAAGAAAACTAGAAAACCCAGTGTTGAAGACTGAGGCTCAGTGTTCCTGTGCCACTAGCAAGCACATGGACTGGGCTTGGACGCTGTAGGTGTGTCCAAGGCCAGAGGCTGCATCCTCAGTAGGTGTGTTAGGATGGCAAACTCTGGCTGTGCTTCGGGTGTGAGACCTCTAGTCCTTGTTTGTTCTCTAAGCTCATGTCTCTTGTTTTTCTAATGCATCATGAGTTATTAGCAAGCTTTCCAATAAATCCATTGATCCATTTAGCTAGAGTTGGTTCTATTGATTGTAACGGGTAGAGAAACCTCACTTTGAAAAAGGACATTTGGCTGGATGTTGTGATCCATGCCTTTGATCCCAGCACTTGGGAGACAGAGGCAGGCTGGCCTGGTCTACAGAGAAAGTTCCCTGGACGGCCAGGGATACACAGGGAAACCCTCTCTCTGGGGGTGTGGGGGAAGGAAAGAAAAGAAAAGAAAAGAAAAGAAAAGAAAAGAAAAGAAAAGAAAAGAAAAGAAAAGAAAAGAAAAGAAAAGAAAA